>NC_028648.1:35498827-35629400 GCF_001406875.1 Solanum pennellii | reverse complement strand
TTTGCTTTCCTCTTCGTTCTCTCTCTCGCTCGTTCGTTCTCCCTCTCTGTCTTTTTCTTTTTCTTCTCTAGATTCTTTTCTTTTACCCTAATTATCATATAATTCATTATGATAAAAGTAACCCATTATTTATTTCAAGGTTATCTCCTTTAACCCTCCAAGTAAATAAATTATTAAACTTACCCCACTAATTTCATAAAGTTTGTCATGAATAGTCCAAAACACCCCTTTAAAACTTTTAGCAGAAATCCGACCCAGTTAGGTTTACGCAACTTGTGACGGCCCGTCTTATCTGCGACGGTCCGTCCTGCAGGTCCGTCACAAAGTTCAGAGAGTCAAATTCAGTAAAGAGGTTTGTGACGGTCCGTCGTGTCTACGACGGTCCGTGCTGCAGTTCCGTCGCGAAGTTCAGAGAGTCGATCTCAGTACCCAGATATCAGAGTTGAAGTGTTTTGGAACGAAGGCCCTCGACTGTCCGTCGTGCCTATGACGGTTCGTCCTACTTGTCGTCGAGGGTAATGAGAAGAGTAGCAATTACACAAGTATGGGACGACGGAATCCATCACGGGCCGTCGTGACCATGACGGTCTGTCGCGTGGTCCGTCGACCCAGTCAGTTTTTATCAAAATAATTTTACTGCTCGAACCTACTAAACATCTTGTTACAATTATAAACCAACCCACTACCCACTCATTACTAACTAAACCTCACCCAATTAATAATCCAATTATAATATCAAAAACGTCATAAACACTACTAAAACACGATGAAATAATAGATTCCTGAAAATTACATCCAAAATTATTCGAGTTCGAATCAAAGCCCCAATTAAATTTTGGTTGAGCCGCTTATTTAGGAGGACACTTTCTTTCAAAATTGAATAGAAATTTATGATTAAATGTCAAGAAGTATATACATCCCGAATTAATTCATGCACTTTTTTTTAAATATAATTTTATAAATATTTATGATTTGTTTTATAACCTTTAATATATTATTTTGAAAAAAAGTTAACTTAAGTAACATCACATAATTGAGACGTAAGAATAATTAAGATGAACATAGTCAGACTTTTAAGTTTATCGGTGATTTTTAATTAGCCAATTGAATGTATGATAATTTACTTCTATAAATTTTTAAAAACACCAATTGGTAGGAGCTTGCGTTAATAATGTGACAGATTTATTAATTCAGAGGGATTTAATTAGTAATGGGTGGGTAGTGGATTGCTTTATAAATTATACTAATAAGTTAAATTATAACAAATAGTTGAGAGCCACGTATTTTAAAAAATATTTAAGTAGTTTAAATATAAAACCGTTAAATAAGTGGTCAATTTTGAACCAAAAGGTGGATGACAAGGGTATTTTGGACCCAATAGGTGGGTGGGAAGGGTATTTTAGAGCCAATAGGTGGATGGAGGGTAATTTTGTACCATTTCCAATACTTTAAGGGTATTTTAGGCCCTTTTCCGAAAAAATAATAATAATAATATATTAATCGAAATGTATTGAAAACGAATTTAAAAATCAACATAAAAATTATGAATATAAAAACTCTTTAAATTTAGAAGTATAAATTACTTAGAAATATAATGTTGACCTAGGGAGGAATAGTACTCCAAAACACTTAATGTATCTTCAAAACAATAAAACTACTATTCCATATTAATCAATTCATTATCTGTCAATGGAATAAAGACACCCTTAAGCCTTATAGGATCATCATTCTCGCTAACGTACCCTGCCTTGACCTTGTCGGTATCATATTTCCATAACAGTATTTCATATCTTAAGCAAAGATAGTCAGTTTGAAAAGGAATCAACAGGACCTTGATTTCATCGCTCAAAAGTTCAGCAAAAGCAGCTACATATGTTCCGCATCATTGCAAATCAAAAGAAGACACATTATAAATTGAATGAAATGTGTAAGTAAAGTTGGATGAATATAATACCGACAGACAATCGCTCTCTTGCTGCATAATATCTCGAGCAAATTCCACCTCAAACAGAGATTTGTTGTCTTTATATGTATTCAACGCTGCCCAATCAATTCTATCGGTTTTTATCAAAGAATCCACTTTCCTGAAGGTAATCAGGAAGGATGGTAGACAACTGTTTCATCTCATCAGACTGAACTCTCTTCCTTGTTCTCAAAGATGAGTCATAAACTCGTATTAACCTTTCCCTTGAAATTACTACAACCAACACCCAATGAAATTCTTTGTCACACTTGATTGGACTATACCTCATCTACCAGATGTCATGGTAAATTAGTAGGGACAGAAAATTCATTAATGACGTCTTTGATGGACCTTTCATATACAGATACAACATCAGCTCGTGCAGTGTCTTCCTGTGTACTAAGATTATCATTCGTGAGACTGTAATAATACCTTTTGTACGCATTGTTGGCATAGTACTTAAATAAGCAGTTGCATGTAGTGCATTTGTATTTATCCATGCTTCTTAGTTTTGACTTCTTGCGTAGATGGTTAAAATTACATCTATGTGCTGCAAAAATAAAGAAAAAAAAGAATACAATACACAAAACAACAATATATGATACATATAACAATTGGCAAACACATAATAGTAATTTAAATTATTTTTAGGTACACATGTTAATTGTGTATCATATACATAATTGTATTGTATATTTTACCTGATCAGTCCAACATTTATATGGTTGTAACATAGTATAAAATCAGTTCTTTTCCAAAGGAATTGTGACAACAAAATCCAAACAATCAAACCCAAATAGAGCACTATTGCCTCTATATTTATTCTCAGATGGTTTCCTATGAGAATGATTATAACAACATAAGAATAATTTAATACAAAATTAAAGTATAAGAATACAATAATACGAAATCTTACTTATTCGAATATGCCTTGCTAATACATTAATAAAAAAAACTTACTTGTCTGCAAGTGATTTGAGGAGCCCCTTCTGTATCCACTAGGAATACTCTTGCATTAAAACTGACAAAACTTGATATGTGTTGCCACATCCTTGAAATGGAATATATCGGCGAATGTCATCATCTATTTTTCCCTTGCCCTTGACCTTATCGATTAATCCAAAGGTATTCACATAAGGAGATTGCAAAATCTTTGAAGGCATTCTTTTACGTGGAGCTGGAGTCTTTGTATCAAGATTGTGTGCAGACTTCTTGACTGGAAGTTGGATGAGTAACTTACTGTCAAATAGAAAATATGTCGGTTAGCTGTAGATGATTACACTTAGAGGTGTGACATTAATTGGCTCGTTTGGAAGTTTGTAGACAAGTGCATCTATGACTACTTCAGTTTCAGATGATACATAAGCTGATGTGGTAAAATCTTACATGATATCAGGGAACTATAGCAAAATATTACAATTCACATACGCAATAATTAAAATTTTTCAGTAAACAATTTAGGATCATACAGATGTATCAACAATTACTGGATTTGAAGAATGTTTTTCAAAGTCTTGTTGAATTGTATCAGCAACATCTTCATCACCGCTCAATACTTGTGGGTAATTGGAGCTTCATGTCCTCAATCCTCCTAATAAACAGAATATTACACAACATTTTGATTCTTTTAAAAAAAATAACTGGTTATAACAATTTAAAAACTCTTTACTTACCATTTCCTTATTATGAGCAATCTCTTCTATCGAAACATGAATGTGGTGTGTTGTGGGTATAACATTTGTTGAATCTTTCATAGCATGTTCCTTAATGGATGTCTCTTCATTTTGTGTTTGTATATTAGTACATAAGGAAATATATCATAAAGTATCTATTAATGGTGATTCAAAAAAATATATAGTATCAACTGAGATTTTAGTGTATAATGTACATTCAATGATACACAAAAACGCAACGTTTATTTCATTATATGAATTAAAATACTTAAGTATCTTTATAAATGATACATTGTTAATAATTTTAATCGAATTAACTAATGATAAAAAGACATTAAGTTGAGGTATCATACACATACTTTTGAAACATTTTATTCGGTAACATGTCGTTTTCAATCTCCACAGCAGATGCATCAAAATCATGATAACCAATTGCAAAATCCATTTGTGTGTGTGAAACATTTTGTTGGCATAATTGATCAGAAGCAGATTGTGGATCAACATTACCTTTGTCTACTGAATAATCCACTATATGTGGCATAAAATGTCATCATTGTCCTTCATGATCCAAAAAATCATTATAACACAAAACTTAAAAGGGAAGCTAAAAATAAAAATAAAAACTACCTTATCTCTTTTGTTATCTTTTGCGCCAATTGCTTTCATCAACTCAGAATGATTATTCATAATTAATGTAACAACCTTAAAATGACTATGCTAAGTAATGCTTAATGTATCTAGAATGCCTGCGATTAAATCGGGTTCACCAGGACTGATGCGCATAGAACCAGACCTCTGGACCCTTGCAATAGCCAATCCAACTAACTTGGTGAGTTAGTTGAGTTAGGAAAGGTTGTGTCCAGCCATATAGGGCACCCGAATATGAAGATTTACCCGGATGAGTCTTAACAGGACTTAAAAAGGGGTAATCTTAAGCTTGGAGGGTCTAGGGGTAAAATGGTTTTTTCCAGGATAAAGGTAGTATTGTAATTACCATAATTAATTAATTAATTAATTAATATATTTAAGGGGCAATTTGGGTAGAGGTGGCCGAAATTCACCCTTTAAGCAAAATGTTGCTCCACCCGAGTTCGAGCCTTCGTGGAAGCAATGATTTAATTTATTTATTGTATTTAGTGAATTAGTTAAATTAATTGATATTTAATTAAAGGAAAATCAGATTTTTAATAAAATAATAATAATAATAATAATATTAATAAATAATGGGGAGTCCTAGTTTGACTAAGTCTCCACCTAACTCTCCTAATCCTAATCCTCTCATTCTCACGTCTCTCACTCTCATTCTCACATTTTTCATCAACAAAAGAACTGAAATAATAGTTCTTCCCCCTTGAATAACTTACACACAGAAACTCAAACGAAAAGCTAAGCTAAAAGCGAAAATCAACAACATTCTTCTGGACGTATTGGGTTTTGGATTTTGGTGGTGAGGCAGTGGTGTCGTGGGAATAGGCAGCATTGAAACAAGTGTTGAACGACATTAAGGTATGGGTTTTCTTCTCTCTTGGTACCTTTCCAAGGAGACCCTTAAGGCTCAATTTAATCGCAATTGAAAAACTAAGGTTGTCCCCGTTACATGCCCCTGTCATTAGATCCTTTGAAAAATTCAATGCATGCGTTAGTATTTCTTCTGGCAGATAATTTTTGGTCTGGTCGTGATTATGTGTTGAATGTGCATTTGGAAATTATGAAAGGAATGGAATGTGTATTCCAGAAAAGGGTTTCAAGTTAACTATTTAAGCATGGGTGTGCTGTAAATTAATTATGTTGCTACCTGAAATTTGTGTGTTAAAAATGTTGTGTTTTCGTTTATGAAAATGTTAAAAGTGTGATGTTCATATAAGGGTGTCTTGCTGGAAAAATGTCACCCAAAATACTCCAAGAATCAACTCAAAAACTTGAAAGAAAGATGGATTAGAAGAGACCAAATTTCTAGCTTGCTGGAAATGTTGATATCGGCCAAAAATTTGAAAAGTGAGCTATGTTTAATTTTTTTCTAAAAATTGTGAGGTCATTGGCAATTGAACCCAAGAGCTAACCAAATGTAAACTACATAAAAATTTCATGAGAAAAATGAAAGGAAAAATAAATGTGGAGGGTGGGGATTGAACCCACAACCTCTTGAATAGATGAGAAAGTTCGGAGAAAAATAAAGGAAAAAAAATGAATGTGGAGAGTGGGGATTGAACCGACGACCTCTTGAATGGATGAGAGAGTTTAGAGAAAAATAAAGGAGAAAAATAAATGTGAAGAGTGGGGATTGAACTCACAACCCCTTGAATAGGTGAGAAAGTTAAGAGATAAATTAAGAGAAAAAGAATGAGCTTTTGGGAGATTGATCCCACAACCTCCTTGTCCTAAACAAAAAAGAGAAGAGAAAAAGAAAGGAAATATTATGGGAGTGATGGGGATCGACCTAGGGTCCCCCAAATCTGAAAAATGCAAGTACAAAAGTTAATATAATATTATGTGTTGCTCAAGGGATTCAAAATTGGGTTCTCTTGCCCAATTCCGTATTGACACATAAGTCGTGCATGAACAAATAAATAATGAATACTGCCTCTAAGGATTGAAAATCAAGATCTTGGCATACCAACAAGATGCATAAGTTTTGTGCCACATAATCTTGGGTAAGTATGAGTCACTTAGACGAATTATGAATGAAGCCTCATGGCTTGTACGTATGGATCCATAAGTCCAACGTACGTTTAAATGTAAGCGAACCTAAGATGTATGTAATAAAATGATGTGAACCTAGGAGGTTTAAGTAAGATTGTGAAACATAAAAAAAGGCCAAGTGCATTGGCATATGATGAAACTAACATTCACGTTAGGGGAGTGTAGAATGATGTAAAGTTAAATCTCAAGCATACTCCAAAAGAAAGTGTTAAGAATGAACTCACAGTTAATATGTAAAGAAAAGAATGACTTCATGACTATAGGCTAGTGCAAGTGAGACAAGCTGCATCTACCCCTAAAATCAATGTCACTAAATGAAATGACTAAGAGAGTATATTTATGCTAAATGATGAACAAGCAAATAAAGAGTGGCTACATGAGGATAGGCTGGTACAAGTGAGACAAGCTGTATCTACGTCTAGAATCAATGTCCCTCAATGTAAACTCCAAGAGAGCATACGTATGTTATACGATGAACAAATAATGAAAGGTGAGTAAGATGAAATGAAAAGATATTAAAAAAGAATAGGGTGGCATCACAATATGAGGCTAGTGCAAGTGAGACAAGTTGTACCTACGCCAAATATAAGGTCACCAAAAGTACTCACCTAAAAGAGTGTTGAAAATTAAGAGGTAAGTCTCAATCACACTCTATATGTAAGTGTAAGGACAATTCACACTTAATACGTAATGATGAGATGAGAAATCATCTATTGAGCTATGATGCCTCATGCTAGAAGCCAACTTTTATGATGTATGAGATGAATGTGATGGAACTTTATATTGAGCACCGATAAGCTAGCTACGAGTCGCGATTCCTTCTTTCTGGAAGGCAAAGGTTCGTGTAATTCTCATGAGATGAGACTGTCTGTCCAGACGGGTATGGGTCTCCTTATATCTCCTAGTCTTTGAACCTATACTACCAATATAGGGTTCTAGCAGGGTTCAATTCCCTATATATGCTAGCATGTTTTGGTTTACTTTGGCCGGTGATTCCACCTCTTTTCGGTGTGGGGTTAAGCACTGTATTTAATGATGCTCACATGATCTATGTAGGTTAAGGTTAAAGTTTCCAAGGAAAGAATGAGGCCAGCCTTAAGTAATGCACATAATGAAATGAATGATACCAAAGGTGTTAGGATAATATAATCAAGAGGTGATCTAGACTTAAGTAATGACATTAGGTCATTCTTAGTCATTGCACAGTGAACTCTATGAAAGTCTTAAACTACATCTAGGTATGTCTGGTGTTTACACTAGCTTACGAATGAATGAAAATGAAGTACAGATGAATGAATGAAGCAGACTCTATGTTTGCTAAAGAAGGGTCCCTAGTTGAGGTCCCATATATTGAGCCCTTATTTTAGGATGTCCTAATGTCAAGTCCATGATTCGAAGGTATCATGGCATATGGACGAATGATATAAAATATGTTATGTGCTAATAAGCAATATGTTATGTGCTGTGTGCAATATGTTACGTATGATGATGCATGTTACTCTCATAGCATGACTTTCCTAATTCAATTTTGGCAAGTCCACTAACTTGACTTTTCATAATTCATAACGTTAGGAAAGAGATCTTCTTAATCATACATGTCCTTGGTGTGTTCTTGCATATACCTCATACTTAGTACAAGTGTGTACTAATCCCATACAACTCTCTACTTTTAGGTGCAGGTGCAGGTGAACGCTAGAGAATTACGAGACTACACTGAAGTTATTCGGACGTGGAGAATTCATCAGGACTTGGTAGGCCCTCTTGCTTTCGAGGATGCCTATCTTTTATATTCTAGCTTAGATGTAGGCATGAAATAGTGGAGGATGTTCCACTAGCATTTCTTTCTCACTTGTTTCAGACATTGTATTGGTGCCATTTTGCAAGTATACATTTAATGCAATTATGAACTATTTCATTCATTTGAGTATCTTTATATTAGATGGTTGTTGTGAATGATTATGAAATTATGTAGATGATGTTATTCGAATACGATGTTTCCTATTATGAAGTCTAAGTATACTTCAACTAAACAAAAAGTTCAAATTTTCTGCTAAAATTTATCTAGATGATGTAACGATGACGTATATAGGCTTGTCTGCGACCTCTGAGAGGTCAAAGACGCCAGTCTCGTCTGGGGTCTAGACTCTGGTCGTGAAAATTAATGCCTCTAGATCTCTAATTTTTTTGTCAACCTAAATTCAATTAAAGCACACTAAGTTAACATTCACAATAATTATGTTTACTTACATAAGACTTCATGTCACCCTTCAATTCCTCGAGTCCTGCATTTTCCGAAATTATTGTTCAAAAAAATCATATTATGAGGAACACCAAATACATTATCAAACTTTAGGGGTTTTGAATCCGATGTTTGAAATGGTTGATTTTTTTTCTCATATGGTTGTGTAGCTTTGGGCACATTATTCTTTGTTAGATGTGCAACCTTTCTTCTCTTGGGTGGGGTAGATCCTATGGTAGAAACTTGTGTGGATCTCCTTAACAGTAGTTCTGGGGTTTTTGATGAAAACTCTTCAAATCCACAATCCTCGTATGGTTGCAATTCCTCACGGTTAACATCTGATTTGGCTAGTTGAGTTGAAAATACATGATTGTTATTTTGTTAATCAAGTGATCTGATTTCCTCTTGAGTTGGTTGAACGTAAGAACAATCATTCTATAAAAACAAAAATTAAAAAGTCATGAGAACTAGTTAAATAATGTATCACAAATAAAACAATAAATAAAAAAAGGATGTTATGTACTAATTACCTCAGTAAAGATGTTTTCCATAAACATCTCAAATTTAGGCTTTGCACCCACAACTTTCCAATTGCATACCCTTGGTATATCATAGCTTTCTTTAACAGTTATCTTGTTATGTATTACCGACACACATTTATATTCCCAGATATTAAGTGCGTATGAAAATTCATTCAAGTGATACATTTGTTTGTTAGGTTTGTCTATTTTTCTAAATGATTTCATTAACTTTGTGAAGGCAAGTTGTCCCCACAGAGACTGTTGATATTTGCCATCTTCTACCATTAAAAAATCTTCAATAGGAATTGGTCCATCACAAAGTTGTGAGAATACAAATGTATGAATGAAATAAAATATATCTGAAGGGCATCATCAGTGTTTTCCCAACTACCCATATCAAAACAATCTACCAACCTTCCTTTGTTTACATTATAATTTGGACTAGGAAAGTATCTTTGAACCATCCTACTAGTTTTTGTATCCAGATATGTCAAAATCTTTGATATTTCTGATACACTTTAGACCAGTAATAATATCGAATTCTCTGATACTAAATTGCAATACAATTCCTTTGGCATGACGAATATGAATTTCTTTTTCTAAATTGTCATTATCAACCTTTAGAAGATATAAACACTTGGTAATTTGTCCTTGGTAATGGTACTTGGGGATATTAAGGTATTAGCCAAATATAGTATCCTTAAATATATTCATACCTTCATTTTTTATTGGCAACACTAAGTTCTCATTAAAATATGAGTTGTAAGTAGGACCAAACTTTAGGGCTTGCTTTCAATATGTTTAATTACATATATCATATTCTACAATTCCATAAACATAAATAATGTTGATAAATCACTAAATTGATAAATGATGCATACATAACTGAAATATTATGTTTCAGATCATTTTATACTACATGATAACAATGCATGACTGTTACACAAAATCATATTACTTGTGTATATACAATGTCCGCGGTCAGTGACGTTTATTATCGGATATGCTAAAAAGTTGGAGAAAGTTAGGGAAATTCTCGGCCAATCTATTCCCTTTCAGTCCCTTAAGGTTGACCGTAAGTTCATAGTGTTTTTGATTTTATATATGTAACTTGAGCATAATTTCAATGTCGTATGTTAAGAATTAATCCATTTTATGTCAAAATTTGATCTTAGTGCTAGAAATTCAAGGTGAGCCTGAAGATATAGCCAAAGAAAAAGCAAGAATTGATGCAAAGAAAGTATCACGTAGGTGCAAAATTTCCCTTATTAACTTTAAGTTGAATCCATTTCAATGATCCTTTCAACTAAATACTGTAGATGGTGTTTGGATTTGCTTCTTTTAGGCTAACTAGGCTAAAATAGCTTTTAAGCACGTATTCCTAACTTATAGTGATGATGTTAGGCCACTATTGGAGTTGAAATTTCTTACATTTCACTGTGTCACTATATGAAAAAAAAGTCTTTCATCTATAAATTTAAAAGTTTTACTCAATACCTACATTTGATAAAACAATTCTAGGTAACTGATATACCTTGGTTTCACGGTATTATTAATACTTTTCCCTTAAGTTTAGTGTGTCCAAAAGTCTTTTTGTGCTAATTTTTATGTAAGTTTCTCTTTATTTGCAGGAAATACAGAGGTTTCTGAGCGAGAAATACAGAAAAGTACCACCTACGGAGCTTGTGACGGTTCGTCGTACCCGTGACGGTCCGAAGGTGGCATCGTAGTGCAGCTGCTGAAGGAAGATGGGGAAACCTGACCAAGTGTGGGGTTACGGAGTGCGTGACGGACCGTCGTATCGATAACGGTCCGTCTTGCTGGTTCGTCATGAAGTTCAGAGAAGTAGTCACAGTACCCAAATTCCAAGAGTTTAAGTGTTTTGGAACGGAGACCTTCGACAGACCGTTGTGCATGTGACGATCCGTCATATCTGCCGTCGAGGATAATGAAGAGAGCATCAGAAGAAATTGAACAAGAATGGGACGACGGAGTCCATGACGGTCCGTCGTGACCACGACAATCCGTCCGAGGTACGTCGACCCAGCCGTGTTTTGACAGATTTCCAGCAAATAGAGTCCTTATGTAATTAGGTTTTTATTTTTTTATAAATAGTTTAAAAAACCTCGTTTTGGAGGTTAGACTCTGGATTATTTGGTTAGGCCCTTGATTATTGTTAGACTCTTGATTATTTTTTAGACCTTTTGTGAGATTCTTGAATTATTTTGAGATTCTTGTAATTGATTGTTGGTGATTTTTGTTGATTAATCAAGCGAACTTTCGGATTTTGCTCTTTCTCATTGAAGTAAGTACATGAATTCTTATACCATATATTTGAATATTTTGATTATGACTATGGGTAACTAAACTCCATAACTAGGGTTGTGGGAACCATAGGCAAATAATGAGGTAAACCTTAACAAAAATAACAATTCTAGAATAGTGTTTTGCATGTATTGATAATTCTTTCGCTTAGAAGTCTTTTTAACGGATGGCCAACGTTACAACTCGCCTTAATGCTACTTGCCGGACCAAGGAGTTAGATAATAGGAAAAGAATTATCAACATAGATTTATTGTATACTATCTAATAGGCTAGTATTGATTGGTACGAGGTAATAACTTAGTCAAATATCGAATACGAGTCTTAATATGAGGTAAAGATAAGGGTTAGTATAGCAACACACGTAGCCGGACCAAGGTGCGGAGTGAAATTTTCTAGATGCCGGACCAAGGATTTAGAAATACATAACGTATCACTTTGCATGCAAGATACTAGGAAAGAATTGTTATAGTTAGAATTATCAAGTTATGAACCTGTGGGGAACATGTAAACCCTAGTTACTTTGATTAATTGTTTAAACTCCAACATTCGAAGCTGTTAGTTGTCTCCTTTAATTTCGTTAGTTATTTTCATTTATTTAGAAATAGAAAACCCCCCTTTTATCATTTTTGCTTTCCAAGGAAGTAATTGACTGAACAATAGTAATAATTGATTGAAGTTAAGTCTAAACTATTTTCCTCGTGGGAACAATCTCAACCTCATTAGTTGGGTTATTTACTTGACACGACCGCTTTACTTCTTATTTGAGAAGAAAGTTTGAGCGTATCAAATTTTGGCGCCGCTGCCGGGGAAAGTAGCTTTTAGATTAACTTAAACTTATTACTATAGTTTAGTTGATATTTTCTTGATTTTACTTTTTTTTATTGTTTTTGATTCGTGCAGAACCACCCTCCTTGTATTCCAAATACACGGAGAGGAAGAGAACCCTTGTTTCCCTATGATCACGAATTAGAGCATACACTACGCAACATGAATTGAAACTTGGGAATTAATGATGATGATCCAAACCAAAACATCCCAGCTTCGGTTGATGTTCATGGTCAGTTGTTACCCGATGCTCCGGGTGAACTCCAACAGAGGGGACAAAATCCCGCTCCACGGCCCCAAGCATACTACAGAGTCTATGACAACATAGCAGACTCCGATGGGCCACTTGTCTTGCCTCCTCTATCACCAGGCCACACATTTGTGGTAACTAGTAGCCTGATGCAAATTCTCACAGCCAGAGGTTTGTTTTCAGGGCTACCTTCTGAGGATCCACATGCCCATATAGCTATGGTAAGGGCAGTGTGTAAAAGCTGTGTAGGGAGGACTGACTTGGACTTGGATGTAATAGAGCTTAGAGTGTTTCCTCTCTTACTGACGGGAGAGGCTGCTATATGGTTAACTGAGCTCCCTTACAACTCAATTTTCACTTGGAACCAACTAAGGGATGTTTTCTTAGCATGCTACTATCCGGTCTCCAAGAAACTAAACCATAAAGACAGAGTGAACAACTTTGTGGCACTACCAAGAGAGTCAGTTAGTAGTTCTTAGGATAGATTCACCTCGTTCTTGAAAAGTGTTCCAAATCACCGTATAGATGATGAGTCACTGAAGGAATACTTCTATCGGGGACAGGATGATAATAATAAAGCAGTGTTGGACACTATAGCAGGTGGATCTTATGGGGAGTGTCCTTATGCTGAGATTGCTGAAAAATTAGAGAAAATCTCCCGGAATAATAAAGCTTGGAGTGCTAGGAAGTCAGATACCGGGAGAAATACCGTCGCAGTGCAGTCCACTCACAACCCAGCCAAAGATGAGATTCGTGAAAAAATGGCTCAGATGAGAACTGAGCTTGGGTTGGTACTAAAACATATCACTGGGGGTGCAAAAAAGATAAGTGCAGTTAACTACTTGTCTAAACCACCACTAGCTAATGATGAATGCTATTATGCGGAGGATTCCTATGCAGTAAATGAGCAGACGGGGGGTTTCCGACCGAGCGCCCAAGGCTCAAATCAGGATAATTGGCGCCCTATGTCCCTCCTCAAAATAGTGAAGTTACTCCTAGGGATGGTGGAGATAGTATGGCGCAAGTTGAGGATATGTTGCACAAAATGATGAGGAGGTTCGATGCTAGTGATGAGCACATTAAAGAGTTAAGGTGTGATTTAGCAGGTATTGGGCAAAAATTCGATACACATGCAATATCGATTAAGCAGATCGAGTTGCAAATGACCCAATTATCTGCGACTGTGAACACACGGCAACCGGGCACTCTTCCTAGCAACACTATCCAAAATCTGAAAAATGATGGACACTGTATGACAATCACTACTCGGGGTGGTAAGCAAACCATTGACCCACCTATGCCGTCTAATGAGGAAAAGGTGAGAAAGTATGATGATAATGTGGTAAAGGGTAGTGGTGAAGCAGAAGAGAGCACTGGAAAAGATGCAGAAGTCCCTATGAAGGTAATTCCCATGCCTAGACCACAACCACCCTTCCCTCAGAGATTAGTGAAAAAGACCGAGGATGGTAAATATCGGTGTTTTATAACAATGCCGGAGCAGCTTTCTATCAATGTCCCTTTGGTAGAAGCTCTAGAATAAATGCCCGGTTATGCCAAGTTTATGAAAGATCTGGTTACAAAGAAAAGATCGGTCACTTTCGAGGATGATGATAGAATGCAGCGTTGTAGTGCTATTGCTACAAGATCTCTCGTACAAAAGAAAGAAGATCCGGGTCCGTTCATTATTCCTTGTACAGTCGGGTCATTACATTTTGCGAAAGCATTATGTGATCTGGGGGCAAGCATAAATCTCATGCCCCTCTCAATTTACAAGAAGTTGGGTTTGGGTTACCCAAAACCCACTGCGATGCGGCTACTGATGGTTGATCGAACAGTGAAAAGGCCTATAGGGATACTCCACGATGTGCTAGTAAAAGTGGAGTCGTTCATATTTCCGGCAGATTTTGTTATTCTTTATTGTGAAGTCGATTTTGAAGTGCCTATTATTCTTGGGAGGCCATTCCTTGCTACAGGTAGAACCTTAGTTGATATGGAAAAGGGGCAGATGAAATTTCGGTTGAACAATGAAGAAGCGACCTTCAACATTTGTAGGTCCATGAGGCAGAGTGGTGAGCTCCAATCAGTATCCGCCATATCCCACAAAGAAAATATGAAGAAGGAGAATGAAGAAAAAAGTGAAAAACAAGAGTTTATGGTTGGGGATTTGGAGCTTTTAGACAGTTCAAGGTTGCATTGGCTTCCGGGCAAGCTCAATTCCAAACGGACTGGCCCTTACTTGATTACCCAAGTATTCCCTCATGGAGCAGTTGAGCTACAAAACCAAGGAGGGAGTGCGGTTTATGGTGAATAGAGAACGAATAAAACTCTATTTTGGGCATACTGCATCGGTGAATGAAGTGATAGAGGCATACCATCTTGATGAAGTCTGAGTAATCAAGTTCCTCAGTCGTGCCGCGACATTAAATCAGGCGCTTGTTGGGAGGCAACACAATACTTATAGTTTTTCTTTCTAGTAATGGTAGCATTTTCTACTAATGGGTTTTAAATTTGAAGGCACATCACCAGGAAATTCTGCAGAAAATTACTCTGCAGCAGTCACTGACGGATACAGTGACGGACCGTTGCTCCTGCGACGGACCGTCGCATGAATCCGTCGTGCCAGGTACGTCTTTCTTTTATTTTCAAACTAGGGCACACGCGACGGAACCAACGACGTACCGTCACAACTGAGACGGACCATCGTCGAGGAATCATCGCGTCATTAATGAAGCGTACCCGACCCGACCCGGCTGGGATTTTTTAAAAAATTCAACATTTAAAACCCCCACCCCTTCATTTCACCCCATTCTTTCACTCTTTCTCCCATTTCCCTCCCTTTTCAACTTTCAAAGATCATACCCCTCTCTCTTACAACCGATCATTTTCCCCAAATTCTCTAAATTCCTAAAATTCATCATCTACTAGTCGGAGCTACTGCTTTGGGTGTCTTCTTGATCACCAAGTACCTTTCCCTCTTGTTTTCTCAAATTCTCAGGTATGTGTCTCTAATTTATACTCATTTATATTGAATTTTTTTTTATCAATTAGTATTAGCCTAGTTCTTCTTGATATTTCCATTCTTCAATAAAATTCTGTCTGACCTAGGTTAAAAATCCTCGAAATTGCCGTATTAAACCCCTAGAAATAGGTGCTTTAGTGTTGCTAGTTTACTAGGTAATTGGGTTAGACAAATGTAGGTTAAAACACTACCTATTCGATTTGGGTCATAGGGGATGAATGGGGCATCCCCAGTTCTGTCACTGAGTTATAGAACGAGACCCCGATGACGTACCGTCGTACCCACGACGGACCGTCATTGGGTACGTTCCAACAGCCCTAACACCCCACTGTCCAATTTTCTTCAAGTGTCCACCAACGGCCACATGCGACGGACCGTTGTTCCCACGACGGTCCGTCCTACACAACCGTTCTGGTTGTCAGAGACCCTATTCCTAAGGGTCTCTCACTTTTTCTAAGTGTCCTCCAACGGACACATGCGACGGACCGTCATCCTTACGACGGTTCGTCCTGCACAACCGTTCTGGTTGTCAGAGACCCTATTCCTAAGGGTCTCTCACTTTTTCTAAGTGTCCTCCAACGGATACATGCGACGGACCGTCATCCCTTTGACGGTTTGTCCTGCACAACCGTTCTGGTTGTCAGAGACCCTGTTCCTAAGGGTCTCTCTCTATTTTTCCAAGTGTACTCAAACAGAACCTACGACGGACCGTCATACCGAGGACGGTCCGTTTTGCATGACCGTTATGATGGTGAGATACCCCTCTCCTATGGTCTCCATATTTTTTTCAAGTGTCCTCTGACGGACACCTATGACGGACCGTCGTACCTGTGACGGTCTGTCCTGCACATATCGTCATACTTGTAAGAGACTCTCCTTCAGGGTTCTCCATATAAACAAAGTCTAAGTAAGACACGACGGACCCCATGACGGTCCGTCATACTCACGACAAGCCGTCACCTGGGCCGTCGTGTTTCACTGTTACTATAGAATTTTCATTACATCTTAACTCTTTTATTTATTTTTTGTGGTTTTGCTTGTCATCTTTGCTCCTTCTAGTACTAATATTGATTCTATACAGGTACTATCTATTATGGCACCAAAACATGATCGAGTCTACGCACGCGGGCAGTCGAAGTCTGTCGCCCCGTCTGCCCCCCTGGTCATTGGCTCTGATGATGAGCGTGACTCCGAGTACGTGCCCCCAGGCACTTCCACCCCATTCCGAGCTGCACGTGCTGCCAGAGCCACACCCAAAAAGGTGGCGTCCGGCGTAGTCACTGCCTCCTAGTCTGATGAGAGCGCACACTGACCGGCACACCTTCTGGGTCAGCTACTAATGAACAAGGAGCGTCTGGCTCCTTAGGAGTTTCGTGGTCAGAGGAAGCCTCCGGATCTGTTGAGGTTCCCGCCCCCGCCCTCGCTGCAGAGTCTGCCTCGTCTGATGAGGCTGACAGTTCAGAATCCACACCCGGTTCACCGAATCGTGCTCTCACCCCGGTGACCGACCAGCCCAACCGGTGGTGTGTGGACGGGCAGTATCAAGTCTATTCCGATGCAAAGTTCTTGAATGACAAAGGAGTCATGACTCGGACACTTACATTGGAGTGGCGGGTCCTTACGGGAAGTCTCCCGACGATGCCAGAGATCCACAATCTCTTCACCAGACATCGACTGGAGTGGACAGCGCGTTCGTTGGGACGTTATAGTGAAGAGCTGGTCCAAGAGTTCTACGCATCCTACGTAGTGACTCTCCGATCACAGATTGATAGGCGGGCTGCCCCCGCCAAACAGGCCCCACTGGAGCAGGTCCGAGTACGTGGCGTTCAAGTTGATATCTCCCTGCCTTCCATCCACCGGTTTCTATACGGTGAGAATGTTGATGCTAATCGGACCCCTCTCACAGCCGAGTTTGACTACCGATGGCAGATTGTTAAAGATAGCAAATTCATGCGTGAGCCATCGCTGAGAGAGACCACCAAGAGGTGGATGGCCCTGCACTTGTCCATTGACGGAGAGGGTGCCGACTGGGTAACCAAGCCGAAGGGGGCCATCAAGAAGTCCAACCTGACTTTCACGGTGAAGTTTTTGTGGTTGATTGTTCGCCACTGCCTTTCCCCCCACAGCCGCTGATAATATCGTCACATGGGATCGAGCAGTACTGATTGCGGCGATGATAGCCGGGTTTGAGGTGGATTTTGCGAGGCTTCTACAGGCGGTCATGCACGAGAGGGCTTTTAAGGTCACAACTACTTACCCTTTCCCGTGCATAATATTTTCTCTATGCAGGTCCACAGGTGTGCCTATATGGAACGTTGATCAGCTCAAGACCCCTCTGGGCACTGTTGATATCGCCCTCATCAGGGATGAGGCCAATGAGTTGGATCCACGCAGAGGGCCCCGTCCAGAGTTGCCTCCACTTGGTGACAATCTGGCTGATACGGTAGCACAGGCCCACACGGCTATGCAGGCAGCTTCCACTCACCCAAGCTCCCGGGTAGTAGCACTTCCCCGAGCTCCTCTCGCTCATTTACCCGCTCTAGTCCCGCTTGCTGGGGTCTTGAAATTAGAGGCGCAAATGGCTACACTTCTGCATCATATCAATCCTTGGATGCAGAGGTCTATTGCCGAGGCAGAAGAGCGCTTGGAGCGGAGAATGGTCCAGCACACAGAGCGGAAGATCACTGAGGTTCATCAGCGCTTGGACGCTTTTGAGTTGCGGGTGATAGCCCGTCCAGCCCCTCCGGTGGATGTGTCGACCCTTCAGGCTGCGGTCGACAGTCTTCGCGCATATATTGATATGATCTTAGAGGCTAGGGTGCTTGAGTCTGAGGCCCCTTCTACAGAGCCTGCTGAAGACACAGTTATGGCGGCCCTATTCGCCACTTCAGAGATTCCACCACCTCCCCCTCGAGAGCATGCCAAGAGGCGTAGGGGTCGAGAGGAGGATGAAGATCGAGCACGGAAGGAGTGCCGTGAGATGGAGGCTGCGAGGAGAGCCTCGCATGCTGAGGAGGAGGCGCGTCAGATGATAGTAGGAGAGTTAGCTGTTAGAGCGTCTAGCTCCAGAATTGTGGCGATAGCGGAAGCCACTGCTGATAGTGCTGTTGGTGCTGAGGACACCATTGAGGGTGTCCAGATTACAGAGGTAGTGGGTTCTGGGGAACCGGACCCACCAACTTGCTGATCGTCGGCGCTTTGCGCCCCAGGTTTGCTTCACCTACCACTCTAGTATTTCAATTTTTTTATGCATTAAGGACAATTGCATGTCTTTTTGTTGGGGATAGGGTAAATGGAATGTGAGTTCTAGGGTGAAGTCTGAGTAGCCCAAATCACTATCCTGTTTTGGGGTTTTCTTGCCTGTGTTCTTTTTCCCCAAGAGACTGATTACTTTTTCTGTTGAACCGGCATGTCTATATCTTGTGTACATAGTTTAATTCTGAAGCATGATGGCTAAAATGATATCTTGATAAAATGGAAAATGATGCATGACTAGGCATGGTAATTGATAAATGTGTGGCTCTAAGCATGATATAGAGGTACAGCACTGCATGACCCTAAGTCTAAAAGCCGAACTAGGTGTCTGATAATCTGGTAGAGTAATGATATGTCAAGTGAGTGTGAGGAAGATTTGGATAGTCCACTATTTAACTGAGCTAGAACTTGCCTGGTTAGTCCTGCTAAAAGTAAGCTATAATAGACAATTAGGAAAGGATCATAGGCCATTATCCAATCTAGCCCATTGTTTAGCCTAAATGAAGGAAAACCAAATGAAATTTATCCTTCTTTAATCCAAATGATTTGAGCTTAAACTAGACCTTTCTTTTTCACCCTAGCTGATCTTTTCTGAGAATAATATTTTGGCTCTAGTCCATCCTTAGACATGTGCACCTTAGCTTATGCCAAAAGCATAAGTTGAGGGTGGCTAATGCAGTAAACAACCTTTTTTATGGCTCTGACCCAACTTTGGGTATTGTGTACTTTGACTCATGGCAAAGCCATGAGTGAGGGTGGCTATTATGAGGAATGCTCTGGAAAGTGGGGTTGAAAGAACAAAGAGAGAGAAAGAACAAAAGTAAAGTGACTCAAGAATTAGTTGAAAGAAAAGTAAAGAAAAAAATGTATACAAGAAGTACAAGCAAGAAAAGAAGAGAGTCACTTACATAAATGAAAAAAAAGGGAAAACAGCAAAGGTGAAAGAATATGAGAAACTGGGCAAAATAAAATGATAGAAAATGGTATGTTTAGCCGACATGTCAAGGAGGGCAAAAAGTCACTAAAGTATACCTAAATATACCCTACCTGACCCTGAGCCTATGTTAAAAGCTAAGAAACACCTATCATGATCCTAAGAGTGTACAACGAACTTAAAGTAGTGAAAATAAGGGCAAGCTTATGGCAATATGTATGAATGAGTGTGAATTTGTTCTGAGAGTGAGTGTTGAAAAGTAATCCTTATACTCAAACTAAAATCATTGTGTGAAAAATGAGGATTTTGTTTTGAAGTGAGGACACTAGTTGCAGTACCGGAAATATTAGCACCTCGGTGAGAAATTGAAGAGGATAGGTGTTAGTGCATGGTGAGTCTGTGTCATGGTCTGATTCCACATAATTCAAGCCTAATAGTTATAGCATGCATAAATATGATGAGATTGATCGGGATTGATAGCCAAATGATTGCGAAAGATAAAACATGGATACTATTGTACAAAGATTTTGTATAGAGTCATAGTGCGTCGCTTGAGGACAAACAACGAATTTAAGTTGATGGTGTTGATATACCGTGGTTTCACGGTATTATTAATACTTTTTCCTTAAGTTTAGTGTGTCCAAAAGCCTTTTTGTGCTAATTTTTATGTAAGTTTATCTTTATTTGTAGGAAATCTGTCTAAAAGAGGAATGCAGAGGTTTTTGAGCGAGAAATACAGAAAAGTACCACCTACGGAGCTTGTGACGGTTCGTCGTGCCCGTGACGGTCCGTAGGAGGCATCGTAGTGCAGCTGCTAAAGGAAGATGGGGAAATCTGACCAAGTGTGGGGTTATGGAGTGCGTGACGAACCTTCGTATCCATAACGGTCCGTCCTGCTGGTTCGTCATGAAGTTCAGAGAAGTAGTCCCAGTACCCAAATTCCAGAGTTTAAGTGTTTTGGAATGGAGACCCTCGACGGACCGTTGTGCATGTGACGATCCGTCATATTTTCCGTCAAGGATAATGAAGAGAGCATTAGAAGAAATTGAACAAGTATGGGACGACGGAGTCCATGACGGTCCGTCGCGACCACGACGATCCGTCGCGAGGTCCGTTGACCTAGTCGCGTTTTGACAGATCCAGCAAATAGAGTCCTTATGTAATTAGGTTTTTATTTTTTTATAAATAGTTCAAAAAACCTCGTTTTGGAGGTTAGACTCTGGATTATTTGGTAAGGCCTTTGATTATTGTTAGACTCTTGATTATTTTTTAGACCTTTTGTGAGATTCTTGATTATTTTGAGATTCTTGTAATTGATTGTTGGTGATTTTTGATGATTAATCAAGCGAACTTTCGGATTTTACTCATTCTCATTGAAGTAAGTACATGAATTCTTATACAATATATTTGAATATTGTGATTATGACTATGGGTAACTAAACTCCATAACTAGGGTTGTGGGAACCATAGGCAAATAATGGGGTAAAACCTAACTAAAATAACAATTCTAGAATAGTGTCTTGCATGTATTGATAATTCTTTCGCTTAGAAGTCTTTTTAACGGATGTCCAACGTTAGAACTCGCCTTAATACTACTTGCCGGACCAAAGAGGTGGATAATAGGAAAAGAATTATCAACATAGATTTAGTGTATACTATCTAATAGGCTAGTATTGATTGGTACGAGGTAATAACTTTGTCAAATATCGAATACGATGCTTAATATGAGGTAAAGATAAGGGTTAGTATAGCAACACACGTAGCCGGACCAAGGTGCGGAGTGAAATTTTCTAGATGCCGGACCAAGGATTTAGAAATACATAACTTATCACTTCGCATGCAAGATACTAGGAAATAATTGTTATAGTTAGAATTATCAAGTTATGAACCTGTGGGGAACATGTAAACCCTAGTTACTTTGATTAATTGATTAAACTCCAACATTCAAAGCTGGTAGTTGTCTCCTTTAATTTTGCTAGTTATTTTCATTTATTTAGAAATAGAAATTCCCCCTTTTATCATTTTTGCTTTCCAAGGAAGTAATTGACTGAACAATAGTAATAATAGATTGAGGTTAAGTCTAAACTATTTTCCTCGTGGGAACGATCTCAACCTCATTAGTTGGGTTATTACTTGACACGACCGCTTTACTTCTTATTTGAGAAGTAAGTTTGAGCGTATCAGTAACAACTCCAGATTTCAATATATACCATAAAATTTATTTTCAACAATGTCTTTCATCTACAAATGTAAAAGTTATACTCAATACAAACATTTGATAAAATAATCAGTATTTTTGGGTGACAACTCTAGATTTCAATATAAACTATAAAATTTTATTTTCAATTGTAACTTCGTGTATCAAAACAGACAACTACGGACCGTCAGTCGAATTACGGTTCGTCAATCAACTCCATTGATGGGCCAGTAACCTTTCAGTCCTCAGTCTTGAACGACGGTAAACCAGTACATACCGTCAGTCAGCTCCGTTGATGGTCCAGTTGACTTTCAGTCCTCAGTCATGAATGTTGATTGGCTAGTACGGACTGTCATTTAGATCTTTCGACAGGCCAGCCAACTTTCACTCCTCAGTCGTGAACAACAGTTGACAGTACGATCCGTTAGTTGACTTATAGTCTATCAGTCAACTCCGTCAGTGATTCCAACAACTTTTAAGTCAGGGATCTTTTGTTTTTTTCTTGTTCATTTGGACCCTAAACTACGTCGTTTAGACCCTAAATCATGAGGTTTTAGTTAGTTTAACCCTAGAAATATAACTAAAACTTACCTAAGTGAAGTCATTCATCAAAACATAAAAAATTAGCAAGAGATGAGAAAAATGTTAAGAACCTTAGTACAAGAACACAACAAGGTTCCACCAGTTCCAACCCCAAAGTCTAAGGATTTCTCTGTGGAATTTTGTCACCAGGTATATGTATTTACTAGTGGGTTCCTTTCATCCATAAGGTCCCTAGATTTCAGTAAGGTTCTTGATTCCCTTATCATGATTTGACCTAGGGTTTCTAAAACCTCAACATATTATCATGAATAGTTAGTTATATGTTCCAAATCAAATTAACATGTTATTACTCAGTTTATCGCATGAATTCAAAACCCTAACTATGTATTTCTTTAGTTCTTGAAATATACATGCTAGCTTAGATATTTTAGTTATTTCAGATATACATGTCTCAGTATTTGAATGCATCATTATAAGGTTAATTGATGCATTCTCAGTTTTCGTATTAAGTTTTGAGCTATCCAATATTTACATAAACTCAATAATAATTAGTTAACCACTTAATTCATTGGGAAGATCATAATACCGAGTTGTACTAGGGTTCAACGTTCCCAAATAGTCTCAGAACTACTAGCCACGTAGGTTCTAAGTCCACTCTGTGTGCATCATTTAAGTGATCACGCCGGCATGTCTCTATACCTTTGGCCGGGTATATTAGTTCCTCTCGATGAGGCATATACATCAGACTCCACAATTATCTCATGTGGGGCATTAACCATGTTTCTGTTTTTAAGTCTCTGCATGTTTATGAATTGGTTATTGTATTCAGATATGTATGTGTGTGTGTGTGTATATATATATATATGTGTGTGTGTGTGTGTGTGTGTGTATATATATATATATATGTATGTATTGTGAATCTGATACTTAATTTATTTTGAAATTTTTGCATCAGATAGTCAATTAGTATCAAGATTCAAGTGCTGAGGTATGTACTCAAGGTTATAGAGACAACATGTAAAATTTACTAAATATATTTAAATTATATGTGAATGTATCAAGTTTAACAACATGATACTAAATTATTGTGTGTAATATATAAAAATTTCGTTTTGATAATCCATATCACTCAAGAATATAGTATCAAGTGTTGTGATTTGTACTAATATTGTAAGTGTCAGCATTCAAAAGGTATTTAATTTTTTCAAATTAATTGGCGTGTATCAAGTATAATATATATACAGTATGAAGAATTGTGATACAAACAAATTTTATTTATTTTGTAAGCAATTATGTATCATGTACATAATAATTATTTTGTAAATTTGTAGTGTTGTGTACCATACTTATCGGATACAAAATTTCTGAAGTATTACCTATACTGAACACAAAATTAAAATAAAAAATAAACAATTTTAAACCTAAAAACTCTTCAAATAAACATCAACAACAGTATGTGAACATGAACATGGAAAACTAGTCTACATTAACAAGTTCTTTTTATGCAGCTAAAGTTAAGTCACACTTCAGCCTTATACGGTCATCATTATCACTAATATGTCCCGCCATATCTTTGTCGAGACCATAATTCCATAATAGTGTTTCATATCTTTTGCAAAGTATTCACCTCGAAAACCATTATATGGGATATTGCTTTTGCCGCTCAAGAATTCAACAAATATAGGGTACGAACATTCTACACTCACTACAAAAAATATGAAGATTAATTATAAAAGGGAATTAGATACAAAAATCAAAGAAAGAGTTGTACAATACTGGCAACCTTGGTAGTTGTATATGAGAATATTCAAATATGGATCAAATATAGTATCCTTGAATAATTGGATACCTTCATCCCCTATTGACAACACTAAGTCTTGAATAAAATTTATATTTTGAATAGGGAAAAAATTAAGGGAGCGTTTTAATTAAATAATTCATATTCTGCAATTCAAGAAAAATTATGTTGATCACAAAAAAAAGGAACCAGATGATACATACAAACCTGAATGAGAATGATTTTAAGCTAAAATATGAATGAAAATATAAAATTATATCTAAGACATAATTCTAACTGCACATTATATACATAATAGTAACAAAAACTTTTAAGATGATACATTCTGTTGTTCGCAACTTACATGTTATCCTCTAATTTGAACTTTAATCTTTCATAAAATTATCAAAACAAAAAACTGATCAAAATTGGAATTCTATTTGTGGAAATGATTAACTGATCCTCAATACCAACATTTGATACATTGACGATAAATATCAACCATTATATCCCATTATTTGAATTTTAACTTTTTGATACATTAGTTCTTATAACTCAACAATATATACCAAAAAATAGAGTTTTTGTGTGAGAGAATTAGATTTCAACTAATATAATAATTTTTTTTTAACAATAAGATATCTACTATAAAGCAAATAAGAACATGTGAATACGAAATATTAAAAATAAAGATGAACTTTTTCTTCTTTGAGGTTTCTAGAGAGATAATATTTGTAGAAAATGAACATTTTGGGATTTGATTTGGGTTTAGGGAAATAGTAAGCTGAATGGGTTGGTTAATGACTGAAAAAGGCTTATATATGTGTATTAAAACTATACAAAATGACCTCACTTAATACTAACTTAAAAAGGAATTACCTAAACTAACCCCCACTTTGAAGTGGGGTGTCCAGGAACCACGCCCAAGCTCACAAGCCGTCAAGGGTCCCACGGTCCGTGAAGGTGCCCGTGGTCCATTGACCAGTAGCTATGCTACGCACCCCTAAACCCCCTAGACTTTAAGTCAAGTCCACGACCACTCCACGAGCCGTGAAGTGGCTCGTGTGGGAGCAGGCCATTTTTGACAACGTTGAGGGGCTTACTGCCTCACCACCATGGGTGGTACCACGGGGTGTGGTGGCCTCCACGAGTAGTGTAGGCTATCGTGGACGTGGGTAGTGCCCTGTCAAGCTAGGGAAGCCTTGGCCCCTTGCCCAATCCCCTAGGATCTAACCCTTCTTCCTTGACGTTAACCCTCGCGTTTAGCTCTAGTTAGCCGACTAAATTTTTGGACTGTTACATAAATTTTATTTTTCCACCTTTTCATAACTATACACCCATCATTTCGAAATCCTGGATGCACCTTTTCATAAAAGTACACCCGTCATTACAAAATCCTTAATATGTAGTGTGTTATTTACCTTATGGTGACACTATCAAATGGTAATTATTACAAAAATAGAATATAAAGAAAAAGATCAACCTTATTCATAAGTCTCATCTCCAAAATATATGGGTCTATAAAAATATGCTGTTAAAGACCATGCAGATAATGGAGCATAGATGTCCACTGATCTATTCAAGAAGGAGTCTGTTCACATAAGTCATGTATTCTTTAGTCTTTACTGAAGAAATCTATATGTAATTATAGATTATGTTGTATCTTCAGTTAGTTATATTAATCATGAAGGTACAGTAAATTGTTGGTTGAAAGTAGTACATGCTTGATATTTATAATTTGTGAAGTAAAGTTGTGATGTATATACATTAATAATCTTGCATTGACTCTTACCCTATAGTCTCTATATATGACATCTACTCTTATCAATATACTCAAATATAAACAAATTAAATTTTAGCATTATGTTCTTATAAAGATATTTATTTGGTCAAAACTCTAATTATTCTTTACTTTTATACTTCAAAAATTGTGACAACCCTCAAAATGAACTAGGATAAACTAGAGCCTCAAATGCGTTTTAGGAGTTAATAACTTTTTATAAGGTCTGAAACAACTTGTAATAGTTGTTTTGAAGAGGTTAGAGGTCGAACGTCAAAGGACGACCAAGGCGTCTGGAGACTAGTCTATTGTGTGTGCTGGTGCGTCCTATGTGTTTTGGGTGAAGTTATATGTGTGCTTGAGGTCTAAGTCGTGTGGAGGGGACTTAAATTAGTAGAACCATGAGTTTTGGGTTTTAACGTCTGGGTGCGACTCTCCAAGGACCGACGAGGGCCCTTTGAGGAGGACCACGTCTCGCAGCCAAGAAGTTGCCTGGCAACATCGATTGACGACCTCAGTTTACGACCAATCAATGCATTGACGGCTGTCAATAAGGGGCATTAACCAGGCCTTACAAGGCCTGCAAATTTGAGCCTCAGCCAAAAATGAAGAACCCCATTGACGTCCAGTCAATCAATTGAGGATCCGTTAATTGGGGGGGGGCATCAAAAGGGGTTAGCAAAAGCTGTCATGTTTCGGCCTAAGTGAAGGGTGAGTCTGTAACACCTTGAAAATTCAAGATGTGTCGTAAATCATAACGTAAATTTATAAGCTATAAGTACTATTTTTAAGTCCATTATAAATTAATATAGGTCATTTATAAAGTTTAAGAATCAAAACGTCCAAGAACGTCCATGACGTTCGGGAAGTTGGTTCAAAGGGGTTTTAGCGTGCTTTAGCCTATTTGACTAACATTTAGGAGTTGGAAATGAATGAAAGTTGGTGGAAGGGTAGCTAATAGGTGTTTAAGTTGTTTCATGGTCGAAATGTCGGGGTACGACTCCCCAAAAACCAACTAAGGGACATTGAAAAGGACCCCTGCAGGTTGAGGCAACACTGCCTGAAGCAGTGTGCATCGACGAGGCAGTCAACAGCCCGTGTGTGGACTAACGGGGCATCGATGCCACCGTCATCCCACACTTAGGCTGGTTGAGAAGGTCCCTTCACCCGCATAACCTCTGAACTCATCAACGGTGTGATGAGGTGCAGGATACGGTCCGTGTGTGGATCGACGGGGTATCACTGCCACCGTCTTCCCACACTTAGAAAATTCATGGAATCTCCTCGCGTTCACAATCTCTAAACTCATCGACGATGTGCCGGACGAGAGGGTGGTGGTCCGTAGACTCACAGACGGCCAGTCGGTGGGGTTCTGTCTGTGAGGAGGTGATTTTCCTACACGTTTTAGAGTTAAGTCATTTGATAAATTAAGTTGTTTAGGGGTTAGTTAGGGATTAAGGGGAGACTTAAATAACTTAAAAACCCAAATAAAAGCCCCAACCCCAATTAAACTAATTAGGACTCAAAAACATAAGCTCTCTTCCTTCTCTCTTCTTTCTCTCTCTACTTGAACTCACCATTGAAGACTAGCAAGGAGAAGGGTTTGGGGGCTGGAAAGGGACGAATTCACCATCAAATTTTTGTCAAATGTTAAGGTATGATATATAATTCACCTTTGAGACTCTTTCCTCAAAGGGTTCCTTCAAAATGAATTTCAAAAATGGAGTTTTCTTATGGTTTTCATCAAATTACGAAATTGAAGTTATGAATTTAGTTGTTGATGATTTCTTTAGGTTATTTTGAATATATTAACATGAATTTGAACTTGAGTATGTAATTGTTGATGGTTTGGTGAAAATTGAAGAACATGATCCTCAACTCCTAACCCTAGATTGTGATCTTGACTTATATTTATTGTGATCATTCAATTGACTTGGTTATTGATTAGATTACTATCCTATGGTACTATATGAATAAATTAAAATGAATTATAGGCCTATAATGCTAGTTCTTGAGATGTAATTTAGGTTATGAAGTATATTGGGAAATTAGCCTATGTATCTTGTCTTAAGCTATGATCTAGTGTTGAATTGTGACATACAGATGCAATTGGCCTTGTTATCTTATTGGTTATCATTGTGTGGTGATGTTACTTCCCTAGTTGGGTTGAGTTCTGTGTTGATGGTAAGACCTTGATGGTGAACTATGAGGAAGACTTGGTAAGTCTGAGAAGCTCTATCTTTACTTCCAATTGTAATTAACTATGGTTAAGTCATGATGTTACATTGGAGTATGCCTTATACTAGGATGATAGGGTGGTATGATGTTGAATTGAAATGTCTTGAGTATGTTGAGGTTGATTATGGTTATGGGGCTTTGCTTAGTCATTGTACTTGTTGACTTTATAAGGACTCATGAGTAGTTGTCATGCTTATTATGATATGATTTACTCTTATTCATTCTTGTGATGTGATTCCTTATAATAGGGTTGTAGTAAATTTTGATTTCAAGCATGTTTAAATACGTATTACTTGCTAAGTTAGTAAGCATGTTTGGGTGATTAATATGAGTAGCTTGTCTTTGCATTAGGTTCCTAAAGGGGTAAATGGCATTTTTGACCAAAAGTCTTTTTTAGCATGTTTGGCTTGTATATGTGCATAAGGTCTCATAGTTAGTACATGTGGAGTACTAACCCCATTTTATTCCCTTTTCCCAAACATTTTTGGTTTCGGTCGTTTAAGAGTTTGGAAGGATACATTGTTGAAGGCTTGGATTTTTCATTTCATCCAAGTAGGGTAGGTCCTCAACTTCCGAGGGCAATGCCGCTTCTAGCTTACAGACTTGTTATGAGCTTAAAGACTCTTTCTTTTCTTTCCTTTTCAATTGAGTACTATACTTTTGTATGACCTATATGTGGTCTTGATGAATTAATGTAAGGGCTACGCCCATATTGTGATAATCGTTTAGATGGTATGAGATGAGACAATCTTTGAGACTATTTTTCTATCTTATATATGTGTACGTGTAATAAAAGTAGAAGGCTATGTAACCTTCCTATATGAAGGGTCTATGTATACTCGACACGATTATATACTATGTGTATGTAGAGGTCTATGTAAACCTCCAAGTAGTTATAATGAATGTTTTGAATTTTTCTGCATTTTTAAACCTATGAATGTAATGACATGAGACTAAGAGGCTAGTCTTAGTCTTTAACAAGGCCGCTGCCGCCGTTACATCTAGGGGGTAAGCCCGGATGTAACTAACTTTGTATCAGAGCACGAGGTTGAATATCATTGAGTTATATCTCTCTCTGTACCACATCTATGTAGGTTGGTATTCATAATTGTAAAACGCACCACACTTATAAGTAGGAACCTATATAATGCTTAGGAATCGCTCTCTTTCTTGGAAATCTTATATCGCGCCGGTAGATTATACTTATAGTGTGCTTTTGAATCTAATACTATTGTTGTGCTTATAGGAAGCATGAACACTCGAAGGAATGCGACTCGAAGACTTGAAGAGGAATTTTCAAATACGGGAGCTCCTCCCAGTGGTTAGCAAGTTCCTCCACTTGAAGAAGATGCTAATGTGGAGAAACCTCCGGTCAATCCTCCATCCTTGATGGATGGAGATATAAGGGTTGCCCTCAGTCAATTGGGTCAAGCCGCCACCGTCCAAGCCCAAGATATGACGGCTCAAGAAAACCTCGAGGTTGTGCCCCATCCTCATTAACAAGTCACTACTATGGCTTCTCGTCTAACAAACTTCACTCGAATGAACCCTCCTACTTTCTACGGGTCTAAGGTTGATGAAGACCCCCAAGAATTCATCGATGAAGTCTCTAAAATACTTTTGGCTATGGGGTTTTCCTAAAGTGAGAAAGTCGATTTGGCCACGTATCAACTCAAGGATGTGGCACAAGCTTGGCATGTGCAATGGAGGGATAATAGGCCATTGAGGGGTGGTTCGGTGACTTGGGAAATCTTTAAGGTGACTTTTCTAGATTGGTTCTTTCATAGGGAGATGAGGGAGGAAAAAGTGGTGGAGTTCATCAACCTTCGCCAAGGAGGAACGAGTGTCCACGAGTACTCTTTCGAATTCATTAAGTTGTCCAAATATGCTCCTTCTTTGGTCTTCGATCCTAGAGACCAAATGAGCCATTTTCTGACAGGGGTGTCATAGAACTTACAAGAGGAGTGCCATCCGGCCATTTTACATGACAACATGAACATTTCCAGTCTTATGGTGCATGCAAGAAGGGTCGAGGAGGCAAGGGCTAAGCGAAAGAGTAGAGATGCTAAGATAACAAGATCATATGATGGAGGTTCCTCAAAGAATAGGCTTGAAATACAAGACAAGCCTAGATTTATGAATCGGGCTTCTAATCAAGTCCCTTCCAAATTTCCAAAAGCTAGTGGTGATATGGTGTCTAACCCTAAATTCAAGAAGGGAAAAGGTACTAATTCACCAAAGGAGAAGCCAACTTGTGGAAAGTGTGGTAAAAAGCACTATCGTGATTGCCTTAAGGATACAAATAATTGATTTAGTTGTGGCAAGAGTGGTCACATGATGAGAGATTGTCAAAACTTAAAGAGTCAAGTCAAGGGTAGTGGTCAAGCTCAAGCAAGTGGTTCTAGTGATGCTCCAAAGAAGAACCGCTTCTATGCTCTCCCGACGTGGTGACCGGTATGTTGAAAGTCTTCTCTATTGATATATGCCTTACTTGATCCCGGCGCTACTTTATCATTTGTTACACCTCTAGTAGATAAAAAATTTGATATTTTACCTGATATTTTGTATGAACCTTTTAATGTGTCTACTCCGGTGGTGAGTCGGTTGTTGCAAAAAGGGTGTATAGAAATTGTCCAATAATGTGCCAAATAGAGTTTCTTGTGTTGATCTAGTAGAACTCAATATGCTTGATTTTGATGTTTTATTGGTATGGATTGGTTGCATGCATGTTTTGCCTCCATTGATTGTAGGACAAGGGTGGTGAGGTTTAACTTCCCTAATGAACTCTTTGTTGAGTGGAGGGGGGAAATTCTATTCCTATTGGTTGTATTATTTCTTGTCTAAAAGCATGCAAAATGATCTCAAAAGGTTGTCTATATCATATTGTAAGAGTCTAAGATCTAGACTCTGAATTTTCTCCCATTGAGTCGGTACCCGTAGTGAGTGAGTTTCCGGAGGTCTTTCCGAATGACCTTCCCGGTATTCCTCCTGATAAGGAAATTTTCTTTTTCATTAATTTGCTACGGGATACAGATCCCATATCAATTCCTCCTAATCGGATGGCTCTGGCTGAATTGAAGGAGTTGAAGGCTCAACTCAAGGATTTATTAGATAAGGGTTTTATAAGGCCTAGTATTTCTCCATGGGGTGCTCCGGTTTTTTTTGTGAAGAAGAAGGATGGGTGCTTGAGAATGTGTATTGATTATCCGCCAACTCAACAAGGTCACCATTAAGAATAAGTTCCCTCTCGCTCAAATTGATGACTTGTTTGATCAACTCCAAGGGGCGAGCTTCTTTTCAAAGATAGAATTGGCGTCGGGGTATCACAAACTTAGGGTGAGAGGTGAGGATATACCAAAGATGACTTTTCGGACTCGGTATGGGCACTATGAGTTCTTGGTAATGTCTTTTGGTCTCACAAATGCTTCGGCAGCGTTTATGGACCTAATGAATAGGGTGTTCTGAAATTACCTAGATGCATTTGTTATCGTCTTCATTGACAATATCTTGGTATATTCAAAGAATGAGGATGATCATATGATTCATTTGAGGGTAGTATTGCAGATCCTTAAGGAACATCAATTGTATGCCAAATATAGTAAGTGTGAGTTTTGGTTGAGGTCGGTGATATATCTTGGGAACATATCTCTAGTAAGGGAGTTGAGGTAGACCTAAGGAAAACGGAGGCAGTGAAAAATATTCCTAGACCTTTGACTCCAACCAACATTAGTAGTTTCTTGGGTTATTATCGGAGGTTCGTGGATGGTTTTGTGTCTATTGCATCTCCTTTGACTACTTTGACCCAAAATAGTAAGAAATTTGAGTGGTCGGAGGCATGTGAGAAAAGTTTCCAATTGTTGAAAGATAGACTTACTTCCGTTCTGGTGTTGACTTTACCAGAGGGCAAAAAGGGTTTTGATGTGTATTGTGATGCGTCCCGAGTGGGTTTGGGGTGTGTGCTTATGCAACACGAGAAAGTGATAGCCTATGCCTCTAGGCAACTTAAGGTACATGAGACCTTGAATTAGCGGCCGTGGTGTTTGCCTTGAAAATTGTGAGGCATTACTTGTATGGGGTTCATGTTGATGTTTTGCCGATCATAAGAGTCTCCAATATGTGTTTATCCAAAAGGAGTTGAATCTAAGACAAAGAAGGTAGATAGAGTTGTTAAAAGATTATGATATGAGTGTCCTCTATCACCCCAAAAAAGCTATGTGGTGGAAGATGCCCTAAGTCGTATGACTATGGGTAGTGTATCCCACATTGACAAAGCCAAGAAGGACCTAGCAAGGGAAGTACATAGGTTGGCTAGGTTGGGGGAAAGTTTGGAAATTTGTCCGAATGAGGGTGTTATAGATCATCATAACTCCAAGTCATCTCTAGTGGTTGAGGTGAAGTCCAAACAACACCTTGATTTAGCCTTAATGGAGTTGAAAGAATCGGTTCTCGGCAAGTTGAATGAATCATTCTCCTTAGGGGGATGGTGTGTTCCCGATGTAGATGGGTTAAGGGATCGTATCCTAGAAGAATCCCATAGGTCCCGCTACTTAATTTATCCGGGTTTGACAAAAATGTACCATGACCTAAGGGAGATATATTGGTGGGAAGGTATAAAAAGGGATATAGAGGAGTTTGTCGCTAAGTGTCCGAATTGCCAACAAGTAAAGGGCGAACAACAAAAGCCGGGTGGCGTACTACAAGGATCCAAATTCCTACTTGGAAGTGGGAAGACATCAATATGGACTTTGTAGTAGGTCTACCACAGACTCAAAAGTCATATGATTCTATATGGGTGGTTGTGGATCGATTGACTAAGTCTGCTCGTCTTATTCCCGTTAAGTCTACATCTTCGACGGAGGATTATGCAAGAATCTTCCTAGATGATATTCTGTGACATCATGTCATTCTGTTATCCATCATATCAGATTGGGGCGCACAATTCACATCTAGATTTTGGAGATCATTCCCAAAAGGGTTGGGTACTACGGTAAAGTTGAGCACCATTTTTCATCCCCAAACAGATGATCAAGCAGAGAGTACTATTCAAAAACCTTGAAGATATGCTTAGGGCGTGCATTACTGATTTTAAAGGGAATTGGGATAAACAATTGTCATTGGTGGAGTTTTCCTATAATAATAGTTTTCTTCCATCCATTTCCATGGCTCCCTATGAAGCCTTGTATGTTAGGAGGTGTAGGTCTCCTATTGGATGGTTTAAAGTGGCTGAGCCATCGCTTCTTGGTCCCGAGTTGATTTATAAGACTTTGAAAAAGGTTCATATCATAAGGAACCAGTTGCAAACGACCTATAGTCACCAAAATTCTTATGCCGATCATAGAAGAAGGGATTTGGAGTTTGAAGAAGGTGATAAGGTGTATTTGAAAATTTCACCAATGAAAGAGGTGGTTAAATTTGGAAAGAAAGGGAAGTTGAGTCCTCATTATGTTGGTCCCTATGAGATCTTGCAAAAGGTTGGTAAGCTTGCCTATGAATTGAAACTTCCTAGTGAATTGGCTTCGGTTCATCCGATTTTCCATGTTTCTATGTTGAAGAAGTGTATCAGTGATCCCGAGTCCATTCTTCCTATTGAGGGTCTTTGTGTCAAGGCTAACCTCTCTTATGAGGAAGTTCCTATTCAAATTCTTGATAGGCAAGTCAAGAAGTTGAGGAATAAACATGTGGTTCCCATAGAGGTGTTATGGAAGAATCATCTAGTTGAGGGTGCAACATGGGAGGCCGAGGCCGACATGAAGTCCCGTTACCCTGATCTTTTTGATAATTAAGGTTAGTCATTCTTTTTAATAAAAATAAATATGAAAGAAATTAAAATTTCTTGATTTTTGGGTGAAGTTTTGCAAAATGTGCATTTTTGAGTACTTCACAGTGAAGTTACAGTGAAATTGGTGCTTTAGACTTGAAATTTTGCTTTTTGCTTGTTTTGAGTTATGTTGTGCATTTTGATATGGTGAGTCTTTATGAAATGATATGGGGCAATGTTGTTGAGTAGAACTTTGTGCTAATTGACTCATGTAATGTAAGTTGAGCTCATAAGTGTTGTGAGAAGGAAATGCCTCATGATGAAGTGATTTGAGCCTTATGTGTGGTAATATGAGTTTTGAAATTTGTCTTGTTCAAATGACATGATTTATGTTGATTTAATATTGTTGATTGGTTGGGCTGCTAGTCTTGAGTCTATTCCTTCCTTCAAAAGAGTTTTGATGTCAATCGGGGACGAATGTTCGTAAGGGGGGGGGGGGATAATATAACACCTTAAAAATTCAAGATGTGTCGTGAAGCCTAACGTAGGTGTCATAAAGTCTAAGTACTGTCTTGAAGTCCATTATAAATGAATATAGGTCATTTAGAAAGTTTAAGAACCAAAACGTCCAAGAACGTCCATAATGTCCGGGAAGTTGGTTCTAAGGGGTGTTAGCGTGCCTTTGCATATTTTACTAACTTATAGGAGTCGAAAATGTACAAAAATTGATTGAAGGGTAGCTAATAGGTGTTTAAGTTGTTCCATGAATGAATGTCCGGGTACGACTCCCCAAGGACCAACTAAGGGCCCTTCAGAAGGACCCCTGCAGGTTGAGGCAACACTGCCTGAAGCAGTGTGCATCGATGAGGCAGTCAACAGCTCGTGTGTAGACCAACGGGGCATCAATGCCATCTTCTTCCCACACTTAGGCTGATTGAGAAGGTCCCTTCACCCGCACAACCTCTGAACTCATAGACGGAGTGCGGAGGTGCAGGCTACGGTCTGTGTGTGGATCGACGGGGCGTCGATGCCACCGTCGTCCTACACTTGGAAAATTCATGGAAACCGCTAACCTGCACATTCTTTGAATTCATTGATGGAGTGCAGGACAAGAGGTTGGTGGGTCCGTAGACTCACAGATGGCCCGTCGGTGGGGTTCCGTATGTGAGGAGTGATTTTCCTACACGTTTTAGAAATAAATCATTTAATAAATTAATTGGTTTAGGGGTTAGTTAGGTATTAAGGGGAGACTAATTAAATAACTTAAAACCTATATAAAAGCCCCAACCCCAATTAAACTAATTAGAACTCAAAAACATAAACTCTCTTCCTTCTCTCTTCTTTCTCTCTCTACTTGAACTCACCATTGAAACTAGCAAGGAGAATGGTTTAGGGGCTGGAAAGGGACGAATTCACCATCAAATTGTTGTCAAACATTATGTTATGATATCTAATTCTCCTTTGAGACTCTTTCCTCAAAGGGTTCCTTCAAAATGGATTTCAAAAGTTGAGTTCTTATGGGTTTCATCCAATTACGAAATTTAAGGTATGAATTGAGTTGTTGATGATTTCTTTAGATTATTTAATATATTAACATGAATTTTAACTTGAGTATGGTAATTGATGGTTTGGTGAAAATTGAAGAACACGATCCTTAATCCCTAACCCTAGATTGTGATCTTGACCTATATTGTATTTTGATCATTCAATTGACTTGGTTATTGATTAGATTACTATCTTATGGTACTATTATGAATAAATTAAGATGAGTTATAGGCCTATCATGTTAGTTCTTGAGATGTGATTTAGGTTATGAAGTATATTGAGATATTAGCCTATATATCTTGTCTTCATGTATGATCTAGTGTTGAATTGTGTCATAGAGATGCAATTGGCCTTGTTATCTTATTGGTTATCATTGTGTGGTGATGTTACTCCACTAGTTGGGTTGAGTTATGGGTTGATGGTAAGACCTTGATGGTGAACTATGAGGAAGTCTTGGTAAGTCTTAGAAGCTCTATCTTTACTTTCAATTGTGATTAATTGTGGTTTAAGTCCCTGCATTGGAGTATGCCTTATACTAGGATGATAGGGTGGTATGATGTTTAATTGAAATGTCTTGACTATGTTGTGAGGTTGATTAAGGTGTATGTGATATAAGGATGGTGAAAACTATAATGTTCCTTTATATGCTATGAAATGTTAATGTGTTAACCTCACTTATATGAATTGTGATGAAAGGACTTATACTCATACAATTCTTATTGAGCTATTGATGATGATGATTATACAAGGGATAGACCTATGACCTAAACTAAGCTATGATTGATAATTAAAGTCTTAAAGACATTTCAAAAAGGGACTCTAGCTTAGCACCGAGTGAACCAGATTGAGGAGTGTCCCTTTCCATATAGGGAAGGTAGGAACACTACATTACTCTTGAGATTGGAGACTATAATGCATGAAGCATAAAGAATGTCCCAACTATATCTCCTAGTTCTTGAACTATGTTTCCCCCATAGGAATACTAGATAGTGGATCCACGTAGTTGCTATGTTTCGTGTTTTGGTACTACCTTGGTAAGTAGTCCGTCTTATTCAGTGTAGGGTTTTATAACACCGGATTCCACATTAGCTTATGTGGTCTATGTCAGTTAGGGCAAGATGTTCCCAAAAGGTAAAACGAATTAAATGACTTGAACTCTAACTTTGATAACCTAAGAGGTCTAGCTTAGTCTGTGTAGGGGTATGAGACTCTACCTAAATATTGCACTAGTTAGCCTTGAGGGGAGTCTTAGGAGGAGGTTCTTATATATGTTTACGTTATGATGGTATATGATATATATGTGATGACCTCGGCACATTGTTGATACTATATGTTTATTAGTTCATTTGTGAGTATGCCTTGGGTTATAATGTAAACAGAAGATTAAGTGTAAACATAAATGTTATGTTATGTAAAGTTGGATGTTGGTATGGCTTCTTGTTGAGGATACTTGATTGAGTAAGGTTATGGGACTTTGCTTGGTCATTGAACTTGTTGACTTTATAAGGACTCATGAAGGTTATGGGGCTTTGCTTGGTCATTGAACTTGTTGACTTCATAAGGACTCATGAGTAGTTGTCATGCTTATTAATATATGATTGAATCGTATTCATTCTTGTGATGTTATTCGTTGATTATAGGGTTGTAGTAAATTATGGTTTCAAGAATGTTTGAATACGTATTACTTGTTGAGTTAGTAAGCATGTTTGGCTGATTAATATGAATTGCTTGGCTTTGCATTAGATTCTTAAAGGGGTAAAATGACATGTTTTGACTAAAAGTCTGTTTTAGCATGTTTTGCTTGTATATGTGCATAAGGTCTCATACTCAGTAGATGTGGAGTACTGACCCCGTTTTCTTCCCTTTTCCCAAATATTTTAGGTTCCGGTCGTTGAAGAGTTTGGAAGGCGACATTGTTGAAGTCTTGGATTCTTCATTTCATCCAAGTAGGGCAGGTCCTCAACTTCTGAGGGCAATGCCACTATCGAGCTTACTGACTTGTTATAAACTTAAAGACTCTTTCATTCCTTTCCTTTTTAATTGAATACTATACTTTTGTATGACCTATATGTGGTCTTGTTGAATTGATGTAAGGTCTATGTCCCATATTGTGATAATCGATTAGATGGTATAATATGAGACAATCTTTGAGACTATTTTTCTATTTTATATATGTGTATGTGAAATAAAAGTACAAGGCTATGTAACCTTCCTATACGAAGGGTCTATGTATACTCGATATGATTATATACTATGTGTATGTAGAGGTCTATATAAACCTCCAAGTAGTTATAATGAAAGTTTTAAATTTTTCTGCATTTTTCAACCCATAAATGTAATGAAATGAGACTAACAGGCTAGTCTTAGTCCTTAACAAGGAGGACAACGCCGATTCCATCTAGGGGGTAATCCCTGATGTGTCAGAGTTGGTTAATTCACCCCACGTTCTAATTTAATAATAGACAGTTATTTTAGGTGTTTTACTGTATTTTAAGTTAGTATAAACACCTAGACCTACAATTAGACTTCATTTTTCATAAATAAAACCCCCTCTTCCAAATAGACTTCTCTCAAGACTCCATGGGAGCTTGGATCCAAATTAAAGCTAAGATTGAAGACTTAAAGTGAATTCTTCATCACTTTTCTTAGGACTTCTTCTAATAAGGTATGGTCATTTCATCCTTGACTCTTCTCTCATTCAAGGGACTGATTCCAAAGGCTTTTCAAAAGATCTTAAAAACCTTAATACCCTATTTCGAATGCTAAGCACGGGTTCCTGCATAAAAAGGTTTAAATCAATGATTTATGAAGTATTCAATGTTAATTGATGGTCTTATGATTAAAATTTCCATGAACCCATGTATTCCTTGGATACCGAAATTGGCTCTATAGTGAGGCTATTGATTATGATCTAATTAGGTTGAATTCGTGTTTGGATTGTTTTGGGCTATTGAATTATATATTCATCCTTGTTGGAATTGTTCATAGTTTTCCTTATAGTATTGATATCATTGATATGGATGAATTGTTTGTCTAGTCTTATGGACATTGTCATTGGTAAGGTCTCTTGTTGTGTGAATTCCTTGGAAAGGCTAAGGAATGGTGATTGTGTCTATTGGAAGGTGGTGAGTTGACTTAATTCCCTTTTTAATGTAAAACTGATATCTAATTGCTATTGATCGGTATGATCCACTTATGGTGGAGGTGTTTAATTGTGATAAATGTTATTAACATGGCCTTGTTGGCATTATTATGTGAATTGTGGTATTATCATGATATGATATGAGTGAATGTATTAGTAAGGTTCTCAAGTGATATATATATATATGATTTTGAATGGGTGCTGTAATGATATGATTGAAAGTAATTTATCTCTAGTTATTTATATATGATGATGAAGGACTAAGGAGAGTCTTTATAGAATGATGTTGTATCTTGTGTTGGTAGACTTAGTTGTCCCTACTTGGTTCTTGAATTGTATGGAAAGAACGCATGAATAAAACGTCTGAAATGAAATGCTAGGAACAACATCCACTACCTATGTCTAAAGTTCTAAGCTAGAATGATAGATGTAGCTTCCTCGAACTCAAGAGGACCTACCAAGGTCTTGAGATAGCTAATCCAAATCGCTTCAATGAGTCTTCAATCTGCTCTCTGACCTGCGCCTATAAAAATAGTAATAGTATAGGGTTAGTACACATTTGTAATAAGTATAGGTGTATGCATATATACAGGTAAGGACTATGCATGATCAAGCAAAGCTCTTCCTACAACAACATGCCATTTCTGGAAAGTGAAGTCACTAGACTTTCTTAATTCATTATTTATGAATCATGGTATGAATATGACATATTTTAGTGCATTCAAAGCACACAACTCATTTTCTATATGAACATAAGATCTTGGAATCATGAACAAAATTTTAGAACACCTCAAATGAAAAATTATAAATTTGCGCCTCCCAAACCTGAGAGCTCTTCCCCAGGACTTACTTTTTTTTTAGTCTTTTTATTCTTATTGTTGTGTATTTCAATAATATCCTTAATACTATGTCTTAATTACAAGTGAAATGATTCACTGTACTCCCATACCTACAATAAATTGAGCAAGTAATCCAAAAGATTAGGGAAATGATTTTGCTACCCTTACTACAAGTTATTATTTCCATTCTTGTTAAATTGGGAATGAAACCTTTACAAGCCAATCTTTATTGGCTAGGCCACTTATTTCATCAATTTCATATTATGAAGATTATGGGGCATAGAGTAGCCATTATGTTTTACTCCATTTTATTGACATAATATAAGAAGTCATTATAAGCCAATTTTTATTTGGCTATGCCAAATATTTGATCATTTGCATAATGTGAATATATTGGAGCATATATTTTGATTTGACACCAGCCAATAACTTGTTAGAACTTCATTATTATCAACCACATATAATTTAAAATACTTAATCTCTTTCTTTCTTAGCTCACTTTGAACTTACATTTCTTCTTCTTTATTTCATACTTTCTTAAAGGAATCTTTAGAATTAAGATCATGCGAGCTAACATGAAATCCAGTGTCTGCCCCACACTGAAAAGGGGTGGTTCACCGATCAAAAGTGAACCTAGATCATGTGAGCTAGACATCAAATCCAGTGTCTGTCCCGCACTAAAAAGGGTTGGTTCACCAGCTAAAGTGAAACCAAGTCCACATTCTTCCCCACACCGAAAAGAGGTGGTCACGGCTAAAGTGAACCGAATACTTTCTTTGAGAATTAATAGACATATATCATGTGAGCTAAACATGAAATCAAGTGTTTTCCCTACACCGAAAAGGGGTGGTTTCACCGGCCAAAGTGAGATCACATCATACCTAGCTCTCTTAGGTGGAATCCACTAGCTAGTTCCTATGCTGGCAACATAGTTCGAAGACTAGAAGATTTTTGGAGACTCTTATCCACCTTGGTGGAGCCTCATCTCATGAGACTTACATGTGCTGACACAAGCTCATCGCTAGTCTATCGGTGCATTGCTCAATTTCTTTTTCTTTATAACTTTTAGAGTTGAATAAAACATTATAGAAGCTTGCTTCTAGTTATGAGGTTTACTTAACTCTTTGGATAACCGGCCATACCTTTCTTTACTTGATGAAATGTGAATTTAACCTTACATTATAATCTTGGTGTTAATGAGACTTGTCTCACAATTATTAACACACACTTATGTGAGTATCTTTAACATAGTTGTCTAGGTGTGAGTGAGACTTGTCTACTTCTTTTAACACCTCATGTGGTAAATTTCATAATTCTTAAGCTTTTAATTATTTCATTACTCACCTTCTCTTGTTCAATGACATTTGGTAGCTTTATACCACTCTATATGAACGTTATAAACTTTGTTGAATGTACTTACTTATATTCATAGTTCATTTTGAAAGGGTATGTTGGGATTTATCCCAATGATTGGCATACCCTTGGTTATGAATTCAAAGTTACATTGGTCATGCTTAATTTGGTTTAACTTAGTCATTAGCCAATTTTATATCACATTTTGGAAATAACATAGTAAGCCAATTCTATTACACTTTTTGACAATATATTGCTAGCCAATTTGTTGGCATAAATCAAACTATGTATTATCACTAGCCAAGTCAATTAACTTCATGAATATACTATAGTTATTTCATCATTCTAAAAAGGTCGACATTTAACAATGAACTAAACTTCATGAACGACTCATAACAACTTCATCTTCTCGAACACAATTAGGCATTACAACATTCTTTAACTCATGTAACTAATACCCTAGTCATACGAATCAAATCTATAGGCCTCATTCGACATTAACATATCAATAACCCTACACATAATGATAAATTAGCACCACATACCAACAAAATGTTCGAGATTACATCTGCATACTATTAGAGTCTAAAACAAAGATAACTAGGGAGGTGGACGTTCAACAATGTCATTGGGAGCAACCCTAGTTTTGATAGTCTTGAATTCATAAGAAGTTTGAAAACCCTCTTGGAGAAAGGAATCGAAGAGAGAAAACCCATAGCTTACTGTAGAATTGAATCCACGAAGATCACCTTGCACTTTTTACGAAAACTTTGAAGAACTTCTTGAAATCGCCTAAGGAGAACTTTTGTTTTTCTTGCGTTTATTTACTGCTTTCAAGTTGTGAGTTTCTTAGTGAATGATTGTGAGTCTAGTTATAGTAACTGAATATTTAGTAATTTAACTTAGAATAATTATTTTAATTAATAAATCAATTAGCTAATCTATTAAAACGTCCCTCTTAACTTGACTAGAATTAGAAGGACACTTGACTTAACCGAAATCTAGAAATTGCTTAGTGGTTTCGGTTTTGATTAAATTTATTAATTAAGTTGCTAATTTAATTAATTATGTAACCGAGGTTAATTACTAAAGTATCCCTAATTTGTTAGGACCATAATAACCCTTTGAACCATCCTAGGTTAGGTACTAGGATGTTTCTTAGTTAGTTACTTGTCTAGTGTAAGGATTTTAGTTTGACTATTTAAATTAATTAATTAAATTGTTAATTTAATTAATTAAGTGACCTAGGGTAATTAATAAAGTACCCCTAAGTCACTAGGATCATAACCAACCCTTTGGACCATCCTAGGTACTAGGATGTTTCTTAGTTAGTTACTTGACTGGTGTAAGGATTTCGGTTTGAACATTCAAATTAATTAATTAAGTTGTTAATTTAATTAATTAAGTGACCTAGGGTAATTAATAATGTGCCCCTAAGTCACTAGGACCATAACCAACCCTTTTGGACCATCCTAGGTTAGGTACTAGGATGTTTCTTAGTTAGTTACTTGACTGGTGTAAGGATTTCGGTTTGAACATTCAAATTAATTAATTAAGTTGTTAATTTAATTAATTAAGTGACCTAGGGTAATTAATAATGTGCCCCTAGGTCACTAGGACCATAACCAACCCTTTGGACCATCCTAGGTACTAGGATGTTTCTTAGTTAGTTACTTGACTGGTGTAAGGATTTCGGTTTGAACATTCAAATTAATTAATTAAGTTGTTAATTTAATTAATTAAGTGACCTAGGGTAATTAATAATGTGCCCCTAGGTCACTAGGACCATAACCAACCCTTTGGACCATCCTAGGTACTAGGATGTTTCTTAGTTAGTTACTTGACTGGTGTAAGGATTTCGGTTTGAACATTCAAATTAATTAATTAAGTTGTTAATTTAATTAATTAAGTGACCTAGGGTAATTAATAATGTGCCCCTAGGTCACTAGGACCATAACCAACCCTTTGGACCATCCTAGGTACTAGGATGTTTCTTAGTTAGTTACTTGACTGGTGTAAGGATTTCGGTTTGAACATTCAAATTAATTAATTAAGTTGTTAATTTAATTAATTAAGTGACCTAGGGTAATTAATAATGTGCCCCTAGGTCACTAGGACCATAACCAACCCTTTGGACCATCCTAGGTACTAGGATGTTTCTTAGTTAGTTACTTGACTGGTGTAAGGATTTCGGTTTGAACATTCAAATTAATTAATTAAGTTGTTAATTTAATTAATTAAGTGACCTAGGGTAATTAATAATGTGCCCCTAGGTCACTAGGACCATAACCAACCCTTTGGACCATCCTAGGTACTAGGATGTTTCTTAGTTAGTTACTTGACTGGTGTAAGGATTTCGGTTTGAACATTCAAATTAATTAATTAAGTTGTTAATTTAATTAATTAAGTGACCTAGGGTAATTAATAATGTGCCCCTAGGTCACTAGGACCATAACCAACCCTTTGGACCATCCTAGGTACTAGGATGTTTCTTAGTTAGTTACTTGACTGGTGTAAGGATTTCGGTTTGAACATTCAAATTAATTAATTAAGTTGTTAATTTAATTAATTAAGTGACCTAGGGTAATTAATAATGTGCCCCTAGGTCACTAGGACCATAACCAACCCTTTGGACCATCCTAGGTACTAGGATGTTTCTTAGTTAGTTACTTGACTGGTGTAAGGATTTCGGTTTGAACATTCAAATTAATTAATTAAGTTGTTAATTTAATTAATTAAGTGACCTAGGGTAATTAATAATGTGCCCCTAGGTCACTAGGACCATAACCAACCCTTTGGACCATCCTAGGTACTAGGATGTTTCTTAGTTAGTTACTTGACTGGTGTAAGGATTTCGGTTTGAACATTCAAATTAATTAATTAAGTTGTTAATTTAATTAATTAAGTGACCTAGGGTAATTAATAATGTGCCCCTAGGTCACTAGGACCATAACCAACCCTTTGGACCATCCTAGGTACTAGGATGTTTCTTAGTTAGTTACTTGACTGGTGTAAGGATTTCGGTTTGAACATTCAAATTAATTAATTAAGTTGTTAATTTAATTAATTAAGTGACCTAGGGTAATTAATAATGTGCCCCTAGGTCACTAGGACCATAACCAACCCTTTGGACCATCCTAGGTACTAGGATGTTTCTTAGTTAGTTACTTGACTGGTGTAAGGATTTCGGTTTGAACATTCAAATTAATTAATTAAGTTGTTAATTTAATTAATTAAGTGACCTAGGGTAATTAATAATGTGCCCCTAGGTCACTAGGACCATAACCAACCCTTTGGACCATCCTAGGTACTAGGATGTTTCTTAGTTAGTTACTTGACTGGTGTAAGGATTTCGGTTTGAACATTCAAATTAATTAATTAAGTTGTTAATTTAATTAATTAAGTGACCTAGGGTAATTAATAATGTGCCCCTAGGTCACTAGGACCATAACCAACCCTTTTGGACCATCCTAGGTTAGGTACTAGGATGTTTCTTGAATTAGTTACTAAGTTAGTGTCACCCAGTTAGGTTTTAGGTTATCGGATGCACTAGTTAGTTTATTTACGTTATTCCTAGGTTATTTATCTAGTTAGGTAAGTTAGTTAGGTCCTAGAGTTGGTTAGGAATCTCAGCCTCACATGGCTTGACCCCTCACATGTGCGCCTGCCCCTAACCGCCCTAACCACCCTAACCGAATCGTTGCACACGTGCTTGCACATGTGTTGCTGCTCATTTCTTGTTGTCCCAAGTACCCTCATTATATCCTTCGGCACTGTTTACTCTACATGATAATTTCAAATGATCATGTGCTATTGTATCTAGGCTTGACATTTGGATGCCTCGTACCTAATTTGTGAGCTATGAAAATGAAGATTTTTAGCTTAAGGTCTTTATTGAAGGTACATTTCTTAAACAAGCTTGTTAATATATAGAAAATTGGCTAAAACCTTTTTAAGCCAATATTTTTAATATGCCCAATATTACTCAGTATTTGGCATTGGTATGCCTATGTACCCCCCAATACCTATTCATAAAACTTGACGAGCACATTTTTGGAATGTTACACACTTGTTGTTTATTTGTCTCTTAAATGGTTTTGATGAATAATGTTCACTTAGTAAAAGTATGTTGAATGGAAATGTCCTTATCTAAGGTAACTTTGAGGATCACTTAGGTGTGTTTAAAGAGGGTGTATGTTCATTCTCTTCATGTCTTACTTAGGTGGGTCTTAGTATAACCTTAGGTATAGAGTCTAAAATGATGAAAATGCTTACTTGTTGAATACGGAATTTAAGTCCTATATGGTGATGCTAGTTGAATATGTCTTATGTGTGATTGCTGAAATGTATTATGCCTCTTAAACTCTTATGATGAAGGTTTTTATCAAAATATCATGAAAACCATATCTTCAAGTAAATGTCCCCTATAGCATGGTTTTCTTACATATTCACCATACTTAGTAGATTGATTGTGCAAATATGTTTCTCTATGTCTACAAGTGTAGGTGATGGCAAGTGAGGATTCCTAAAAGTTGAAGCTTGGGAAGTAGATTTCTCTCAAGATTGGTATGTCCTCATATGATCGAAGACATGGATCTTAGTTCTAATTTCTTTTTTAAAGACTTTGTATGCGATATAAGTTTTCCATTAATGAAAGGGCTGTGACGCTATGATAGTGACATTGTCTTAGATGACTTGTGGTGAGACTTAGACTTCTTACGTTTTTAAATGAATTTCCTTATTGTGAAAAGTTTTACTTCCGCACTACTTTTCATACTTATGTAATGAATCAATGCTAAATGACTTGTATAAGACCTCTGAAAGGTCGAGTATGTCGCGTCACAACTTGGGGATACTCTTGGGTCATGGCAAACTTGGTATCAGAGCCTAAGTTATGAAGTAGTCTTTAGGATTCAAAGTCTCATAAATCCACGTCTAGTAGAGTCTTGTTCATCGGTCTGAGTCGCGACACATCTATGAGCGAGAGACTATAGGACGATAGAATGTTTACTTTCTTCATTACTCTTATATCATGCCATAGAGTGAGGTTATACCTGTTTTTTCCTAATCTCCTCTCTTGTGTTTATAGGATATGAATACAAGAAGGATGCCCGCAAGAAGAGTGAATGAGGAAGTGGTGTATGAGGGAGTTCCTTCCCAAGGTGAACAAGTTCCCCTAGGTGGTCAAGTTTCCCAAGGTTAACAAGTTTCTATAGCTAATCAAGGGAATGAGGTTCCGATGGTTCCCCCGGACATGATTAATAAGGCGGTTAGATGAGCTATTCTTTCCCTTGCCCGAGCTATGATGCCCTAAGCAAATAGGGAGTTGGGGCCTAGGGTGAATGCTCTTGAGAGTACCATGACCTCTAGGTTGAGGGACTTTGTGAGGATGAATCCTCCTACTTTTCTTGCCTCCAAGGTTGAAGAGGATCCCCAAGAGTTTCTAGATGGTGTTTATAAGGTGTTGAGTGCTATGGGGGTGACTTCTAAGGAGAAGGCGGAGTTGGCTTCATACTAATTGAGGGAGGCTGCTCAAGTGTGTAACACACAATGGAAAGATAGTAGGCTGATTGAATTGGGTCCCATAGAATGTGAAGAGTTTAAAAAAGCGTTCTTGGGAAAGTAATTTCCCCATGAGAAGAGAGAAGTTAAGGTTGAGGAGTTTATAAACCTTAGGCAAGGTAACATGAGTGTGGAGGAGTATTCCTTGAAATTTAACCTATTGTCTAAGTATACCCCATATTTGGTGTCTAAACCTAGGGATGAGATGAGTAGGTTTGGACCAGTGTTCCCGACTTTGTGATAGAAGAGCATTGTACAACCGTGCTCCATAATAACATGACTCTATCTAGGCTTATTATGTATACTCAACCCATTGATGAATCTAAGCTTGAAAGGAGGGGTAGAGGTGTTAGGAGGGGAAGACCCGGAGGGAAAAATCAACCCAAGTTTAAGAAGAGAGCTCCAGACCAAGATGTCCCCAGTAATTCTAAGGTTAACCATGAGAGGGGGGGGGGTGGTTCCCAAATTATTAAGGCTACTTGCTCTACTTGTGATAAGAATTTATTGAAATGTCTAGACGGTACTAATGTGTGCTATTTTTATTGAAAGATTGATCACAAGGTGAGGGATTCTCCTAGTATTGCTACTAAAGAAAGAGATGTCAAGAAATCTCCTTACAATGGTCCAGATGTGGGTGAACAAAAGAATAACCGCTTCTACGCTCTTCAAGCTAATGAGGAAGCAAATCCGGATGAAGGTGTCAGTCAGTTGTAATTCCTTACCTTAGTTATAAGGGTTTATTGTGTTGTTCTTGATAGAGGTGATGGGATTCTCCCAAGTGGGGGAGTATGGTGAATCATTGGGTGGATGAACTTTGTCTCTTCTTTTCTATTCTATTCGAGCTTGAGAGTTAGAATTTTCTAGTAGCATGTGCATGAATTGAGATTCTTTTGTGAAAAATGAGTTTCATAGTTCTCTTACAACTTTGGCATGTTTTCATGAATTTATATATATATGGTAAAATGATCTTGAATGATTTTGTCTCTCATGTTGATGTGCATCTAGAGTGAATTGCCTAAATGTTGCATGAGTAGATAAATTGTAAATGTTGTTCCTGCTCTTTTGTAGTGTTTTCAGTCTCTTGATTATGTGGAGTTGATATTCCTCCTAGAAATGTGTATTATTTATGATGTGATATGGTTGTGAGCTGGTAGTCTTGAATCTCTAAACCTTGAAAATGTTTAAAGTATTTAAGTGTTATTCGAGGATGAATGTGTTCCAAATGGGGGAGAATGTGACAACCCTCAAAATGAACTAGGATAACTAGATCCTCACATGCCTTTTAAGAGTTAATAACTTGTTTATAAGGTGTGGGACAACTTGTAATCATTGGTTTGAACAAGTTAGAGGTCAAAATCAAAGGACGACTAAGACGTCCGCAGACTAGTCTTGTGTGTGTGTGGTAGTGTGTCTTCTGTGTTTTGGGTGAATTGATGTGTGTGTTTGAGGTCTAAGTCATGTGGAGGAGGCTTATACTGGTAGAACATAAAGTTTTGGGGTTTCACGTACGAGTACGACTCCCCAAAGACCCACAAGGGGCCCATGAGGAGGACCTCATCTTACAACCAAGAAGCTGACTGACAACATCAGTTGACGACCTCAATCGACGACCATTAAATGCATTGATGCATCGTCAATGAGGGGCGTCAACCAAGCCTGTCAAGGCCTGCAAATTTGAGCCTTAGTAGAAAATGACGAACACCATTGATGGCGAGTCAATCAATTGACGGTCCGCCAATTGGGAGGGGGGGGGGCGTCAAAAGAGGTCTGCAAAAGCTGTCAAGTTTCAGTCTAAGTGACTGGTGAGTTCGTAAATTCAACCCATGTTCTAATAAAATGATAGAAAATTATTTTAGGTGTTTAATGTATTTTAAGTTAGTTTAAACACCTAGACGTATAATTATATTTCATTTTCATAAATCAAAACCCCTTTCCGAATAAAGTTCTCTCAAGACTCCATGGGAGCTTGAAGACAAATTGAAGCTAGGATTGAAGACTTATTGTGAATTCTTCATCAATTTTATTGGGATTTCTACTAATAAGGTTTGGTGATTTCATCCTTGAATCTTCTCTCATTCAACGAGCCTATTCCAAAGGGTTTTCAAAATATCTTAAACCTTAAATCCCTACTTCGAATTCTACGCATGAGTTCTTTGATAAAAAGGTTTAAATAAATGATTTATGAAGTATTAAGTTTTTATTGATGGTTTTATGATCAAAATTTCCATGAACCCATGTCTTTCTTGAGTTCCGTATTTTGTCTCTGTAGTGAGGGTATTGATAATGATCTAATTAGGTTGAATTCATGTTTAGATTGTTATGGGCTAATGAATTATGTGTTGATCCTTGTTGGAATTATTCATAGTTTGCCTTATAGTATTGATATCTATATTGGGTTTTGTTGAATCATTGATATGGATGAATTGTTGGTCTAGTTTTATGAACATTTTCATTGGTAAGGTCTCTTGTTGTGTGAATTTGTTGGAAAGGGATAAGGAATGGTGATTGTGGCTAATGGAAGGTGGTGAGTTGACCAACTTCCCTTATTTAATGTAGAATTTATATCGAATTGCTATTGATTGGTATGGTCCACTTATGGTGACAATGTTTAATTCTTATAAATGTTATAAACATGACCTTGTCGGCATTATTATGTTAATTGTGGTATACTCATAATATGGTATGAGTGAATGCATAAGGAAGGTGCTCATGTCATGTCGATATGATCTTGTATGGGTACTAGAATGATATGATTGAAAGTACTTTCTCTCTATTTGTTGATATATGATGATGAAGGACTGAGGAGAATCTTTATAGAATGGTGTTGTATCTTGTGTTGGTAGTCTTAGTTATCCCTACTTGGTACTTGAATTGCATGGAATGAATGTATGAATGAAAGTCTAGGATTGCCAAACCTAAAGTAGGTACCGTTCTTTGAAAGACTAATATTAAACTTGATTATGAAAAGAAGTTTAAGATTGTAAAACCTTGAATATGAAAAGAAGGTTAATGAACAAGCCTTGAAGGGGTATACCTGAATGGTGATTCCTTCTTGAGTGGAATGATGGACTTAGAGGTAGGTTAGCCGGAACAACATGAAACCATTTTTAAGCAAGTCATAAGAGCTATCCAAATGAACCTTGGCTGGAAGCCCTAGTGGACCCATCCTATGAAATGGTATTATGAGTTTGTAAGGCTTAGTGATGGTACCTTCTCTAATACATTCATGTGAATGAACGTACTCTATCAGAACTAAGGCAAAGCACCGACTGGATATGCTTAAGAGAGTAGCTCTAGTTCAGTATGAGGCTAGAGTAAAAAGAAACCTTTTGATAACCCCTAGACCATGTGCCTACATGGGATGTGTCCTAGTTCTACCCTTGCATATAGAATACCTTCCACGTGTGGGGTCTTGATGACACCGAATTCCATAACTAGCTAGTATGGTCTATGTTGGTTAATGCCTATTCTCATCATGTGGGATGTGCACTCTAGTTATTGGATAGGTTCTACAATGTGTTTGTACGACCTCAAAATGATATAGGACAAGCTAGAGATTCACATGTGTTGCTTGAGTTAATAACTTGTTAAAAATAATGAAATTCATCCTTTTAAGTAAGTTTAAAAGAGTTTCTTCATCAAACGTTAAAGGACGACCAAGACATCCAAACACTAGCCTCGTGTGTCCTTGTATGTTTGCCGTGTTTTTATGTGTTATTTGGAGTCTAAAAACAGAAGAGCCGACCCTAGTGTCTCAATAAACATGATTAATGTCAAAATGTTCGGGTACGACTCCCCGAGGACACCCTAAGGGTCTTTGAGGAGGACCCAAATGTTAGTTAAGAAAGCTGCCAGGTAGTATGTTTTTAACACTGCCTGCATGTCACGCAACCTCCACTCAAAGGAAAAAATTTATCCTTGCGAGGCGGGCTTGTCATGAACCATTCTGCCTCAAATTAAATTCTAGAACCAAGATTTGGAGGTGTCCCTGCTATGCGTAGCCATGTCCAAGATTTGGTCGCGTCATTTTAAGGTCAAATTAGACTTCATTAAAAGGTTCAATTAGTGTAGGGGAGTTTTTTTTTTACTTTGGGGATTTATTATAAATGGGTTTTGAGTCACTTTTAACCCAAATTAACCAATCAAAACAAAACCCTCAAGTTGAAATCAAAAGCTATCCATTCTTTTCTCCAAAAACCTTAATTGATGAAGCTTTGAAGCTCCAAAGAAGGTCAAATTCTCTAAGTCACAACCCTAATTTCGTGGACTTGCTGACAATAAGGTATGATGATTTCATTCTTGATTCTTCTATCATTCAAGGAGCCAATCCAAAGGCTTTCCAAAAAAATTGAAAATCCTAAAAGTTCCTATTTCGAATTCTAAGCATGGGTTCTTGAATTAAAAGGTTTTAATGGAAGAATTATGATGTTTTCAATATTAATTGATGATTTTATGATCAAAAACTCCATGAACCGATGATCACCCTAATTCAATAATTTTGGCTTATGCAGTGAGTTTGATAAATGTGATTGGATATTATTGGAATTGTGTTTATACTATGTTGTATTATGGTTATCTACTGCCATTTATACCTAATTACGATGAACTGTTGGAGAATAGAGAAAAGGTGATCAATGATTAGATGAAGGGTAAGTTGACATAAATTGTTGTAGTCTTCTTGAATTGATTTTAGGTGGTATGGTCCACTTATGGGGGCGGTGTTTACTTGATGTATATGAATTCATATGTGAATTGTGATTATGGCCTTGATTGCATTGAATCTGAAGTAATGTAATGTTATGAATTACAAGTATGTAGATGTATTATAAAGTTATGAATGTGTATCTTGAAGATAACATGACTAATGGAAGTATAATGTGCATTTGAAGCATTATTGTGTGTGGATTATGATGAATGTGACATGATCATGTTTAGAAGTCAATGTTATGAATGATGGTGGTTATGTGAAAGGATTTCTTACATGTACTCAAACACACAATGAATGAATAAATGAAGCTATTGAAAATGTAATGAATGAGAGTCTATTGAAAGGTTTTCTCAATAAAACCCTAATGAATGAAAATGAGGGATTTTGGGGTGGACACTTTTCGTGAGTTGATATGTAGTGTCTACTAGCAAACCTCACTATTTCTAAGAGCTTTCCAATGAATGAATGATAGGTTGGAGGTTGGGTACTCCTCGGGAGTTGAGGTGTAGTATCCTAAAGTAACCTCTAGAGATGAGTACTCTTCGTTAGTTGAGATGTAGTACTCAGTAGAATCTCTTGACCTATAGCTAATGAATATAATGAATGTAAAAAGCTCGGTGAAATTTATACTCAGAAACATGAGGATTTGACAAAGGGGTGGATACTCTTTGTAAGTTGAGATTTAGTATCCAAATGTACCTCTTGAGATGGGTACTCTTAGTGAGTTGAGATGTATTACTTAGAAGCGATCTCCTTATCCCTTAACTATGCACCCACATTGTATTAGCTATTGGTGTTCTATGTAAAGGCTAAAATAATTACCCTACCTTAGGTAAGTGGGGACCTCATCCGGTAAGGGTTAATACCAGAATTCCATGTCAAGCTCTCATTGTCTATGTCGGTTAAACATAGCCCCCACAAATGAATGTAGTGAACTATGTCTTCTTAAGGGTGTACTACTTTGGTAGGTGGTGGAATGTGATGCCATCTATGCATTGCACAAGTAGACATTTCAAGGGAGTCTTGGTGTGTCCTTGTAATGTGAATGAATGAACTGGTTACTATATAATGTAATGAAGTAAGTTGACTTTATGCCTAATGTTAATGAAACATGTTGATCTTATGTCTAATATTGATGAAGTCTACGTAATTATTGAATGTGATTTTCCTAGTCTACGGTGATTCCTAAGGAGCACTAAGTGGGAGTAGTAGTATGGATGCTACTTTCACATTGCACTAGTTGAACATGGAATCGTCTTAGAGGATGGTCTTTATGCGAAGTTTTAAATTGCATGAATGTTTCCTCTAGTTGTGAATGTTGACTAGTTGAGTAAAGATAAGATATCCTTATCTTTGGTAGTCTTAAGGATTACTTAGTTGTGTATCAAAGAGGTTGTATGGCGGTCTCTTCATGTCTTACCTAGGTGTGTCTTAGGATAACTTTAGATAGAGGGTCTAAATGACTAATGGGTTACTAAATGAAAGTGGCTATATGTTGAGAATTATGAAAGTTCTGATTTGTATGTTAAATGATGACAAGTGTGATGTCTTGTACATTTGATTCATGAAGTTTTATCAAAATAGCCTGAAAAACATGTTTAAACAAAAATGTCTTTTCTAAAGCATGTTTTTGCATATTGCCTTACTTAGTGCATTATTTGTATTAATTGCATATTCTTCTTTATTTCTAAAAGTATAGGTGGAAGGAAGTGAATATTTCTAGCAGTTGAAGCTTGGAAAGTAGATATCTCAAGGTCGGTATGTCCTCATATGTTCGAGGACATAGACTATGTTTCTAGTTTTTTTTCATTTTAGACTGTATTAGACTATTAGTTTCTTTTCTTTGTAAGGGCCATGAACCTATGATAATAAGACGTGTTTTAGATGGCTTGTGATGATGAGACTTAGTTTCTTTCTTATCTTTAATAAAAGAGATTCCTTATTGACTTTATTGTGAAAACTTTAATTTCGCACTACTTTTCATACCTAGGTGATAATTGAAAGCTAAGAGGCTTGTACAAGACCTCCGAGAGTTCAAGTATGCCGTGTGACTCCTAGGGGGTACTCTCGCGTCATTACAGTGTAGGTAGTGGAATTGGTTGCTATCTACACATGGCACGAGTAGACTTTGATGATATTAAAGTGAGTTCCTTAGATTTCAATGTAAGACCCCGAAAATAATTAGGTGAAATAGAGTCTAACATATTGGTATTAATGTTCTAAGTTCCTAAATAGGTCTATTATATGGTATTTAGGAAGTTTCTAAGAGTTTAGGTGCATTGGAAGTCAAACGTCAAGGGATGACCAAGACGTTCGATGATTAAGTCACCTATGTGCCTCGTATGTGTTTTTATAAGATTATGTATGATTCATGAGGTTGTATGGTATTTAAATGAGTTATTATAGCATATAAGGATAGTTTGTCAAGTTTCGATTAGTTTTGAGGTCAAACGTCCAAGAATGTCCATAACGTTCGAAAGTCTTGCCTTGATACAACCTAGTGTGTCTAAGCATGTTTCGTCGAGTTTTACGTGTTCGTTTTGGATGAAATTCATGTGATAGGTGATAAAATCATATATTATCATGTTTGAATTGGAAAAGTCTGCGATAACATCCCCAAGGACCAACCAAGAATCCTTGAGGGACGACCCAAACTTGGTGTCAACGCTGCACTAGATAGCCCAAACCATGGAGGCAGTCGACGCCCAGTGGGTCAATCTGCGCCCCGTTGGTAGGGTCTGGTTGATTGAGACTTAGTACTGTGTGAGTAGACCCTATTTGAGTCTCAAGATACAGTAAACGGAAGGACAGGACGGTCTGTTTATGGACAAACGATCCACCGACTGCCCAACCGTCGATGGGTCTGTATTATGCACAGTTCATTGCCAAGTTGAGGGGTGAACTTGTAACTTCACACCACGTCCAAATCGAAGGTTTGGAGGTTATTAAGGGGTATTTTGGATTTTTTAAACATGTATTTAAGTGTTTAACACTTAGAAGATTTCGTTTTTCCAAATCAAAACCCCAAATCCCTTAGAATTCTCTCTAGGACTCCATTGAAGTCAAAAGTCAAAGAAGACCTTGGTGTGACGAATTGAGTGGAGATTATTCATCAAATATAAGAATTATATTCATCAAGGTATAAATTTTGATCCTTGAAACTCTCTTCATCAAGGAGCCCCAATTCTCAAGATGTTTTCTAAAGTTTTCAAGTTTAGTTGTCCAATTTCATATTCTACCATAGGTTCTTGCATTAATGATTTCCAAACATTGAATAATGATTTAGTTGATATTATATTTATGATTTTAACCTTAATTACCTATGAACCCATGAATTGCATGACCCCTAGTTTTTGACTAAGTTATGGGTTACTTGATATTGATCTAATGTTGATGAATTATAGTGTAGATTTCTATGGGCTTTGTAATGATGTAAGAATTGTGTTCAATTGATATCTAGGTTATCTTAGATTGATGAATCTTTATTTAATTGATCTAGTTTCATTGATTATCAAAATTTCTACATTGAATTATTGTTCATGGCCATTAGTAAGGGCCTTATGGTATCGAATTGGATGATTTAGCATCGAATTGAAGTGTTGAGGATGTTTTGGTGGTAAGATTCCCTATTTCCTTTATTTTGATGTTAATTAGACTTCAATTATATTGTTATTGGTATGGTCCACTTATGGTGGCGGTGTTATGTGCTTTACTTGCAACTGACGTGACCTTGTCGGCATTACTTTATGCAATATGATGATCATAGCCTTGTCGACACTACTTGAAGTAATGTGGCTATTTATGTAGTTATTTATGTAAATTATGATTATATATATCTACATGTTAAGCAATTAGAAAGTATATGTGTTCTATTGATGTTATGTAGGTGATCATGTTAGACCTTGACTTTGACCTTGTTTGTATAGTCTTAGGGTTGAGTCTTGGTTATTATTACTTGACTATATAAGTCTATGTTGGTAACATGGATTATGTTATGATAGTGCATAGGTGACGTAAATATTATATGGTTATATTTATGTGTTTCTAGAATGACATGTATTATGAACTAAAGTTAAGTACGTGGTGTCTTGTCTTGGTTGACTTGTGTCCATTACATTATGTATATATGATTATGGATATGTGATGTCTAGACTGAGGATGATAAATATCTTAGTATTCAATGTATGAATGACATGTGACCTTAAATGAAGTTAACAAGGTCTTTTAGGTGAAACCTTTAACCTAGTGGAAAGGTTATAAATGTTGAAGTCGTAAGTTATAATGGTATCCTTCAAAGTAAAGGAATGATGGACTTTAGGTTAATTGTCTGGGAAATTCATCATGAGCTTCTTGTCGCCATTGGAAGGTAGTCTTAAGAGGACCTCTTTGGCAGGGTAAATGCAATAGGGTTATGAACTTGTTATGGAACCCTTTATGTGAACCTTAAGTGTGTATTACTCTATAAGAATGAACACTAGCACCGAGTGAGTATGGTAAGGGAAGTAGTTCTAGTTAAAAATGAGACTAGATTATAAATCATGTCCTTCATATTCCTTAGCCATGTGCCTACATGGGATATGTCTAAGTTCTATCATATGAAAGTAGAACACCTGTATACTTACTAGCATTAGGGAAGTTTTATGAAATTTAGGTGGTGGTATGGGATGCTATCTAGACATTGCACAATAGGCTTTAAAGGTGTTAGTTAGAGTCCATAGGTCTTGTCAAAGACCCTTACTTGAATGTCCTTTATGTTTTGAATGTCTCCTAAATGAACTAATGAATGTTATGACTTAAGTTAAGTAAAAAAGTATGTTGATGGAATAAGTAATTATCTAGAGTAGTTAAGGGTTTTCTAGTTAAGGTGTGAAGGGGTATAAGAATGGTCACTATGTATCTTACCTAGATGAGTCTTAAGAGTGACTCTAGTTAGGGAAGATGTTGATTATGTGGACATGATCAAAACTTAAGAAGTCTAAAGGATTATTTAGGTAGTCTTGAAGAGGTCAATCATGGACGTTATCTTCTTGATCTACTTAAGTAAGTCTTTTGATAGTCTTTAATGAGGAAATGTGATATTTTCTATGTGTTGATACTCTGATGTCTTGTAAATGTGTATATGACTTATAAGAAGTGTTCTTGAGGGTAATTTATGTATGCTTAGGGAGGTTGTATGGGCGGTCTCTCTTTGTGTTGCTTAAGTGGGTCTTGCGATATGTTTTAGTGAGAAGACTATAAGAACTATTAAGAAGGAAGGAGAAGCACTTCACTGTAACAGTGAATTACTTCACTGTACAATGAAAGTAGCTTACTGTAAAGTGAGCTAAAAAATGTGAATAATTGGCTAAATGTTATATTATTTGTTTCTAAGTTGTTAAATGTTGTTCTTATGATTACAATATGATTTTTAAATGAAAAGATGCATAATTTTAATAAATGTCTGTAATTATGATATTTATGCATTATGCTATGCTTAGTACATATGGTTGTACTAATCCGTGCTTTTATCTATCTCTATAGTTTTTGGTAGGTGAGGAGGTTTTTTGGAAGTGAGGACTTGGACCGCAGAATCGTTCAAGAAAAGTTGAAGTATGCCCTTATTTGATTCGAGGGCATATATGTCTTTTATGTTTTCTATTAGAAATATTGTAATAGACTAAGTATTTCAATATTAGTATTGTGTATGGGCCGTGTCCCAAGTATTCTTGTGTCTTAAGATTAATGATATTGAGACTTAGTATTTCCTATGACTTTATGTGGAAGAGATTTTTAAAGACTATGATACGTTTTGTTAAAAGTTTTAATTCCGCACTACTTTTCACTATGTTTATGTGATGAATGATATATAAGGTTTTGTAAGAGATCTCCGAGAGGTCAAGTACGCCGGTTGCAATCCGAGATTGCCCCTAACTTCTAGGGTGTGGTTTCACGACGTGAAAATCTTGGTATCAGAGCATAGTTTTTTAAAGTAGTATTAGGAGTCGAAAAGTCTCATCAAGTCATGTCTAGTAGAAACTTGACCATCGGTGTAAATCGCGACACATCTATGGGAAAAAGGCTATAGGAAGATAGATTTTCCCTTATTTTCTACTCCTATGTTGTGCCGTAGAGTAAAAGTTATGAGCACTCTTTTCTTATGGTTTTCCTTGTGTTTCAAGGAAGATGAATACGAGGAGGACACCGACTACGAGAGTTGATGAGAATGAGGTGAAAAAGGAGATCCCTCTTCAAGTTGAGGAAGTTCCTCAAGGTGCTCAAGGTGATCATGTCCCTATTGTGGGTGGAGGTGATGATGTCCCGGAGTTGAGTAATAGGGATATTAGAGAGGCTTTTCTTGCTTTAGCCCGATCCGTGACTACTCAAGTGAATTTGAGTGTGGTGCCTAGGGTGAATGTTGTGGAGAGCACTATGACGTCTAGGTTAAGAGACTTAGTACGAATGAATCCTCCTATATTTCTTGGCTCTAAGGTGGGAGAGGATCCCTAAGAGTTTCTTGATGGAGTCTACAAGGTGTTGAGTGCTATGGGAGTAACCTCTAGGTAAAAGGCGGAGTTGGATTTGTACCAATTGAGGGATGTTTCTCAAATATAGTACCATCAATGGAAGGACAATAGGCCGAAGGAATCGGGTCCTATTTAGTGGGAGGAATTTAAAGAAGCTTTTCTTTGTAAGTACTTTCCCCATGATAAGAGGGAAGTTAAGGTAGAAGAGTTTATAAATCTCAAGCAAGGCAATATGAGTGTTGAGAAATACTCTTCGAAGTTCTCTATGTTATCTAGATATGACCTTTCTCTTGTGTCTAATCCAAAGGATGAAATGAGTCATTCTATGACGGGTGTGGGCGACTTAGTGAGAGAGGAATGCCGTACCGCTATGTTAAATGATAATATGACCCTAGCTAGACTCATGGTGTATGCACAATTGATTGAAGTGTCTAAACTTAGAAGGATGGCTAGAAGCTTGAAAAGGAGTGGTGCTAGTGACCAAGGGCAACCTAGGTTTAAGAAGAGGGTCCAAGGTCAAGAAGAACCTAAGAGTGTTAAGGTCAAATTGGAGAGAGGAGGTGGTTATCAAAATGTCAAACCTACATATGTCACTTGTGGCAACAAACATTATGGTGAGTGTCTATTGGGTACCATGAGTTGCTATGGTTGTTGTAAGGAAGGACATAAAGTGAGAGATTGTTCTATGATTGCTTCTAGATGAAGAGAGTAAGCAAGTTGCTCCTAATGCTCCAAAGGATGCTTCTCCAACAAAGAGGCGTTTCTATGCACTCTGGACTAGAGGACCAAAGCTGGATGAGAATGCTGATGATGATGAGGTTAAGTCCTTGCATGTCTTTTTAGAGATATGACTTCCTTATAAGTGGGGGAGTATGGTTTGAAGATGGGATAGAATGATATAGAAGCATGTGTATGTGCATGGTGTTTAGGAGTTTTGCTGATATTGAATTTCATTAACTTCTTGAATTATGTGTTTTGTGAAGCCATGATTGTCTTGTAAAATTTGTTTACATTATTTGACCTTGCATACTCGCTGTTCATAAAATGAGTTGCATAAAAGTTGTATTTTTGGAAAAAATTTGCTCAATATTGTTGTAGTACTAAATTGCCCATTGTTAAATTTTTCAAAATTTGACTAGTTCATTATTTGGTCTAAAATTGTTGTAATGTTGTTAGAACTGATGTATATGAGTATGACATTGAATATAAAATGAGTTTTTACTATTTGGAATGTCGCATGTGAGTTTTGTAGAATAATGAGTTATAGAATTGTCTTCTAGTTTCTTGTTGTGTTGAGAATCTCTTGACTATGTGAAATTGGTGTTTTCATTTTTATTATATGTTATATGGTATGGTCATGATCTTCTAGTTAAATCTATATTCTTGGAAGTGTTGGGAGAGTGGCAAGTGTCATTCTAGGACGAATGTTGTTCAAGTGGGGGAGATTGTAAGACCCCGAAAATGACTTAGGTAAACTAGATACTAACATGTTGGTATTTATGGTATAAGGTCCTAAATAGGTCTATTATATGGTATTCAGGAAGTTTCTAAGAGTTTAGGTGCATTGGAAGTCAAACATCAAGGGACGACCAAAAAGTTGGACGAATAAGTCACCTATGTGCCTAATATGTGGTTTTATGTGTGATTAATGTGGTTCTAAGTTCTTTAAATGAGTTATTATAGATTGTATAGGCAGTGTGTCAAGTTTCATGGAGTTTGGAGGTCAAACGTCCAAGAATGTCCATAACGTTCGAAAGTGTTGCCTTGAAACGAGCTAGTGTGTCTAAGCATTTTTCGTTGAGTTTTACGTGTTTGTTTTGGATGATATTAATGGGGGAGGTTCTAAACTCATATAAGATGATGTTTATGTTGGAGACTTCCGGGCATACATCCCCAAGGACCAACCAAGGGTCCTTGAGGAAGGACCCAAACTTGGTGTCAAGGCTGCCAAAGACAGCCCAAACACCGGAAGTAGTCAACGCCTAGTGGGTCAATATATGGAGACTTAGTATGGGGTGATAGGAGACCCTGGTTGAGTGTCTGATCCAATTAACGGAAGTATAGGACGGTCCGTTTGTGGACAAATTGTCCGTCGACTACCCAACCGTCGATGGGTCTGTGTTATGCGCAGTTCACTGCCAAGTTGAGGGGTGAACTTTTAATTTCACCCCAATTACAAATAGAAGATTTGGAGGTTCTTAAGGTGTATTTTGGGTATTTTAGACATGTATATGAGTGTTTAAAACTTAGAATATTTAATTCTTCCAAATCAAAACCCCAAATCCCTTATAATTCTCTCTAGGATTCCAATTGAAGTCCAAAGTAAAAGAAGATCTTGGTGTGACGAATTGAGTGGAGATTTTTCATCAAAGATAAGAATTATATTCATCAAGGTATCAATTTTGATCCTTGAAACTCTCTTCGTAATGGATCCCCAATTCTCAAGATGTTTTCTAAAGTTTTCAAGTTTAATTGTCCGATTTCATATTCTACCATGGGTTCTTGCATTAATGATTTCTAAACATTGAATAATGATTAAGTTGATATTATATTTATTATTTTAACCTTAATTACATATGAACCCATGAATTGCATGAACCCTAGTTTTTGACTAAGTTATGGGTTATTTGATATTGATCTAATGTTGATGAATTATGGTGTAGATTTCTATGGGCTTTCTAATGATGTAATAATTGTGTTCAATTGATACATAGGTTATCTTAGATTGATGAATCTTTATTTAATTGACCTAGTTTAATTGATTATCAAAATTTCTACATTGAATTATTGTTCATGGCCATTGGTAAGGGCCTTATGGTATCAAATTGGATGATTTAGCATCGAATTGAGGCGTTGAGGATGTTTTGGTGGTAAGATTCCCTATTTCCTTTATTTTTATGCTAATTAGACTTAAATTATATTGTTATTGGTATGGTCCACTTAAGGTGGCGGTGTTATGTGATTTACTTGCAATTGACATGACCTTGTCGGCATTAGTTTAAGCAATATGATGATCATAGCCTTGTCGACACTACTTGAAGTAATGTTGCTATTTATGTAGTTAATTATGTGAATTATGATGATATATATCTACATGTTAAGCAATTAGCAATTATATGTGTTCTATTGATGTTATGTAGGTGATCATGTTAGACTTTGACTTTGACCTTGTATGTATAGTCTTAGGGTTGAGTCTTGGTTATTCCTACTTTACTATATAAGTCTATGTTGGTCACATTGATGATGTCATGATAGTGTATAGTATGACTTGAGGATGATATGGTTATATTTATGTGTTTCTAAAATGGCATGTATTATAAGTTAAAGTGAAGTATGTGGTGTCTCATCTTAGTTGACTTGTGTCCGTTACTTGATGTATATATGGTTATCGATATGTAATGTATTGAATTAGGATGTTAAAGCTCTTAGACTTGAATGTATGAATGAAATGTGACCATAAACGAAGTTAAGAGAGTCTTTTATGTGAAACCTTGGACCTAGTGGTAAGGTTATGAATGTTAAAGTCGTAAGCCGTAATGGTATCCTTCAAAGAAAAGGAATGATGTACTTAAGGATAATTTGCTGGAACGGCATCATATTGATCCTTAGAAAGTTCATCATGAGCTTCTTGTCGCCATTGGAAGGTATCCATAAGAGGATCTCTTTGGTAGGGTAAAATGCAATTGGGTTATGAACTTGTTATGGAACCGTTTTATGTGAACTTTTAAGTTTAAATTACTCTATGAGAACGAAGTCTAGAACCGAGTGAGTATGGTAAGTGAAGTAGTTCTAATTAAGAGTGAGACTAGATTAAAAGCATGCCCTTCATATTCCGTAACCATGTGCCTACATGGGATGTGTCTAAGTTCTACCATTTGCAAGTAGAACACCCTCATCGGAGTAGGTTAGAACTTCGGATTCCATGTCTTGTTATCATGGTCTATGTCGGTTATTGCCTATTCTCATCATGTGGGATAATAAAGTTTAGGTGGTGGTATGGGACACTATCTAGACATTGCACAATAGGCTTTGAAGGTGTTAGTTAGAGTCCCTAGGTCTTGTCCAAGACCATTACTTGAATGTCCTTTATGCGTTAAATGTCTCCAAAATGAACTAATGAATTTAATGACTTAAGTTATGTAATAAAGTATGTTAATGGAATAAGTACTTATCTAGAGTAGTTAAGGGTTGTCTAGTTAAGGTGTGAAGGAAGAATATGAATGATTACTTCGTATCTTTCCTAGATTAGTCTTAAGAATGACTCTAGTTAGGGAAGATGTTGATTATGTGGACATGATCCAAAATTAGGAAGCCTTAAGGATTATTTAGGTAGTCTTGAAGAGGTCAATCATGGAATTTATCTTCTTGATCTACTTAAGTAAGTCTTTTGATAGCCTTTGATGAGGAAATGTCATATTTTCTATGTGTTGATACTTTCATGTCTTGTAAATGTGTATGTGACTTATTAGAAGTGTTCTTGAGGGTCATTTAGTATGCTTAGGGAGGTTGTATGAGTGGTCTCCCTTTGTGTTGCTTAAGTGGGTCTTAGGATAGCTTTTAGTGATAAGAGTACACATTAAGAAGTGTTAAGAAGGAAGGAGAAGATACTTCGTTGTAACAATGAGTTACTTCATTGTACAGTGAAAGTAGCTTATTGTAAAGTGAGGTCGAAAATGTGAATAATTGGCTAAATGTTATCTTATGTGTTTCTAAGTTGTTAAATGTTGTTCTTATGATTATAATAAGATTTTTAAATGAAGAGATGCATATTTCTAATAAATGTCTGTTTTCATGATTTTTATGCATTATGCCATACTTAGTACATGTGGTTGTACTAATCCGTGCTTTTAACTATCTCTATAGTTGTTGGTAGGGGAGGAGCTTTTGGGAAGTGAAGACTTGGACTGCAGCATTGTTCAAGAAAAGTTGAAGTATGTCCTTATTTGACTTGAGGGCATATATGTATTTTATGTTTTCTATTAGAAATATTTTAATAGACTAAGTATTTCTATATTAGTATTGTGTATGGACCATGTCCCAAGTATTCTTGTGTCTTAAGATTGATGATATTGAGACTTAGTATTTCTTATGACTTTATATGGCAGATATTTGTAAAGGCTACGATACATTTTGTGAATAGTTTTAATTCTGCACTACTTTTCACTATGTTTATGCGATGAATGATATGTAAGGGCTTGTACGAGACCTATGATAGGTCAAGTACACTGGTTGTTTCGAGATCACCCCTAACTTCTAGGATGTGGCTTCGGGATGTGACAAGCTTGGTATCATAGTATAGATTGTGAAAGTAGTATTAGGAATCAAAAATTCTCATCAAGTTACTTATAGTAGAGTCTTGACCATCGGTGTGAGTTGCGATACATCTATGGGCAAGAGGCTATAGAATGATAGAGTTTCCATTATTTTCTACTCCTATGCCATGCCTTAGAGTAAAAGTTATGAGTACTCTTTCTTATGGTTTCCCTTTTGTTTCTTGGAAGATGAATACGAGGAGGACACCGTCTAGGACAGTTGAGGAGAATGAGATGCAAAATATTCCTCCTCAAGTTGAGGAAGTTGAACAAGTTCTTCAAGGTGATCAAGTCCCTATTGTGGATGGAGGTGATGATGTCCCGGAGTTGAGTAATGGGGATATTAGAAACGCTTTGCTTGCTTTAGAACGAGCTGTGACTACTCAAGTGAATTTGAGTTTGGTGCCTAGGGTGTATATTATGGAGAGCACTATGACGTCTAGGTTGAGAGACTTTGTGAGGATGAATCCTCATATCTTTCTTGGGTATAAGGTGGGAGAGGATCCCCAAGAGTTTCTTGATGGAGTGTACAAGGTGTTGAGTGATATGGGAGTTACATCTAGGAAGAACACGGAGTTGGATTCGTACCAATTGAGGGATGTTTCTCAAATATGGTACACTCAATGGAAGGACAATAGACCAAAGGAATCGAGTCCTATAGAGTTGGAGGAATTTAAACAAGCTTTTCTTGGTAAGTACTTTCCCCATGAGAAGAGGGAAGTTAAGGTAGAGGAGTTTATGAATCTCAAGCAAGGCAATATGAGCGTTGAGGAATACTCTTCGAAGTTCTCTATGTTATCTATATGCCCCTTATCTTCTCTATAATCCAAGGGATGAAATGAGTCGTTTTGTGATGGGTGAGGCTGACTTAGTGAGGGAGGAATGCCATACCGCTATGTTATATGATGATATGACCCTAGCTAGACTCATGGTGTACGCACAATTGATTGAAAAGTCTAAACTTAGAAGAATGGCTAGAAGCTTGAAAAAGAGTAGTGCTAGTGATCAAGGCAACCTAAATTTAAAAAGATGGCCCAAGGTCAAGAAGAACCTAAGAGTTGTAAGGTCAAATTGGAGACAGGAGGTGGTTCTCAAAATGTCAAACCTACATGTGTCACTTGTGGCAAGAAAAATCAAATTAGAGAGTGGAGGTGGTTTTAAAAAAGTCAAACCTACATGTGTAACTTGTGGAAAGAAACATTATGGTGAGTGTCTATTGGGTACCGGGAGTTGCTATGGTTGTGATAAGGAAGGACATAATGTGAGAGATTATCCTATGATTGCTTCTAGAGGAAGAAAAGGTAAGTAAGTTGCTCCTAATGCTCCAAAGGATGATGCTCCAACAAAGAGGCGTTTCTATGCACTCCGGACTAGAGGACCAAAGCCGGATCAGAATGGTGACGATGATGAGGGTAAGTACTTGCATTTATTTTTAGAGATATGAGTTCCTTATAAGTTGGGGAGTATGGTTAGAAGATGGGATAGAATGATATAGAAGCATGTTATATGTGCATGATGTTTAGGAGTTTTGCTGAAATTGAATTGCATTCACTTCTCGCATTGTGTGTTTTGTGAATCCACGATTGTGTTTTAAGATGTGTTTACATGATGTTACCTTTCATACTAGCTTATTCATATCATGAGTTGCATAAAAGTTACATTTTTGGAAAAAAATTGCTCAAAATCACTGTAGTACTAAATTGCTCACTATTAAATTTTTCAAAATCTAATTAATTGATTCTTTGGTCTAAAATTGTTGTAATGTGGTTATAACTGGTGTATATGAGAATTATATTAAATATAATGAGTTTTTACAATTTGGAATGACGCATGTGAGTTTTGTAGCATAATGAGTTATAGTATTGTCTCCTAGTTTCTTGTTTTGTTGTGAATCTCTTGACTATGTGAAATTTGTGTTTTCTTTTTGATTATATGTCATATGGTATGTTCATGATATTCTAGTTAAATCTTTATTCTTGGAAGTGTACGGAGAGTGGCAAGTGTCATTCAAGGACGGATATTTTCCAAGTTTTGGATATTGTAAGACCCTGAAAATGACTTAGGTGAACTAGAGCCTAACATGTTGTTATTGGTGGTATAAGGTCTTAAATAGGTATATTATATGTTATTAAGTTTCTAAAAGTTTAGGTGTATTGGAAGTCAAACATCAAGGGACGACCAAGATGTTGGACGACTAAGTCACCTATGTGCCTCATATGTGGTTTTATGTGTGATTAATGAGGTTGTAAGGTCTTTAAATGAGTTATTAGAGCATATATAGTACGTGTGTCAAGTTTCGTGGAGTTTGGATGTTAAACGTCCAAGAATGTCCATGACGTTCGAAAGTGTTGCCTTGAAACGACCCTGTGTGTCTAAGAATGTTTCGTTGAGTTTTACGTGTTTGTTTTTGATGAAATTCATGTGAGAGGTGATAAACTCATATACGATCATTTTTGGGTTCGAAAAATCGTGGCAAACATCCCCAAGGACCAAACAAGGGTTTTTGAGGGAGGACCCAAACTTGGTGTCAAGGCTGCCAAACACAGCCCAAACCACGGAGGCAGTCGACACCTCATTGTTAGGTTCTCATCGATGGAGACTTAGTATTGGGTGAGATAAGACCCTAGTTGAGTCTCTGATCAAACAAACGAAGGACAGGAGGGTCCATTTGTGGACAAACAGTCCGTCGACTGCCCAACCGTCAATGGGTCTGTGTTATGCACAATTCACGGCCAAGGTGAGGGGTGAACTTGTAATTTCACTCCACTTCATAGAAGTTTTGGCGGTTCTTAAGGGGTATTTTGGGTATTTTAAACATGTATATAAGTGTTTAACACTTAGACGATTTCATTCTTCCAATAAAACCCCAAATCCCTTAGAATTCTCTCTAGGACTCCATTTGAAGTCCAAAGTCAAAGAAGAGCTTGGTGTGACGAATTGAGTGGAGATTATTCATCAAAGCTAAGAATTAGCTTCATCAAGAATCCCCAATTCTCAAGATGTTTTCTCATGTTTTCAAGTTGAATTGTCCAATTTCATGATTGTACCATGAGTTCTTGCATTAATGATTTCTAAACATTGAATAATGATTTAATTGATATTGTTTTGATGATTTTAGCCTAAATTACCTATGAACCCATGAATTGGATGAACACTAGTTTTTGACTAAGTTATGGGTTACTTGATATTGATCTAATGTTGATGAATTATGGTGTAGATTTCTATGGGCTTTCTAATGATGTAAGAATTGTGTTCAATTGATATATAAGTTATCTTTAGATTGATGAATCTTTATTGAATTGACCTAGTTTCATTGATTATCATATATTCTACATTGAATTATTGTTCATCGCCATTGGTAAGGGTCTTATGGTATCGAATTTGATGATTTAGCATCGAATTCAGGTGTTGAGGATGTTGTGGTGGTAAAAAACCCTATTTCCTTTATTTTGATGTTAATTAGAATTCATTTATATTGTGATTGGTATGGTCCACTTATGGTGGCAGTGTAATGTGCTTTACTTGCAATTGATGTGGCGTTGTCGGCATTATTTTACGCAATATGATGATCATGGACTTGTCGGCACTACTTGAAGTAATGTGGCTATTTGTGTAGTTGATTATGTGAAGCATGATGATATCTATATACATGTTAATAAATGTGAAAGTATATTGTTCTATTGATTTTATGTAGGTGATCATGTTAGACTATGACTTTGACCTTGTGTGTATAGTCTTAGGGTTGAGGCTTGGTTATTCCTACTTGAATATTTAAGTCTATGTTGGTCACATGTATGATGTAATGATAGCGTATAGTATGACTTGGAGATGATATGGTTATATTTATGTGTTTCTAGAATGGCATGTATTATGAGTTAAAGTGAGTATGTGGTGTGTTGTCTTGATTGACTTGTGTCCGCTACTTGATATATATATATGATTATGGATATGTGATGTCTTGAATTAGGATGTTAAAGCTGTTAGTCTTAAATGTATGAATGACATGTGATATTAAATGAAGTTAAGAGGGTTTTTTATGTGAAACCTTAAACCTAGTGGTAAGGTTATGAATGTTGAAGTCGGAAGCCGTAATGGTATTCTTCAATGTAAAGGAATGATGGACTCAATGTTAATTGACATGAACAACATCATATTAATTCGTAGGAAAGTCATTATGATCTATTGGAAGGTAGCCTTAAGAGGACCTCTTTGGTAGGGTAAATGTAATATGTTTATGAACTTATTATGGAACCCTCTTATGTGAACCTTAAGTGTGAATTACTCTATGATAACGAAGGCTAGCACCGAGTGAGTATGGTAAAGGAAGTAGTTGTAGTTATGAATGAGACTAGATTACAAAGCATGCCCTTCATATTCCTTAACCATGTGCCTACACGGGATGTGTCTAAGTTCTACCATTGGCAAGTAGAACACCCTCATCAGAGTGGGTTAGAACTTCGGATTTCATGTCTTGATACAATGGTCTATGTCATTTATTGCCTATTCTCATCATGTGGGTTACTTACTAGCATTAGAGAAGTTCTATAAAGCTTAGGTGGTGGTATGGGACGCTATGTAGAGATTGCACAATAGGATTAGAAGGAGTTAGTTAGAGTCCTTAGGTCTTGTCCAAGACCATTACTTGAATGTCCTTTATCTATTGAATGTCTTCTAAATGAACTAATGAATGATATGACTTAAATTAAGTAAGAAAGTATGCTAATGGAATAAGTATTTATGTAGAGTAGTTAAGGGTTGTCTACTTAATGTGTGAAGGGGACATAGGAATGGTCACTTTATATCTTACCTAGATGAGTCTTAAAAATGACTCAAGTTAGGGAAGATGTTGATTATGTGGACAAGATCCAAACTTAGGAAGTCTTAAGGATTATTTAGGTAATATTGAAGAGGTTAATCATGGACGTTATCTTCTTGATCTACTTATGTAATTCTTTTGATAGCCTTTGATGAGGAAATGTCCTATTTTCTATGTGTTGATACTTTGATGTCTTGTAAATGTGTATGTGACTTATAAGAAGTGTTCTTGCGGGTTATTTAGTATTCTTAGGGAGGTTGTATGGGCGGTCTCTCTTTGTGTTGCTTATGTGGGTCGTAGGATAGATTTTAGTGAGAAGACTACATGGTAAGAAGTGTTAAGAAGGAAGGATAAGCACTTCACTGTAACAGTGAATTACTTCACTTTACAGTGAAAGTAGCTTACTGTAAAGTGAGGTCGAAAATGTGAATAATTGGCTAAACGTTATCTTATGTGTTTCTAAGTTGTTAAAATGTTGTTCTTATGATTATAAAATGATTTTTAAATAAAAAGATGCATATTTCTAATAAATGTCCGTTTAAAATGATTTTTAAATAAAAAGATGCATATTTCTAATAAATGTCCGTTTCATGATTTTAATGCTTTATGCCATACTTGATATATGCGGTTGTACTAATCCATGCTTTTATCTATCTCTATAGTTTTTGGTAGGGAGGAGGTTTGGGGAAGTGAAGACTTGGACCGTAGCATCATTCAAAAAAAGTTGAAGTATGTTCTCATTTGACTCGAGGGCATATATGTCTTGTATGTTTTTTATTATAAATATTGTAATAGACTAAGTATTTCTATATTAGTATGGTGTATGAGCCGTGTCCCAAGTATTCTTTGTCTTAAGATTGATGGGATTGATACTTAGTATTTCCTATGACTTTATATGGAATATATTTTTAAAAACTATGATACGTTTTGTGAAAAGTTTTAATTTTTACTACTTTCACTATGTTTATGCGATGAATGATATGTAAGGGCTTGTACGATACCTTTGAGAGGTCAAGTACGCCGGTTGCAATACAAGATTGCCCCTAACTTCTAGGGTGTGGTTTCGAGATGTGACATTCAAGACCATTATTTGAAGTCCCCTAATTGTTTAGTTGTCTCTTAAATTGATTTAGTGAATAATGTTCACTTAGTAAAAGTAGGTTAAATAGAAAGGTTCTTATATAGGGTAGCTTTGAGGATCACTTAGGTGTGCTTGAGGAGGGTGCATGATAGGTCTCACCAACAGAGTATAAATTCTTAATCTGGATAAACAGGGCGTGGATGCTTATCCCGGTTCCATGCGTCTGCATCATAATACGATGCATGCCAAAGGACATCAATACATCGAATGTACAAGTATGAGAGTTGGAATGCTAACATACATAGTCTTGGAAGTTATTATGGAAGATACACTTACATTGACACTTCTCAACTCATGAATAATAACTCAACTCAATATAAAGCAACCAAAAAAAAAAGCGATATATTATATAATATCTAAAAACAATCATAGTTCGTTAAAGGTAAAACAATAATAAACATAACTTTACTCATATAAAAAATATTATATCTTTTGTGGGAGATTCTCTAATCGATAACAATCACTATGAGCCTGAGTAATGGTACAACATTTTGCCTCACATTGCCAATGACCTTCCTATACCTTGCAATCCGTATAGAACCTGTAGAACTAAGTGAATCCACTAGTCTTTGCTAAAAAACACTAAGGGATCATCTAAAAAGTATGACCCTTTTGCTGCCCATGATGGGTACATAGTTTATGGGGGCTTGAGATATGAACCTTCGTACCCAAATCGGTGCTCTATACTACTCCCAAAATGTACTTAGCTCATATGTTTTTAAAATAACTTCTTCTATGGTTTGATATAATTACTCAAACCTAGATTAAAATTTCTTTAGGAATCAATGTTTTATTTTGCTGTTCAAAACTCTTTTGAAAATCTCAATTTCCTCTTATCTTAAATGTGAAAACATCTAATCTTGGGAATACTTAGTTCCCATGTATAATTTTAAAAAAACTAAACTTTGTTCTTGCTCTTTACCCAACTTCAAAACTTAAGTCTAAAACAAAGTTGAAACATTTGTAAGACTTCTGAACATTTGAAATGAACTTCTCTTACTTGACTCTTGACTTCTCTTACTTGACTCTTAACTGCTCTTGTCTTGACTCTTAACTGATCCTCGAATTGAATTATGGATTCAAGGATTATGATTTTTGTTTGGAATGATCTCATGATGTTTAGGAATGATTCTAGATAGATAAACATGAGAAAAGTCATGAAATCACTGTCTTGGAATAAGCCTGCGACACAAAGATACTTTTAATAATTTACTGCAAAATCTAATTGTTGAAACAGAGGAGTCAACGTCCTCTCCGTGATGTGGCGAGAAAATTTTCACGCTGAAGTAACACGTCCACGTCAACTTGTTCCTTGTCTGATTTTCTTCTTATTCATTTTCCATCCCCAATTTGCCTAAACTCGACTATTTTTTTCAATTTCATTTTAGATTTCGATACTCAAGAGATGTTCTCAAGAACTGTCACATCTGGGTTTACCTAGTAGACGTAACCGACGTCGTCGTCCTTTTTAAGGACTAAGACTAGCCTCTTAGTCTCATGTCGTTACATTCATAGGTTGAAAAATGCGGAAAAATTTAAAACTTTCATCACATCCACTTAGAGGTTTACATAGACCTCTACATACACATAACATATAGTCGTATCGAGTATACATAGAGCCTTCGTATAGGAAGGTTACATAGCCTTGTACTTTTATTGCTCATTCATATATATAACATAGAAAGATAATCTCAAAGATTGTCTCATATCATACCATCTAAAAGATTATCTCAATATGGGCATAGCCCTACATCAAATGTAAAGAAACCACATATAGGCTTATACAAGTCGTTCACAATGAAAATGGAATAGACATAAAAGTCTTAGAAAACAAAGAAACTTCGTAGGCAAGATATTAGCATGTGAGGACGTACCCACCTAGATGATAGAGAATATCCAAGCCTTCTTCAAGTCGTCCCGAATGAGACTTCAACGATCGAAACCTAAAATGTTTGGGAAAAGGGAAGAAAATGGAGTTAGTACTCTATATGTACGAAGTATGAGACCATATGCACATATAAGAGCAAAACATGCTAAAAAGGGACATTTAGTAATAGCATGCCACTTTACCCTTTTAAAAACCTCATGCATAATCAAGCAAGTCATACCAACAAACAAAACATGCTTACTAACACAACAAGTAATACATATCCCAACATACTTGAACCCATGATTTACTACAATCCTATCATTAAGGAATAACATCACAAGTATGAATAGTAGTTAATCATATCATAATAAGCAAGGCAACTACTCATGAATCCTCATCAAATCAACAAGTGAAATAACCAAGCAAAGCCCCATAACATTTCTCAACCAAGTAGACTTAACAAGAAAATATAATCAATGTCTAACTTTAACAATATAAACCAACTACATGTATCAAGAGGATAATCATCATCATATATGGTCATTTACGTTCTAGCATCAACCTATTATCATCATATACATCATTATCATATGCATACATAATATCAACTTCCTAAAGCTTCATTCAAGGTCAACTAGTACAAGGCATAAGTAGAGTCCCATACCCCTACCTAGGCTAAGTTAAACCTGTCAAGTCACCTTAGTTAGTTTATACTTCATTACTTTATTTTAATTTAGGGAACACTTGCCTTAACCAACATAGACCACAAGAACTAAGTGTGAATCCGGTGTTGTAAAACTTTACACTGATGGAAGGTGGTCTATCGGCCAAAGTAGAACAAAACATATATTTGGCTTTCTTGGTGGATCCACTAGCTATTCTTACTATGGGGGCAACATAGTTCAAGAACTAAGAGATAGTACATTCCCTCTTGATACCACTTGGTAGTTTGGCCTCCTCCCACAAGAATCTATCGGATGAGTATTCCTCTTTAGGAAGTCAACATATCATATAGAACTATAGGGCGAATCTTCCTTTCTGGAAAGTCATCACCTCCCTTTGTCAAGTTCACTCGGTGCTAAGCTAAGTCCCTTTATTGAAATGTCTTTAAGACTTTAATTATCACTCATCACTTAGTTTAGGTCATAGGGTCTACCCCTTGTATAATCATCATCATCAATATGTCAAATAATAATTGGATGCGTATAGTCCTTTCATTACAATTCATACAAGTGAGGTTAACACATTAGCATTTCATAGCATATTAAGGCACATTGATAGTTATCACCATCTTTATATCACATACACCTTAATTAACCTCACAACATAGTTAAGACATTTCAATTCAACATCATACCACCCTATCATCCTAATATAAGGCATACTCCAATATAATATCATGACTTAGCCACAATTAATCACAATTAGAAGTAAACATAGAGATTCCAAGACTTACCAAGTCTCCTTCATGGTTCATCATTTAGGCCTTACCATAAAACCTCAATTCAAGTGAATTTAGATGTTCAACATCATAATTCAATAATCACCATGATAAAAACACTAGAAGAGTCACTGCACCATAATTCAATATCTATTCAATGCTTAAAACAAGATTACTTAGGCCAATTTCCATAACATAGATCACTTCTCAAAATTAGAATGAAAGAAAAAAATTCATTCTAATTTTTTAATGATTAGTGTATCAACATCATCTAATAGTCATTTAACCCATAATCAAGACAATTGAATCAATCAAAATCTAATTTACATCAAGATCAATCTAGGGTTAAGGTTTAAGGATCAAAATCTTCAAATTGAACCAAACAATCACAATTGATCATAATTAAGTTAAATTACATGTAAATATATCCATTGTATCCTAAAGAAACCAAAAAAACTGAATTCACAACATTAATTTTGTAATTGGATGAAACCCACATGAAAAGTCAACTTTTGAAATCCATTTTGAAGGAACCCTTTGAGGAAAGAGTCTTAAAGGTGAATTAGATCCCATACCTTAAAGTTTGATGAAGATTTTATGGTGAATTCATACCTTTGAAGCCCCAAAAACCTCCCCCTAGATTGTCTTTAATGGTTGTTTCCAATAGAGAGAGAAAGAAGAGAGAAGGAAGATAGTTTATTTTGTGAGTTGTAATTAGAGTAATAGGGGTTGGGGTCTTTATATAGAAGTTAAATTAGTTAATTAGTCTTTCCTTAATCCCTAAATAACCACTAAAACTTAATTAATTTAATGACTTAACATTAAAACGTGTCGCAAAGTCAGGACCCTCACAGGCGGAACCCCGTCAATGAGCCGTCTGTGAGTCGACGGACTGGCCCCCTTCCGTCCTGCACATCCGTAGGCAAGTTCACAGACTTTTGCAGGCGAAGGATTCCTCAAATTGACTAAGTGGTGGACGACAGTGGCATCGACGCCCCGTCGATCCACGCACGGGTCGTCCCTTGTCCAGTCGATGCACATTGTCTCAACCTGCAGAGGTCCTCCTCAAGAGCCCTTGGTTGGTCCTTGGGGAGTCATATCCAGACGTTTAGTCCATGAAACAACTTAAACACCTACTATCTACCCTTTCACCATTTTTTGTAAATTTCCAACTCCTAAAAGCTAGTCAAATAGGCTAAGGCACTCTAGTACCACTTTGAACCAACTTCCGAATGTCATGGACGTTCTTAGACATTTGGTTCTTAAACTTCTTAAATGACCTATATTCATTAAAATGATCTTAAATACTGTAATTAGACCTCATGTCACCTATGTTAGGATCAAAGACTCATCTCGTATTTTAATGGTGTCACAAGAACCTAACTCAAAACAACTCTAAAACTCAACGCAAAGATCTCTGAAATTCTTCAATTCATCCCAATTCAAGAACGATATTCAAATTCAAGAATACATAGTAAGAACATCCACTTTCAAACTCTTTAGGACGAATGTTGCTGAATTAAACATGTTTGGTGCGTGAATGAACCAAATTATGTGAAAGACTAACAAACCTTGTAGGATCAATTCTTTGGCGAATCCACAACCAAAATCGATTGTTCTTGGCAAATCTTGTGTTTCCTCTCCTCCTTTCTCTTTCGTTGTTTTCCCACAATCCCTATCTCTATTATTCTAAGGCGTGAACTGAACTCACTTAATTTTAACCCTTATTATTTTACCAAATCAGATTTAATTAGTTGGGTAAGGAAAAGACTAGACTACCCTTCAAAAGTACGTATTGGACATTTCCTTCATCCAACAACCCAACTTCCAAAGGGAATAACTTACTCATATGAACTCGGAATTGTACAAACTTGGCGGAGTTAGAAAGATTATTCCAAGAGATTCGCAGCCATATCTAGAACTACACCTAACTTAATTATCGTTTGAAGTTGACCAAAAACTCACTTTAACTTACTTAAAAATATCCACATATCCCCATACTTTCCAAAAGTAACCATTTTCAGATTTTTTACAAACTTCCTTCTAATTCATTCTAGTTTGCCAAGAAGCTGCCAAAGACAACCCCATTAATGAGCCAATCAACTCCCCTTTGACCAATTGTCGCCCCATCTAAAGGGGCCGTGGCTCCACATTAAGTTTTGGGAGCGTATCCCCCAAATTAGGGAGTCTGTAACCAAAATGATGGAGCAACAAGAAGAACCTTCATCCAGTTGATGCCCCGTCAGTTGCCGTTAATGGCACCTGCAATTTTTTTGCAGGGTATCAGCCAACCTAGGGGAGAATTGGTAGATTCAGCCCACGTTCTAATTAAATGATATACGATTAGTTTAGGTGTTTTGATGTATTTTAATTTAGTTTAAACACTTAGACTTAGAATTACACTTAACTTTTCAAATCGAAACCCCTATTCCAAATAGAGTTCTCACAAGACTCCAAGGGAGCTTGAATCCAAATTGGAGCTAGGATTTGCAGATTTCTATTGATCCCTTCATCAATTTTCATGGGATTTCTACTAATAAGGTATGTTGATTTCATACTTGATATCTTCGTCAATTTTTGTGGGATTTCTACTAATAAGGTATGTTGATTTCATACTTGGTTCTTCTATCATTAAAGGAGCCAATACAAAGGCTTTTTAAAGAATTTCAAAATCCTAAAATTCTTATTTCAAATTCTAAGCATGGGTTCTTTCATCAAAAGGTTTTAATGAATAAATTATGATGTTTTCAATGTTAATTGATGATTTGATGATAAAAACTCCATGGACCCATGAGCATCCCGATTCTCTAATTTTGGATTATGAAGTGGGTTTGATGAATTGTATATTATTAGAATTGTGTTTATACTATGTTGTGTTATGGTTATCTATTTCTATCCATGCCTAATTATGATGAATTGTTGGAGAATGTAGAAAAGGTGATCATGGCTTGGATGAAGGGTAAGTTGACCTATATTGTTCTTGTTCTTATTGAATTGATCCTGTGTGGTATGGTACATTTATGGTGGCAGTGTTAGTTAATGTATATGAATATGTATATGTGAATCGTGATTATGGCCTTGAATTCATTGAATGTGAAGTAAAGTGATGTTATGACGTATATGCATAGAGATGTTTTATGAATGTGTATCTTGAAGATAGTATGACTAATTGAAGTATAATGTGAATGTGAAGTATGATTGTGTGTTAATTATGATGAATGTAGTATGATCATGTTTAGAAGACAATGTTATGGATGATGGTGGTTATGTGAAAGGCTTTCTCAAATATATATACACACATAATGAATGAAGCTAACGAACATGTAATGAATAAGTCTATTGAAAGGTTTTCTCAGTGGAACTCTAATGAACGAATGGGGGATTTTGAGGTGTAGTACTTCGTAACAATCCTTTAACGTATAGCAAATAAATGTAATGAAAGTCTAAAACTCCGTGGGGATTAATGGTTAGGGCCGAGAGGATTTGACAAAGGGGTGGATACTCTTCGTGAGTAGAGATGTAGATCCGAAAGTAACCTCTTGAGATAGGTAGTCTTCGTTAGTTGAGAATTAATAATTGGAAGCAATATCCTTATCCCTTAACTATGTGCCACATAGGACTAGCTAGTGGTGTTCCACATAAAGGCTAAAAGAATCACCCTATCTTAGGAAAGTGGGGATCCCTCATCCGGTAGGGGTTAATATCGGGATTTCATGTTAAGCTCTCATAGTCTATGTCGGTTAAAGCATGCCCCTATAAATGAATGTAATGAACAAGGTCTTCCTAAGGGTGTAACACTTAGGGTAGGTGGTGGAATGGGACGCCATCTACGGGTTGCACAAGTAGGCATTTGGAGGGATTCTTTGGTGTGTCCTTGTAATGTTAATGAATGAATAAGTTACTATATGATGTTAATGAAGTAAGTTGACTTTATGTCTAATTTTAATGAAACATGTTTGTATTATGGTTTGTCACGACCGGGGAGCACCCCCTAGAAGTAACATGTCGTACTTGACCTCTTGAAGGTCTTATGCAAGCCCATATTTATCATTCATAGCATTCTCATAGGTTAATTTAGCGGAAAATTTAAAATTTTCATAGCACATCAAATGCTCGAACATCACTACCAATATATATAAAAGTATCATATTTACATAGTTAAACACTCTAGTCTCTTTTTGCCATCCTAGACTCAACATCATTAGATTATAATAGGGACACGACCTTTTCAACATAAAACATAAGTAACATTATTACACAACTTTACAGTAAGACATTACTTGGGAAATCCTTGGAATTAAGGATTCCTTTCCTTGAGCTTGGGAATCACATATCAAGCTTCTCAACACTAAAGACATCCTTTAAGCATCTATAACCTCACTTTGTGTAAGAAGGTAGAGAAGAATGGAGTTAGGTACAAGAATGCATTAAGTATGACAAACATGCATTAAAAGGGACATTTTACTTGAAACGATGCATCATGCCTTTTTGTGAAAACTTCATAAAATTTGATACATTAAGCATCATACAATTCACATACTTAATTTAAGCATACACCATAGTCATAATATACATGTGAGCAAACCTTTCGCATAACACCTTTAGACCACACATATTCATACTTCACTTCATTAATGCAAAAGAGTGTAGGTGTAACTATATGATCGATCCTTTCATATAAACACATATAGAGACTATGCACATTCATACTTCATCATATGATACTCTTGACATCATAACATATATTACATATTCATAACATGCTCATGAATTCATATTCATGTAAATAAATCACCAACCTAGGGACTATCATATCAAGGAACACATGTGCAATGCATAGACAACGTCTCATACCCTTGCCCATACTAGTACACCTATCAATTCATCCTAGTTAAGGGATAAATAACATACTTCATAGACATATACTTTACATGCATAGTAGTAGATATTAGTACATATGAGAATACCCTTTCGTTAGGAACCATGTACCTATACTACTCTGTAAACATACATTGAGAGTGAGTATGTGTACTTGGTCAACATGATCACCTAATGGCTATTAGCAACAAATTGAGGCAGCCACCCTCTTAGGACCACAATGCACATTCAAGCATAGACCACACAACACATAATAGCATAGGAGACAATATAACTTCAATACTTGCATTCAAGACTCCTAACTATAGCTAATCACATATTCATGTAGGGTATGTAGGCAAGGATTATTCATTATTATACTTCATCATTGGCAGCATATAGACCATACCTAACATAGACATCTACATACTCACAATATTGGTAATATAACCTAGGGCATAAACTAGAAAGGAGACTAGGCATGAGACTTCACATTGGGTGATTATCACCACCACACATGCACAATACAATTTCCTTGAAGGACATTATCATATCAAATATATAATGACTATAAAGTAAACACCACCACCATAAGTGGACCATACCACACAATGCTATACAATTCCAATTTACTAACCATATTATAAGAAAGTAAAGAAGATAGACAATCTTAGCAATTTCTAAAACTTTGATCATAATTGATCAATACTCCTTTTTCATCAACAATACAATACTTCATTACCTAGAATTAAGATCACATTATGTACATTTTATTATCAATCTATAGAGGATAGGAGAACATAAGTAACTCTTCAAACCTTTATCCCTATGGATAAATTTAAAATAATTCACCATCACATTACATCATAGGCAGTATCTAAAGTACAACAATAATATACAAAATCATGATTCAATTATCATAGAATCAAGGCCAAATCATATACACAACTTCATCAAGTATAGAAGATATAGGAGTATAGGTCAACCTTACCAAACTTCCAAGAATCGATCATCATTTATAACTCATCAATGATTCACAATCAAATTGAATACAAAACAATATCAACAAAAAATTTAACATGCTAGAATCATAATTCATTAAACATAGAATCAAAAGCATAATGCCCACATATAGGCTAAAACGAGATTTTTGATGGGAACATGGGTTCGTCATGCAATTGGATTGAAATTAACTTTACATTCAATACATTATCATCAATTAATTATGAGAAATATTTTGAAAACTTTTTTAGAAAGAACCCATGGCCAATTGAAACATAAAGAGTTTGATCATGATTTCTCTTTGAAAACTTTAAAAGGAGCTCTCTAAATGAAAGGTTATCTAGAGATGAAGGATCACCATACCTCATTGTAGGACAAAATCACCAAAACTTGATGAAAAAAGATTGAGAATCCATCACCATGGTTGTTCTTGAGCTTCATCTCCAATGGAGGTTTCTATAGAGGATATTTTGGTAGAGGAAAGTCTAATTTTTGAATCTTTGATTAGGAATGGGATTTTCGCATTTTGAACCAACTTAATACACCCAAAAATAATGAAATTAAAAGACTAGGGTCAGTTTAGGACGTGGGGTAAATTTCCCATTCACCCCTTCAATAAAACAGCGCGCAACCAGCTTGTTGCAGGCTGCATTGATTGACAGCCATCGACGCCCCTTAGTCCCAACAACGGTCCATAGGTGGCCACCGTCATTTGGGTCTGAGGCTTGTGTTTGGATGAGCCTCCTCCAGGATAAGTGTGGTACGACGCCTCTCTATTTACAGGGCGTCACCACACCTAGTGGTCGTCGATTAAGGGTCGTAAGTAGACACTGCCAAGGCAGTGTCTAAGCAGACATTGGGTCCTCCTTAAGGGTCTTTTGCGGTGCCCTTGAGAAGTCGTACCCAGACATTTCCAACGTAATACACACATTTACATTTTAGGGACCTTTAATATCAGTTTCACCCAAAACAAAAACGTAAAACATGTCAAGACACACCAAGACACACATGCACGTCTCAAGGGCTAACTTCGAACGTCTTGGACGTTTGACTTCCAAATGACTTCAAATCAATCATATATGCTTCAAAAACTTATTTGACATGTTAAAAAGCTTATAAGCAAATGTGAGTCTCTAGAAACCTTAAATAATTTGGGGGTCATACAATATCCCCCACTTAGGAATATTCATCCTCGAATGACACTAGGACCACTTTAATCACAACAAGGACTTCAATGAATCATAGATCATCTCACAATATTAATAACCTCATCACAATGAAGTCAATACATCAAACTTACAAGGAACATAACTTCAAACGATTTATACTTAATGCAACACAAGCAAGCAAAACCTTTATTCACTCACTTTCAAAGTGTATCAAACACATAAACTCTTCTCATGTTCATAGGAGGAACATCGTTCTCCTAACCATAGAATGGTATATTTACATTTCAATTCATTAAGAGTTAATTATGCAACCACACTGAAGTCACACTTAGGCAGATTCAACAACACTCACGAAGGTAATAAACACTCATACTTCAATGCACATAGACTTGAGTTAAGTAAATCAACAAGGATATTTATTAATTAGACCTAGTTCCATGAAGGTCCTACTCAACCATACCATTCTTAGTTGTGTCCATGGAGGAATGCCCTTCTCCTCAACACACTTACATGTCTCATGAGTCCTTACAGTAGCAATGAACAAAGGTCAATTCACTGTAAAAATGAGAATTTCTCAACACTTAACCATAGCATGCTCAAAATTTCTTCCTACACACTACAAACATTAGAACATTAGGAAGTCATTTCATAAAATTTCAATGTGTAGCACAACACTAGCCCTCCTTACAGTAGCAATGAACAAAGGTCAATTCACTGTAAAAATGAGAATTTCTCAACACTTAACCATAGCATGCTCAAAATTTCTTCCTACACACTACAAACATTAGAACATTAGGAAGTCATTTCATAAAATTTCAATGTGTAGCACAACACTAGCCCTCATAAGCTAGCATCAATTTGGGAAAAATCTCACAATTTATAGGAACACACAAAGACACTAGCTAGACATGCCTTCACTTTCCAAGAGTGAGCCTACATGCATACTTTCCAAACCGTAAAAGTAACATAATTTTCAAGAGACTCATCATTTTTTAAGTTTAAGGAGACAACTTTTTCATTACTGGCTTAAAATACCACACATTATAAGTGACATCAACATGCTTCTTACATTAACTCATTAATGCACAAACAACATATCAAGATGCACAATCAACATGATAAACCCATAATTTGATCAAAAATCCTTTTTCATGCAGTTTAGAACTTTCAAACATGCATAACATAGTGTCATTTAAGCCATACTTAACATATGGAGAACATGCATCTCATACTTTCATGCAAGACTTCATCATGAACAAGATTTTAGAAACTCTATAGTTCAAGATCAAGTAAGAATAAAAGGACAAGATAGAACTATCAACAACCTTACTACTCACATCACCATCCCCCACTTAGGGTAAACCCATTTAAGAGCAACTTGACTCAACTATCATCATTCCTATAGGCCTAACACCTAAAGGAAATCTATAACATTCAAGTTAGGTCATACTACCCAACCACATAAGGTCTCAACTATACAGTGAATACCAATGGTCATAAAAACATAGCGGAAACAACAGAGGAGACTTAGCCATAAGGTCTCTTTCTTTCCTTTTAATTCTAATGTAAGGTAACTTCTAGGTCATCCAAACCCACATCATCACCCTACAAAGTAAGCACACTACCTTCACTTCTAGGATCAAGTCTATACAAAAGATTCCAATCTATGCAAGGCAACCATGAGTTTCAAACATGTAAACAAAGGGAAAAATTTGAACCATTACACATACATAAGGCAACATTGAACTATTAAACATGCATATATAGGAAACATGCATTTTTGGCCATTTACCACACTTTCTAAAGAATTTCAAGTCTAACACATATCATAGCACTATCATCATACAAAACCATATAGCAACACACCATTCAAAAAAGCAACTCATTTTAACCATAACAACTTCTAACATGCTTTAACCATATCATGACATACATTTCTCAACATAACATGCCATTTTACATAGATATCATATATAGTCAGAAAGAACATCATATCAACATAAACTAAAGTTCACCTTCTCACATACTAATCAAACCATAAAACCATGATAAGCGTCAAGCTCACTTTTTCTCCCTCAAGCATAGAGATACCATCTCATCCAAGCAATAACATTTAAAAGACCACCGAACAAGAAAACACAAGATATTGACTTTATAGAGTTAAGTTCTATGGCACGACATGAGAATGATCAGGAAAGGAAACTCTATCGTCCGATAGCCTCTCGCTCATAGATGTTTCGCGACTCACCGCCGATGATCGAGACTCCACTAGACGTGGCAATATAAGTCTTTGGACCGTAAAACCACTTTTATAAACCTGATACTCTGATACCACGTTTGTCACGACTAGAGAGCACCCCCTAGTAGTAACATGACGTACTTGACCTCTTGGAGGTCTTATACAAGCCCATAGTTATCATTCATCGCACTCTCATAGGTAAATTTAACGGAGAGTTTAAAACTTTCATACCACATCATATGCTCGAACATCACTCCCAATATATATAAAATATAATATTTACATAGTTAAAGACTCTAGTCTATTTTCGCCATCCTAGACTCAACATCATTAGAGTATAATAAGGGCATGACCCTTTCAACATAAAATATAACTTAATTATTATACAACTTTATAGTAAGACATTACTTAGGAAATGCTTGGACTTAATGATTCTTTTCCTTGAGCTTGGGAATGACATATCAAGATCCTCACCATTAAAGATATCCTTTAAGCATCCATAACCTACGTGTCACGATAGGGAGCACCCCCTAGAAGTAACATGGCGTACTTGACCTCTCGGAGGTCTTATACGCGCCCATAGTTTCATTCATCGCATTGTCATAGTAAATTTAGTGGAAAATTTAGAACTTTTTATAGAACATCATATGCTAGAAACATCACTTCATATATACATAAAATATAAGTCATAATACATATTTAGACTCTAAGTCTCTTTTGCCATCTTTGACTCAACATCATAGAATAGAATAGAGACACGATCATTATCATTATAACATAATATCAAATCTATTACATATAGTTTGAATGAAACATAATATAGGAAATACTTGAAACATAAGGACCCCTTTCTTGAACTTGGGGAAGCAATCCAAGCCCTTCACTTTAAAAGACATCCTCTAGTCACCATCACCTACACTTTGTGAAAAAAGATGAAGAAAAATGGTGTTAGTACAAATGGAAACCATGCAAAAAAATGCATTTAAAAAGGACATGTTATTTTGAAATAATGCAATATGCCCTTTTGAAAGAATCTTCAGAAACATTGGTACACTTACACAATTCAATTCACACACACTTCATACAGGCATATACACTATTCTTGTCAACCCACCAAGTCACATATATTGCTTTTGAAGAACATAAATCATGTTAATAACATTATCATTTTTTTACATTTAACTCATTAACCCCTAAGTAACCCTTTAGTGATACTTGGTGCAATACATGAATAGTGTTCCATTCCACCATCCACACTCAAGCATCACCATAAGGCTACCAAGGTGAACACTCACATAACCTTCTTTATCTTAAAACGTACATATTCATATAACATAACATAACAGGAGACTCACGCTTCACATATGACCCAAAAAACTTCATGAGCAACATATAAGACTTATTCCAAGACAACATACACGTCAACACTACTAATAACATCATAACAAGGACTCATACTATCTATATTACCATAAAAAGAGGTTAATAACATAATTTCATGCATACGAGTCATATACATATACATATAAAACATATTTCTAGAACTCCCTTCAAGAGCTACTTGTGCAATGCATAGGTAAAGTCTCATACCCTCACTACTCTAAATAACTTCCCTTAGGTCAGCCTAGTCAGGGTCCGTTACTTTAATTCATTGTCCATTTTACTTTAGGGAAACTATAGCCTTATTGTACACTAAGACTACGGTTGCTATATGGAATTTGGTGTTGTAGAGCCTTACACCAAGGGAAGGTGCTCTAATTAGCCAAAGTAGAACATTAACACATGCTAGCATACTAAGTAATATCACTTTCTAGATCCTATGGGGCAATCATAATTTATTAAACTAGGATGTATATATGGAAACGTCACTCTATGCCATTTGGTCTATGAGGCTAACCACCACGTGAGGACTATGGTGACCTACATTCCTACAATGGGAAGGGACACCCTTTATCTTTAAGTCCACTCGGTGCTAAGATAAGTTCCCTTTATTGTAAATCCATTATTATCATTAATTTATAAAATGTAGGCTTAGGAGAGTTAACTCATCATATGCTTAGCTCATAGGTCATAGATTAGAGTTCATCAACCTAAGTCATGTGAGATACCCTTTGACACGGGAATAACAAATCCAAACACCATTTAGTTTAGGGTACGCTTGGGAACACCTTCCAAGCGCTCCTCTATTGACTAGATCATTATATATATGTGCGTGTTTACATATATGTCAGCAAACCTTTCACATAACACAGTATGGCCATACATGTTCATACATTAATGCGTAAGTGTATTTGTGAGAAACCCTTTCATATAAAGACATTAAGACACTATGAACATTCATAACATAACCATGCATTCATGTTCATGTACATTGAAAACCAAACCTAGGAACTATCCTATCAAGTCAGACATGTGCAATGCATAGACAAGGTCCCATACCCTTTCCCATACTAGTACACCTATCAAGTCATCCTAGTTAATGATATATCACATACTTCATAGATACATATGCTTTACGTGCATAGTAGCATACATTAGTGCATATGAGAATACCCAATCATTAGACACCATGAACCTATACTACTTGTAAACATGCATGAGGTGTAAGTGTGTGTGCATTGGTCAACATGATCATACAATGGCAATCCACATCACATTGAGGTAGCCACCCTCTTAGACCACAATGAAATTAAAGTTCCCTACACCATAGACAACTCACATATAGTTTACTAGGGACTATAGGCCACATAACCAAATTACAACATAGGAGATAAGGCATCTTCGTTACTTGAATCTAAGACTCCTAATCATGCTCAAGACCACACATTCATGTAGAGGTTCAAAGGTAGGGTTATGCTACACAAAAGTAACCAATCATCAATAGACCTCAAGTATAGAGGTTCAAAGGTAGGGTTATGCTATAATGTCAAATGTATAAACCCCTAATCTTAACATCTTCGTTCACATATAGGAGGAATCACTAATATAACCTAGATCATGAACTAGCATTGGAGACTAGGCATAATACTTCACATTGTGTGATCATCAAAACCACACTTTCAAGATACAATTGCCTTCAAGGACATGATCACGTCGAATATAGAATGACAATAAGGTAAACACCTCCAACATAAGTGGACTATACCACACAATGCCATACAAGGCCAAACATCTAGCAATTCTATAAAAAAAGTAGGAGAATAGGGCTAACTTACAATTCCTCCAAGCTTTGAACATCATTGATCAATTACCATAATTCAATATCAATATATAAAAAAAAATTAGCAAAATAAACGATTAAATAAATGAAATCGTACTGCAAACATCATGGTTTCAAGATCACATTAGGTACACTACTTCATCAAGTCTATAGAAAGTAGAGGGATATAGATCAATTTACCCAATCCATAAACATTGATCATTATTGATCACTCATCAAAAATTAGTATTCAATTCACATGAATAACAGTAGTAGTAGGCAATTTAACATAATTGAAACATAACTTAATCAATGTAGAGTAAAAATCACAAGACCCACATTATAGGTCAGTTTGAGAAATGAGGGAGATCATGGTTTTTTCATGGAGTTGAATTAAAATTCATATTAAAATTATTAATTAATCATAAATTCATCATTATAATTTTCTTGAAACTAAATTGACAATGAGCCCCTGGCTAGATTGAAAGATAACAATGTTGATCATGAATTCTCTTTGAAATATTTTTGAAGGAACTCTTTAGATGAATGGAGAACTAAGTATGAAGGATTACCATAACTTTATAAATTAATACCTTGAAAAATTGTAGAATAAACCATGAAAATAATCCCCTATCTTGAACATTGAGTTTTCCCCCCAATTGAGGTTTGAGAGAATTTGGAAGAGAAGAGAGATTCGGGATTTTGATTTCTTAATGGGTAATGGGGTTTTATATTGGTAAAGGGGTTAAATACGTTAAAAAAAATAGTTTATAAGCGTCTCATAAAGTTATCAAAACACCCCCATACTTATTGAGACCCCTAGCTTGAACCTTGAGTTTTCCCCCAAATGGATGTTTGAGAGAATTTGGAAGAGAAGAGAGATTTGGGATTTTGATTTCATAATGGGTGTTGGGTTTTTGGATTGGGAAAGGATTAAATAAGTTTATAAAAATAGTTTATAACCATCTCCTCAATCTAACAAAACACCCCCAAAATTATTGAGTCTTTTAGACATGTCAAAATTGACTTTAAAATGACGCAACCGGATCTGGGAAGTGGTTGCGCGTCGCGGAGGCAGCCTCTAATTTTTTTGACCTAAAATAATTTTTGAGGAATTAATCCCTTTGTAGGGTGCGTATCGCATAGGCACACTCATTGTCAGACGTGCAACGCGAGGATGGTCCCCAATCTTGCTGTTGCATGCTTCCTTGAGCAGCCTCCTTGTCCAATGTTTGGGTCCTCCTTGGGGACCCTTAGGGTGGTCCTCGGGGAGTCGTACCCAAATATTTTGACCCTTAACATGTATATTAAGATTCTAGGTTCATCCTACTGTTTTTGGACTTCAAACAACATGTACAAACAAGGCAAACATACGAGGACACACTAGCACGTCTAAAGACCAACTTTCAAATGTCTTGGATGTTCTTGGACGCTTGTCCTCCAAATGACTTCAAACCAAGTGTACATACTATGTAACGCTTAATGAACATATTTGTAACAATTTTAGATACCTTAATTCATTTTCGGGGTCTTACACTACCTTTGTGTAAAAGGTAGAGAAGAATGGAGTTAGTACAAGAATGCACAACCATGCAAAAACATGCATTAAAAGGGACATTTTACTTGAAACCATGCATCATGAAGTTATGTGAAAACATCATAAAATTTGATACATTAAGTATTATACAATTTACATACTTCATTTAAGTATATACCATAGTCATAATATCAAATAAAATTACATAGAGCATTTTAGTCACATTTGGAATCATATTACAATAACCTCCTTGCAGTTTACAGTAAGTACATCTCCTTTACAGTAAGTTCATTTTACAGTGAGATTTCCTTCTTTTAACTTCTTAAATTTAGAATATAACCCTCTAGTTATACTTGGTGCAATGTACCACCTCGTGTCCAAAAAGTACTCATACATATAACCTTCTTAATTAAACACATTAATTCATAGAAGTATATGTTAGACTCCCAAAATGAATTAGGGTGTCTAGATAATAACATGTTTGACTTAATTTTATTAGGTACTAAAATTACTTATAATATTTTGTAGAAGCACTGTATAAAGTTTTAGGTGATTTGGAAGTCAAATGTCAAGGGACGACCAAGGCGTTCGACGACTAGTCATCTATGTGCCTCATATGTCTATGCGTGCTTATATATTGTATTTAATGAGATTATTAAGTGTTAAAATGAGTTATAATGATATTTATGAGTAGTATATGGAGTTTCGTGAAGTTTGGAGGCCAAACGTCCAAGAACGTCTAGGACGTTTGAAAGTTAGCCCTTGAGACGTTCAAGAATGTCTTGATGGGTACTAGCATGTTTAGACGTGTTCTATGTGTGAATGAAACTTCCATGGAATTTCCTTGAATTGTAAATGTGCATATTTATGTTGGAAACGTTGCGAGGCCCATAAGAAGGACCCAAGGGCTGTCGAGATACTGCCTTCGCAGTGTCAATCGACGAGCTCAATGCACGTCCCGTTGGTTGACTGACGCCCCACCGATGGGGAGGCATCGATGGTAAATTATCCTGGGGAAATATTGAACACATTAAAGCCTCAGACCCAATTTATAGAGGGCATAGAACGGACCGTCTATGGACCAACGCCTAGTCGATTGGGTCCGTCGATACACGTTGGTGCAACTGCTGCCTGCGCACTACCCACTTAAGGAATGATTGGGAAATTTACCCCACGTCTTAACCTACACCTAATAGGTTTATTTAGTGATTTTTGGGTGCACTTAAGGGATCAAACACGTGAACAACTCATTCCCAACCCCTTCTACACAAAATAGACTTTCCCTCCAAAAATATTCTCCCTAGAAACCTCCATTGTTGGTAAAACTCAAGAACCTTGGAGCTTGGATTCCTATGTATAAATTATCAACTTTTAAATGTTTTCATTAATATAAAGGTATGGTTATCCTTTATCTCTAAGTAACATTGCACTTGGAGAGTTAATCTCAATGTTTTTCAAAGAAATCTCATGATCAAATTTCTACTTTCTTTAATCTAGCCATGGGTTCTTTCTAAAAACCTTTTTAATGGATAAATCATGATTAATTGATTTTAATGTATTATTTTAAACATTATTTTTATCCAATTGCATTATGAACCCATGTCCCTTCCCAAAATCGATTTTGCGTTGCATGGGCTTTGTGATCATGGCTTGTTAATGGTTAAAGTGCAATTCTCTTACGTTGAATTATCTATATCTACTGTTAATTACGTGAATTGATGATTATTTGATGATGAAGCATCCATGTGGATCACTGTATGAAGAATTGAATATGACTAACTTATATTCCTATAAGTTCACTGTAACCTTGCCTCTATTAAGCATGAATGTGGAATTCGATTGTGTAGGATTTGCTGTATATACTACCTTACTTGGATGTTATTTATGAATTGTAAATAAGTGATTCATGTGAATCAAGGTCGATTAGCCTATGATTCTTCTATCTTCCATTGATTTCTAAAGTAGCGTGTTCACTGTGATCTAGAGGTTATGGCAATTGTAGTCGGATTTCTTTTAGGTTATGTTTTCCTTAACTACTGCCTTAATTTATGATACTAATAAATTGTGGGTATGAACTATTGATGATCAAAGAAAAGGAGTCTTGGCATGAATTGATTTAGGTTCTTCTAGCCTACAATTTGAATGTTGTAATGAACATTATCTGATCTTAATTCTAGCGTAGATAAAGCATGAGCTAGACTTGATTATTAAGTTTTTAGCTACTGCTCTAGCTTGATGTTATTGATGAAATATGACCTATAATCCATGTAAGTGAAATTGGTTAATAGTCTATGTCCTTCTACATTCTAGCATGTTAATGATGTGTTGTACTAGTTTCTAGCATGACCTTGTAGTAACTTATGCACGACTTCTTATATAATTATTATGTTTTAGATACTGACCTATACTTGAATTATTGACGAAATAGTAGTAATGGTAAATGATGACCAAAGGCTAAAGGATTGGTAAGAATTACTCTACTCTTCTACTTCTCTACTTCTTTATAGTAATGTTGATGAATCCTTGTATGACATTGTGTGGTATGGTCCACTTATGGTGGCAGTGTTTACTTTGTTGTCAGTATATATGTGTTGACCATGTCGTTGAAGGCAAATTGATGAATATATGAATGAGTGGTTATGATGATCACCTTATCTGTAGCTTGTGCCTAATCTTCTTCTTCAGTTGTGAATCTAGGTTATGTTACTATTGTTATGAGTGTGTAAATGTTTATGTTAAGATCATGTGTAGGCGCTTCCATATGAATTATTAAGGATGTATGACCCCTACCCATGTACCCCTCTGTGAATGTGTGAATAGATAAGGTTAGGAGTCTTGAATATATTATGAAAATTGTCTTGCCTCCTATGTTAAATGTTGTTGTGTGGTCTATTCTTTGTTATGCATTATGGTCTTAAGAGGGTGTCTGCCACAAGATGTTATGGATAATCATTATGTGATTATGTTAACCAATGTACACACACACTCACATATTATGCATTCTTACAAGTAGTACAGGTCATCGTGTCTAAATGAAAGATAGTTCTCATATTCACTAATGTCTACTACTATGCATGTTAAGATGATGCCTATGAAAGTATAATATGTGTTTCCTTAATTAGGATTACTTGATAGGTGTACTAGTGTGGGAAAGGGTATGGGACCTTGCCTATGCATTGCACATGCGTGCCTTGATTGGAAAGTTTGTTTTTGGTTTCTATGTGCATGAATATGAATGTATGAACATGTGTGACCTTATTGTGTTATGTGAAAGCTTTGATCACATATATGTATACACACACACATGAAGAATGATCTAATCAATAGAGTAGCCTTGAAAGGTGTATTCAAATGTATCCTAAACTAGATAGTGCTAATGATCTATGTTAAGTCCTTGTGAAAGAGTTTCTCACATGATTTAGGTTGATGAACTCTCATCTATAACCTATGATCTAAGAATATGGGGAGTCAATATCCTAAGCTATATTTTATAAGTTAATGTAATAATGAATTTTAAATAAAGGGAACCTAGCTTAGCACCGAGTGAACTTGAATATGAGTGTGTGTCCCTTTCCAATGTGAGAAGGAAGGTATAAATCTCATGAGGTGGATAACCACAATGCCTCAATAGCAGGGTTTCCATAAGTGAAAAACCATAATGCCTCATCTTGGCATAAAGAGGGTTTTCACATGTACCTCCAAGTTCCATAACTATGCTTGCCACATAGGATCTAGCGAGTGAATTTAATGCTAGCATGTGTTAATGTTCTACCTTGGCTAGGTAAGAACACCTTCCATTGCTGTACGGCTCTACAACACGAAATTCCATGTTTAGCACCCATAGTCTTAGTGTCGGTTAAGGCTATAGATTCCCTAAAGCAAAATGGACAATGGAAGTAAATGACTAAGACCCTAACTAGGATGACTTAAGGGAGGTTACTTAGTATAGGTGGAAGTAATGAACCCATATAGACATTTCACAAGTAGCTACTTAGGAAGTTCTACGAAGGTGTTCTAAGGTGTATGATTATGCTTATGTCCATGTACATGACTTTGTAGTATTGGTCTACTTGTTGTGATGAAATGCATGGTATGAGCCTATATGAACTGGTCTTCATATATGCACATAATGTTGGTCGTAATTACTATATGATGAAGGTCTTGCCTAGCTTGGATGAAGTTACCTTTACTTGTGATGTTTATGTATGAAGTGTTAAAATTTGTGGTCTCATGAAGATTTTACTAAGCATGTGTGAGGTTATGGGGCTTCACATGTACATTGCACTACTAGGCTAAGATTGGGGTCATGAACTAGGTCTTATAATGATATACATGAAAAGAAGTAAACATATGTGTAAATTGGTATAACTTACTTTAAAGACAATAGAGCCTCGACTTAAATGTGTCTTTGATAAATTATGCTTATATGAGGGTATGTGATGACCTGTGTAGGTTATATGTATGCTATCTTTGTGTCCTAAGGTGATGCATTGCACCAAGTATTACTAGAGGGTTACTTGGAAAGTTAGTGAATAAAAGAAAGGATAGCTCACTGTAAAGTAAAAGAGCTCACTGTAAAGTGACCTAAAAAATGACTTAAATTTTATATGTGATTTTTTATGATGTTTGGCCTTTGAATATGCCTATATGAAGTATGTGAATGATATAAATCTATTGTATAATGGTTTTATGAAGATTTACTAAAAAAGGCATAGAGTATGTTCTCAAGAAAAATATCCTTTTTTCGTTCATGTTTTTGCATGGTTGCCATACTTAAAGCATTCTTGTACTAACTCCATTATTGTCTAATTTTTACAAAAAGTGTAGTTTATGGATGGTTAAAGGATGTCTATAGGATTGAGGATCTTGATATGTGAATCCCAAGCTCAAGGAAAGAGGTCCTTAAGTTCACAGGATTCCTTACTTATGTTTACTGTAAAGTTTTATAAGTTGTATACTTATGTATTATGTTTTATGGGTCGTGTCCCTAATGTAATCTAATGTTGTTGAGTATAAGATTGAAAAGAGACTTAGAGTCTATATATGTAATATGATATTTTATATATATTTGAATGATGTTTCTAGAATATGAAGTGCGATGAAAAATTTTAAATTTTCCGCTAAATTTACTATGACAATGCAATGAATGATAACTATGGGTTTGTATAAGGCCTCGGAGATGTCAAGTACGCCATGCTACTTCTAAGGGTGCTCCCTGGATATGACAGTATACTACATCATAGGCATATTTAATTCAAGACCCTAATGACATTACAGTAAGCCACATTCAACTTACACATATACTAACTTCACTTCCATAAACCATTGCAAGATCTTACTCATAACCGAAATCTAAGTCTACTAGTGAAATTTACATGTGAAGACCCATAATGTCACATACGGGGAGCTCCCCCAAGACGTAACCGACGTCGTCGTCCTCTTTGAGGACTAAAACTAGCCTCTTAGCTTACATCATTACATTCATAGGTTAAAAATATGGAAATTTTTACAAATTTTCATTATTCTACAAGAAGGTTTACATTGACCTCTACATACACATAATATTTATATCGAGTATATATAGACCTTTCGTATAGGAAGATTACATGGTCTTCTACTTTTATTGCACATAGATATATAAAATATAACATAGTTTCAAATCGATGTCTTATCTCATAAACCATCTAAACACGAGTGCATCAATTAGGCATATCCCATACATCAAAGTAATACGACCACATATAGGATATACAATGTTTAGTATCCAAATAAAAAGGAAAGAACATAAGATTCTAAAAACGAAAAAACCTTCATAAGCTTGATAGTGGCACTACCCTGGTAAAGTTAGGACCTACCCAAGTTGGATGAGTGACAATTCCAAGTCTTCCTTCAAAGTTGTCTAAAAATACCTTCAACGAGCGGAATCTAAAATGTTTGAGAAAAAGGGAGAAAATTGGGTCAGTACACCACTTGTATTAAGGATGAGACCATATGCACACATATCATGAAATCATGCTCAGAAAAGGTACATTTCATAAAGGTATGCAATATACTTTTAAAAGCCTTATGCACATTCAATAAGACCATTCCAATCAATAATACATATTCATTAAGTCAAAAGCATGTACATCACAAGACCAACAATACTAAGTCTAGTAAAGTCAACATGCATATCACATAATTGAACACATTGTTAAAGCAACTCTATCATCAAGTTATAATAGCAACAGGCATGGATAAGAGTTCATTTCAGCAAAATAAAAGCAAGACAATTACCCATGAACACTTCTTAAGTCAACTAGTGCGATGACCAATCAAAGCCCCATAACCTTACTCAATCAAGTAAACCCAAAAAGAATAATGAACAACATCCAAATTCACATAGCATCGTATTTAAGAATACATATCATCATACCGTAGGATTAGAGACCAAACACATATGCATAAGTGAAACCAATCATCATATAGTATCATCCATGTGTAAGGTCATCATATGCATATCATGTACAATTATAAGCACATACATACATAAGAGCATCCTCCTAAGGTTTCCCTCAAGGCTAACTAGTGCAAGGCTTAGGTAGAGTCCTGTACCCCTACCTAAGCTAAGTCTAACCTCTCAAGTCACCCAAGTTGGTTTGTACTTCATTACTTCATTTTAGTTTATGGAACACTTGACTTAACAGTCATAAACTACAAGAGCTAAATGTGTAATCCGGTGTTGTAAAACCTTACACCGATGAAAGGTGGTCTACTTCTCAAAGTAAAACCAAACATAAATGTACCTTTCTAGGTGGATCCACTAGCTTGTCTTCCTATGGGCCCAATATAGTTCAAGAACTGCGAGATAGGTACAAACTGTCTACATTCCACTTGACAATTAGAGCCTCATCTCATGGGAATCCATAAGATGAATATCCCTCATAGGGGGAGTCAACAACTCATGTGGTACTACAGCCTAAATCTTCTTCTATGGAAAGTTAACACCTCCCATTGTCAAGTTCACTTGGTGCTTAGCTAGTCACTTTTTGAAATGTATTTAATAACTTTATTAGTCATCATAGCTTAATGTATGCCATAGGGTATATCCCTTGTATAATCATCATCATCATATCTCAACAACAATTGCATAACTATACTCCTTTCATTACAATCCATACATGTGAGGTTAGAACATTTACATAGTTACATCAAATTAAGGCACTTTGGTAAGTAATCACCATCCTTATAACATTTAAATCTTAGCCAACATCTCACAAAACCATTGTCAAGACATTTCAATTCTACATCATACCAACCCTATAAATCTTAATACAAGGCATACTTTAATACAATATCATCACTTAATCATAATTAACCATAATTGAAGTAAAGAGTTGGGATCACAAGACTTACCAAGTCTCATTTATAATCCATCATCAAGGTCTTAAAATCAACCCTTAAATCAACCCAATATGGGTTTAATATCATCATACAACAATAACCAACATCATAACAATGCTAATTGAATCATTACATCACAATCCATTACTAGTTCATAACTTAAGATAAGAGACTTAGGTCAAATCCATAGTGTAGATCAAATACTCAAGAACTAGCATGATAGGTCTATAATTCATTTCAATATATTAATAATTGATATAATAACATTATCTAGTAGTGAGACTACAAGAAATTAGACCTTTAACAACCATTTCTTATCTATAGGATGTGAATCCGGTCGTTATACATGTACTTTTAGCGACTAGCACTTTTTTCGATCTGTAAAAGTTAATTTTTAGCTTAGCAAAATGAAAGAATAATATTTATCCTGTAAAGGTAATATATACCTTTATTAAAGCTAAATATACGCAACTAAGGCCAAAATTTTTCACTCAAATATACCCCAAACTCCCTGCCTCAAAAAATCAAAAAACCTTAGATGCCATGATATCTCCCCAAAAATAAATAATGTCTTATTCTTTTTGTTCTTCATAAAATTACACAACCTTTTCATTGCAAGTGTGAATGAAATTTTTACCTAGTCTCAGATCCAATAAGTGGCACCATAGTGAGGACTAGAAGAGTAAGTCTCATGTGGGCGTTGAGACTGCAGGTGTTAGAGCCAACCAAAGATTTTCTTGATTCACTTGTATTTTCATTTGATTTCATATATTTCTTACAAAAAGTATATTATTTTGCAGTAGATTTCGAGATCGCTCCTCTTCTTGTTCCAGGTTAGCCCTAACTTTTTTAGCTTACCATGTCAAATATTTTTTTTTATCTTTGAGATTTGTGAGGTTAGATTCTTTTTCTTTTTCTTTTGAGAGATAAAATAGGATTGCTGTCTAAATTGAGATAATTTTGTTGTTTAATTTGGTAATCTGGAATTTATTTTGAAGAAATTATTGTGTCATTATCTTTCATTATGATTCCGTGATTTTTTTTCCTTTTACTTAGGTTTGATGAACTTTAATCGATGGTCTTTTATGATTGACCTCTCTACCTCCCCAAGGTAGAGGTAAGGTCTGCGTACACTCTACCCTCCAAGGCCTCCACTTTGTGAGATTCCATTGTGTATGTTGTTGTTGATATATAATTATTTTAACTGCATTTTTGGATTAAAATTTGGTGGGTCCAAGTTTTACTTTACCAAGATCCTGCTCTTGAGGGTTGCTTTTAATTGGGATCTTTAAATTTGTAATTTGTTTCCATTGTTTCATGAGGATTTAATCTTTACATGTTTTGGGCTTTAATCATTTATTTTGGCCCCTATATTATAATATTATGTATTTGGTGCATTTGTTAATATCTGTGCTAAAGCTCAATGAAATCAAACATATATTTTAAAATTATTGGACCAGTGATATTGAGTTATAACTAAATTTTGTGATAACCAAACATGATATTTGTACTAGCTAATATAAGATTATATAGATGTTCCTACTGGTTTGTTAAACAGTTATGATAAATACAACTTCTTTATTGTTATTCTTTTGCAAGACATATTCACCATGCACTGATGGAGTAATTTAGTTAAAATTACTATACGAAAATATGTGCAAAAGAAAGGGAATATTACTTTTCTTATGATATAAGCGTATGAATTTGTGCAATAACAAAAATTATGAGAACTTTGTTGATGTTTGTCATGAATATGCTCCTCTTTTTCAACTTTGTTTGGTGATTGTATGAATGAATCTTAACTTCATCCAATCTTTTTATTCAATAACTTGCCTGAATCTTTGAAATATGTTTAACATCTTAGATATAAGGTTAACTTTTTATATTTTTAAATTATTTTGTAGACTTGTCCGAGTTATGGTTATTGAACACTAGATTATGGATAAATAAAAATATGTATAACTATCATGATACAATAAAAGGTTAAACACATATCTGTAATGATTTATAGAAATATTTTATATTTGACAAAAGAAAAGAGGGAACAACGCTATTGTTTATGTGATATCCTTTAAGTGTGTATGAAGGACTATACTCAGACACTCTTATGAAAATAGCGCTGACTTTGTTAAGAGCTTAAAATTTTCCTAAGTTCACTTTTATATGTGCTTTTAATTTCTTTGTCCATCATCTTTTAGAAAATTACTTTGAGAGACAACTAACCATAATGTAAATATTTTATCATAAAATATTTCACTTCTAAAGTTTTTTTTGTGTAAATGTATATGATAGGATTATACATAAGGAAAGGTCGTCGTGTTTGTTGGAGTAGCTGGGCACATAGAATACTAATATACCAGTGTATATCATCTTAAAACTTAACTGATAGGAGTGAGTTTGATATTTTTTGAGTTTTTCCTATAACTCCCTAGATTAGGTAATATAAATATTTTCTTGGTTTGATTTGTGTCTTCTAGATCTCTAGTCTAACAATTTATTATTGTAGTTTTAGTATATGATTTATAGATAACATATTTTAGTGCGATCACCCTATGTGACTTTAAAATTTGAGTAATTTAGAATAATTATATCATGTCAGAGTGTAATTTAGAGCAATATTTGCATGTTTTGATGTCCATTTTAAAGCATCTGATGCAATGTTCTTGATTCAGAAAATTGTATCATTAAATATTCTGCATTATCATCGTAATATTTAGCTGATAAGAGTAAGCTCTATCCAATTTTCTATTTGTCTTGTTTTTCTTAGACTAGGTAGTGTTAAAAGTTTCTTTGGTTTGTGTCTTCCAAAGCTCTAGTTTAGTTGTTTTGTAATTGTTATGAATAAAATGGAGATGTCAATCACGGTGTAACTATGTGATTTGTAGATACTTTATTAAAGTAAACTAGTGTAAGTCAGCATCTAAATCTATTAGTACATAAATTGTATAGAGATTTGTGATTAATTTTGTTGAAGAATTTTCTGATTAATGTTGACCGTTAATGTTAGGGTATTTTTGAACAGAATGGATCTATATGATCCATATAATTTGATTGTTTACTAGTTTTTGATTGATTCTCTTTTTATTATTAAAGAGGTTGCTCTAAGAACATTGATTTAGGATGGATAAAGTTTTTAAGATAAAGATATGGATATTATTTGCCGATCAACTTTTAAATCATTATCACACTATTTGTTGTTGTCCTTGATCCCTTCCAATATACTTTTCACTATTTTCTTGTTACTTACTATACTTCCTTTGTTGTCTCTTCCTTTGTTGTCTCTTTGCTCTTCACTTGATCTGAGGGCCTTTGTGTATGAAATACATGTACTTTCTTTGAGTCTTATTTTAACTAATACTCTGCTTTTACTTTCATTTACTCACATTACTAATAGTGTTTGTTTTTCTTTTTAGAGAAGGGAAAAGCATTGTAAGATACAATGATTTTGTGTAAATTTTTTATCACTTGCCGCTAAGATGTAGAGCTGAAATTAGTGTGTATCTTTTTCTTGTTATTGTGTGTTTGATATTTACATTTGTACAATATACAATAAAGATTGAAATTGACTATTTGGGAAGTTATACTTCTTTTATAATCAACAATCAAGATTGTATATAAATTGATTATTTGTATAACTTTGTAATTTGTAATATATTATATATAATTGACTAAATGCATTTAGTAAGAGAAGTTATCATTTGTTTCTTACATGGAATATAATAGAACTGTAATGACAGGACAATGAAATGTTTATGTGGAAATTAGAAAAGGGAAATTAGATAATTCGGTAAAGGATAATTCATTGCTACAAGAAACTAAAACGACCGGAATTTGGTTGTTTATCACTAAAAGATCTTCACGACGAGGCTTTTAACGTCCGGTGACGACTGAATTCTTTCTGGTCGTTACACACTTTTAACGACCAAATTTCCTTTGTCTAAAGGTCATTTTTTATGTAGTGAATTCAACCAATAATCAAGTCAATTGAAAAAACATTACACAATTTATATCAAGATCATAATCTAGGATTAAGGGGAATATGTCATCTTCAACAAACTAGAACAAATCATCAAGAAATAAAATAATTAAATTATAAAACATATTAATGTAATCATAATATATAAAAAAGAAATCATAAACAAAGTAATTCATAACCTCAGTTTCGTATTGGATGAAAACACACTTGAATGTCATATTTTAGAAATCAATTTGATGGAACCCTTTGAGGAAAGAAGTCTCAAAGGTGAAATGAATCCCATACCTTATTATTTGATGAAGATTGATGGAGTAATTTGAAATTTTTAAGCCCTTGAACCCACCTCTAGATTTGTCTTCAATGGGGTTTCTTTGGGAGAGAGAAAGAAGAGAGAATGAAGAGAGTTTTGGGTTTGGGAATTATGAGAGCTTAGGGTAGTCTAATTTACTTAGGGTCCTTATATATTTTGTTAATTAACTTAATTATACCTACCCTAACCCCTAATTAACCTCATAAATAAGCAAACTAATTAAATGAATTAAATCAAAAATGCAGCAAAAACAGTGGTCTCACAGACGAGACACGTCGACGCCCTGTTTGTCAATCGACGGGCAAAGGACCATCGTCCTTTTGGTTCATCGTTGAGTATAGAGACTGTGAAAATCTCAACCTTGGCCAAATATTCTAAGTGTCCATATAAGGAGGCAATAACCGCCCCGTCGATTGAAACACGATTCGTCGACCACACTCATTTGCGCACACTGCCTTTTGGAAGCTTTTTGTTAAATCGCAAGAGTCCTCTTCAAGGGACCTTGGTTGGTCTTTGGGGACTCATGGCAGGATGTTTAAGCTATGAAATAACTTTAATATGTGTTAGACACCCTTCAACAATTTTCATCATTTTCCAACTCCTAAAACTTAGTCAAATAGGCTAAGGCACGCTAGCACCTCATTGAACTAATTTTTGGACGTCATGGACGTTCTTTCACGTTTTGATTCCAAAACTTCCTAAATTACCTAGATTCATTAAAATTAACCTTAAAACAGTGTCTAAACCTCTTGACACTCATGTTAGGATCTAGAAAATGTCTTAGACTTTCGAAGTGTTACATTATCCCCCCTAAGGAATATTCGTCCCCGAATGACACTAATATATTTTAAAGGAAGGAATAGACTCAAGACTAGCAGCCCAACGAACAACAATAAATTGTAACATCATTGACAACATCAATAATATCATTTACAGAAGGCAATTCAAAACTTCAATTACCACACATAAGAATCAACTGTAACAACCCTAAAAAATGAATATGCTAAGTAATGTTTAGTGTGTCTAGAATGCCTACGATTAGACCTGGTTCACACAGATTGATGCGCGTAGAATCAGACCTCTGAACCCTTGCGAAATCCAAGCCAACTAACTTGGGGAGTTATTTGAGCTAGGAAAGGTTGGGTCCATCCATATAGGTCTCCCGAATATGAAAACTTACCTAGAGGAGTCTTTACTAGACTTAAAAAGGGGAAATCTTAAGTTTGGAGGGTCTAGAGGTAAAATGGTCTTTTTCCAGGATAAGGGTAGTATCATAATTATCCTAAATATGTAATTAATTATTTAAGTAATATGGTGGATGGGCATATTGCGTAGAAAGGGCCGAAATTGCCCATTGAGCAAAATCTTGCTCTACCCGTGTTCGAACCTAGGTTGGAGAAATTATTTAACTTGATTATTTATATTGGAGAATAAATATAATTGATTAATATTTAAATGATGATTTAAGAAAAATTAAAATCAGATTATTATTATTGATTAATTAATTAATGGGGCGGTTCGGGTCGGGTCGACCCGAAGGGACCCATTTGCACGATGAGGACGTCACGAGTTCGATCCTCGACGAAAGCGAAGCCCAAATGTATTAAAATGGGGTTTAAAATCTTTTTTTTTAATGGAAATAAGGGCCTTTCACGTCTGATTTAAATAAATCAGATTTTTACAATTTAACAAAACCTTATTTTGACTAAGTCCAAAACTACAATCCTAATCCTAAGGAACCACTCACTTCTAACATTTATCCTCTCAATTTCACGATCAATTCTCTCACTTTTGTGTTCTATCTGCTAACGAAATACAAGAACAGAAAACACAACCAAAATTTCTTCATACTTGAAGAGCTTACACGTCAAAAACATAGACAAAAAGCTAACAAGAAACGTAAAGCAAAAAGAAGGGTTTTCCGTCGAGTTTTGTGTTGAAGTTTCGAGATTTGGACGTGAATTTTGAGAGGATTTTGGAAAGTAGGTCGTGTGTTGAACAACACTAAAGTCAGGTATGGGTTTATCTCCTGGACTCTTCTCTCCAAGAGAATTTCCTTTCCACGAATTCAACGAATTTTGAAACTAGGGTTGTTCCCGTTCTTGTCGAACTCCTTGTCCTTAGTATCCTTATGATTTCAATCTTAAATAGTTTAGAGATCATGTTGTTGGTATGTTTTGTGGTAGTTTAATTATGAAGTGTGATTTTCCTGATAATGTGTTCATTATTTTGTGTTTGGAATTGTAAGCATGTTAATTTATGCCAACCGAATGTATGTGAAAATGGATGTTTGTGCAAATGTTTGTGTAAATCATTATCTGCAAAAGTGGTGTAATGTTGCTGGATTTAATGGTAATTCTTGGATGAATATAACCATGAAAAAAATATGCTTAAATATGCACCAAATGATTCATGAAATGTCCTATGATCTAATGTACAAAGGACGATAACAAGGAGCCAAAAATAGTGAGCAAATATCTAGCATTTGGTAAGTTGGGTTGGGTAAAACAAAGTAGTATAAAATGCAATGAAAAATGAATGTAAAATAAGTGAAATCACTGAGGATTGAACCCAAGACATCATTACATGAAAGCTACAAAAAAAATCAACAAAATATTAAGACAAAAATTGATTGGAGGAAACTAAATTTCAAGCTTGCTGGAAATTGTAGTCTCGACCAACTTTTACAAAAAAGAACTTCGTTTAACTTTTTTTTTAAATATAAGAGGTCATTGGGTATTGAACCCATGACCTCACCAACTGAAAAATTTCATAAAAATTTTGTGAAAAAAATTCAAGGAAAAATAGATGTGGTGGGTGGGGATTGAACCCATAACCTCTTTAATGGATGAGAGAGTCAGGAGATAAATAAAGGAGAAAATAAATGTAGAGAGTAGGGATTGAACGCACAACCTCTTGGATAGGTGAGAAAGTTAAGAGATAAACTAAAAGAAAAATAATGTGCTTGTGGGGGATTGAACCCACAACCTCCTTAACTTAAACAAAAAAAGAGAGGAGAAACAAAAAGGAAATATTATGGGGTTGATAGGGATCGAACTAGGGTCCCCCAAATCTAAAAAATGCAATTATAAAGTTAAAAATAAGATTGAGTGTTGTCCAAGGAATTTGAAATCTGGTTCCCTTGCCCAATTCCGTATTGACACATAAGTCATACGTAAGTAAATATTTAATAAATGCTGCCTCTGAAGATCAAAATCAATATCTTGCATATCTACAAGATGCATAAGTCTTATACCACATAATCTTTGGTAAACATGAATCACTTAGTCAAACTATAAATGAATCCTCATGTCTTGTATGTGTGGACTCATAAGTGTAGCATACGTTTTAAAGTAAGTGATCCTAAGATGTATGTGATAAAATGATGTAACCCTAGAACGGTTAAGTAAAAGTGTGAAAAACACTAAATGGCCAAGTGCATTGGCATATGATGATATGAACATTCACTTATAGGGGTGAGTAATCATGAAAAGCAAATGTGTTAAACTTAATGAATGAGGTGACAATACGATAAGAGGATAATGTGAAAGATGAGAGCAATCTCAAATGAGCCTAAGTAAATGTTACCAAAACGTACTGACCTATGAGAGCGTAAAGTTAATGAAGAGACCAGTCTCTATGAACAATCTAATAAAAGTATTGAAGTTAATGCATACTTATACTAATGATGAGATGTGAAATGATCTAATGAGCTATGATGTCCTCATTCTAGAAGTCAGCTTCCATGATGTATGAGTTGAATGTAATGGAACTTTATACTGAACACCAATAGGCTAGCTATGAGCGATGATGCCTTAATTCGCTGTCCGGCCATGACGGGTATGGGTCTCCTTTTTTATCCTAGTTTTTTAACCTATACTACCAATATAGGGATCTAGTAGGGTTCGACCCCCTATATACGCTAGCATGTTCAGGTGACTTTTGTCGGTGATTCCACCTCATTTCGGTGTGGTGCATACACTTGGATTTCATGATGCTCACATGATCTTTGTCAGTTAAGGTTAAAGTTCCCAATGAAAGAATGAGCTAGCCCTAACTAATGAACATAATGAAATGAACGACACCAAAGGTGTTAGGATAGGATAATCAAGATGTGAGCTAGACTTAAGTAATAACACTAAGTTATTCTTGGTTATTGCACAAAGAACCCGGTAAGAGTCTTAAACTACATCCTAGTTATGACTGGTGGCTGCACTAGTATATGAAAGAATGAAAATGAGGTATGTATGAATGAATGAAGCAGACTATGTGTCCGTTAAACAAGTCTCCCTAGTTGAGGTCCCATATGTTGAGCCTTCATTTTGGGAAGTGCTAATGTCAAGTCCATGATTCCAAGGGTCATAGAATATGAAGGAACGATATGAACTATGTGATATGATATGTGTAATATGTTATGTGTTGTTTGCAAAACGATAAGTATAATGATGCATGTTACTCTCATGGTATGACTTTCCTAATCCGAAATTGGCATGTCCACTGACTTGACTTTCCATAATTCATATGGTTAGGAAAGAGCTCTTCTTCATCCTTGGTGTGTTCTTGCATATACCCATACTTAGTACAAGTGTGTACTAACCCCATACAACTCTACATTTTAGGTACAGGCACAGGTGGACGTTAGAGATTACAGGTCGACGCTGAAGCTATCCGGACGTGGAGCATTCATCCGGATTTGGTAGGATTTCATGCTTTCGTGGACGGTTGACCAATATATTATAGCTTAGATTTAGGTTGATTTAGTGGAGTATGTTCCACTAGCGTTTCTTTCTCATCTTATTACAGACATTGTATTGGTGCCATTTTGGCAAGTATACGCATAATGCATTATGAAACTATTTCTTTCATTTGATGATCTTAATATTAGATGGTTGATGGTGAACGTTAATGATTTTAAGTAGAACATGTTATATGAATGTTAAGTAAAAAAATTGCAAATTTTCCGCTAAAATTAATCTAGATGAAGTAACGATGACTTATGTAGGCTTGTCTGCGACCTCTAAGAGTCAACGACACCGGTCCCGTCTGAGGTCTAGACTCTGATCGTAACACTGTATGTCAATCACTACTCGAGGTGGTAAGCAAACCATTGACCCTCCTATGTCGTTTAATGAGGAAAAGGTGATAAAAGATAAACAAAAAGTGGTAGAGGTTAGTGGTGAAGTAGAAGATAACACTGGAAAAGATGCTGAAGTGACTAAAAAGGTAACTCCCATGCCTAGACCACCCCCCTTTCCTTAAAGATTAGTGAAAAAGAGCGAGGATGGTAAATATCCGCATTTTATAACAATATTGAAGCAGCTTTCTATAAATGTCCTTTGGTAGAAGCTCTAGAACAAAAGCCCGGTTATGCAAAGTTTATGAAAGATCTGTTTACAAAGAAAAGATCGGACACTTTTAAGGATGATGATAGAATGAAGAATCGTAGTGTTATTGCTACAAGATCTCTAGTACAAAAGAAACAAGATCCGGGTGCGTTCACTATTCCTTGTACAATAGGGTCATTACATTTTTCGAAAGCATTATGTGATCTAGGGGCAAGCATAAATCTCATGCCCCTCTCTATTTACAAGAAGTTAGGTTTGGGTGATCCAAAGCCCACTGCTATGCGGCTACTGATGGCCGATCTAACAATAAAAAGGCCTATAGGGATACTCTACGATGTGCTAGTAACGGTGGAGTCGTTCATATTTTCGGCAGATTTTGTTATTCTTGATTGTGAAGTCGATTTTGAAGTGCCTATTATTCTTGGGAAGCTATTCCTTGCTATGGGTAGATCCTTAGTTGATATGGAAAAGGGGCAGATGAAATTTTGATTGAATAATGAAAAAGTGACCTTCAACATTTGTAGGTCCATGAGGCAGAGTGGTGAGCTCCAATCGGTATCTGCTATATCCTACAAAGTTGGTAAGTCATCTGAGACACAAACAGAAGAACATCTAGGTGTAGAAGCATTAGAGGCTCTTGATCGTGGCGATGTTTGGTTTAAACAAAATAAATATGAGTTAGACATGAAGAATCGCGAGTCTCCACCCGCGAAACCATCTATAGAGGAGGCTCTAAAGTTAGAACTAAAAGCTCTCCCACCTCATCTCAGGTTTGAATTCTTAGGAAATGGTGACACTTTGCCGGTAATCATTGCATCAGACCTGAATGAACAACAAGTTGAGAGTTTGGTAAAAGTTCAAAAAAGGTTCAAATGAGCTACTGGGTGGACTATTGCGGACATTATTGGGATCCCTCATGGTATTTGTTCTCATAGAATCCACTTCATGCCCGATCATATGCCCAGAATTGCGCACCAGAGACGCTTAATTCCACCTATGCAAGAGGTCGTGAAGAAGGAAATCATTAAATGGTTGGATGCCGGAGTAATATATCCGATCGACGATAATAGGTGGGTATGCCTCGTTCAGTGTGTACCTAAGAAAGGGTGAATGACTGTGGTCCCCAATGAGAAAAATGAAGTTGTTCCAATGAGACTGGTTACTGGATGGAGGGTGTGTATGGATTATCGTAAATTAAATGCATGGACCGAAAAAAACCATTTTCCTACGCCGTTCATGGATTAGATGTTGGATAGACTTGCCGGAAAAGGGTGGTGCTGTTTTCTTGATGGATATTCAGGGTATAATCAGATTTCTATTGCACCAGAAGATCAAGAGAAAACCACCTTTACTTGTCCATATGGGACCTTTCCATTCTAGAGAATGTCGTTTGGGTTGTGCAATGCACCTGCCACATTTCAGAGATGTATGATATCGATATTCTCCGACATGGTGGAAGATACTATTGAAGTTTTTATGGATGATATTTCTGTGGTTGGTGAATCATTCGAATGGTCTTTGAACCATTTATCTGAGGTCCTTAAGAGATGTGAAGACTGTAATTTAGTACTAAATTGGGAAAAATGCCACTTCATGGTGAAAGAAGGTACTATTTTGGGTCATCGCTTTTCAGAATAGGGCATATAGGTTGATCGAGCTAAAGTCGAGGTAATAGAGAGACTTCCCCAACCTATCTCTGTAAAAGGCGTGAGAAGCTTTCTTGGGCATGCAGGTTTTTACCGGATATTCATCAAAGATTTTTCAAAAATTGCGCATCCGTTGTGCAAACTGCTGGAGAAAGATTGTAAATTTTATTTTGATGAATCGTATCTTAAAGCATTCGGCGAGCTAAACGAAAAATTGGTGTTTGCACCTATCATTATTTCTCCGGAGTGGAACATTCCATTTGAGGTGATGTGCGGTGCTACTGGGGTTGCTCTTTGTGTGGTATTGGGACAAAGAAGAAACAAAACCCTTCACCCCATTTACTATGCTAGTAAAGCCCTAAATGAAGCCCAGAAGAACTACACAGCGACTGAGCAAGAACTTCTTGCCGTAGTCTTTGCTTTTGAAAAAATTTGTTTCCTATTTGCTAGGTACTAGAATTATAGTGCATACGTACCATTCAACATTGAGATATATTATGGATAAAAAGGATGCGAAACCGAGGTTGATTCGTTGGGTATTACTGCTACAAGAATTTGACTTTGAGGTGAGGGATAGAAAATGGACCGAAAATCAAGTTGCCAATCACTTTTCCCGTCTAGAAGATGAAGCTATGAAAGAGTTAGGGGATAAGACTGATATTGATGATACTTTCCTCGATGAGAATGTATTGGCTGCCTCACAAGACTTGATTCCATGGTTCGCAAATTTTGCGAACTATCTGGCTAGTGATATTGTTCCATTGGACTTGTCCTTTCATCAAAGAAAAAAGTTCATGTACGATGTGAAGAAGTTCTATTGGGATGAGTAATACTTATATAGGAGCTGTGGCTATGGGCATATTCGGCGTTATGTGCCAGAAGTTGAGTTGTTGAGTGTTTTAGAGGCATGCCGTTCCTCACCCATTGGTGGACATCATTGCGGTATTCGAACCGCTCATAAGATATTACAATGTGGTTACTATTGTCCAACTATTCATCAAGATGCTCATGAATTTTCTAAATTATGTGATAGATGCCAAAGAGATGGCGGCATTTCAAGAAAGCAAGAGCTCCCTCTAAACCCCATTCTGGTGATTGAGTTATTTGATGTTTGGGGTATTGACTTGATGGGTACTTTTGTGAGTTCTCATGGAATGAAGTATATTTTAGTAGCAGTTGATTATGTATCTAAATGGGTGGAATCTATCACCCTCACAAACAATGAATGGAAGAGTGTCATTGCGTTCTTGAAAAAGAATATATTCTCTCGATTTGGTACCCCAAGGGCAATTATTAGTGATGGGGGGATCCCACTTTTGCAACAAATTGTTCAAGGGATTATTGGAGAAATATGGGGTTCGCCATAATGTGGCCACTCCTTACCATCCTCAAACTAGTGGGGCAGTTAAAGTGTCAAATAGGGAGATCAAACAGATATTATTAAAAATAGTGAATGCTAGTAGAACGGATTGGTCAAGGAGGCTTGATGATGCTCTTCTGGCCTACCGGACAGCGTATAAGACTCCCATAGGTATGTCTCCATACCAACTTGTATATGGGAAAGCTTGTCATCTTCCAGTTGAATTAGAGAATAAAGCCATGTGGGTTATGAAGAAGTTGAAAATAGATTGGAATGAAGCTGCAGAACAACGGATAACTGGGTTGAATGAACTCGATGAATTTTGCCTGAAAGCTTATGAAAGATCAGCCCTCTACAAATAAAAGATGAAGAAGTACCATGACCTAAAAATTGAAAAACGGGAGTTTATGGTTGGGGATTTGGTGCTTTTATACAATTCTAGGTTGTGCTTGTGTCAGGGCAAGCTCAAGTCAAAATAGATTGGCCCTTACTTTATTACCCAACTATTCACTCATGGAGCAGTTGAGTTGGAAACTAAGGAGGGTGTGCGGTTTAAGGTGAATGGACAACGAATAAAAATCTATTTTGGGCATGCTTAATCGACCAATGAAGTGATCGAGGCATACCATCTTGATGAATTCTGAGTAATCAAGTGTCTTCAGTCGTGCCCCGATGTTAAATCAGGCGCTGGTTGGGAGGCAACCCAATACGTATCCTCTAACCCAACTATTGTTTTCTTTCTAGTAATTGTAGCATTTTCTACTAATGGGTTTTAACTTTGCAGGTAGCACATCACCAAGAAATTCTGCAGAAAATCACTCCGCAACATTCACTAACGGATACATCGACGGACCGTCACGCTTGTGACGGACCGTCTCATGAATCTGTCATGCCAGGTATGTTTTTCATTTATTATCAAAATTAGGGTACCTGCGACAGAACCTATGATGGATCGTCGCATCTGCGATGAACCGTTGTCGGGGATTCATTGCGTCATTAACCAGTAACCCGCCCCATTTGGATGGGGAATTTTAAAAGTTTTCAACCTTTTAAACCCCACCGCTTCATTTAAAACGTTTCTTTCCCTCTTTCTCCCATTTCCTCGCTTTCCAACTTCCTACCTTTCTCATCCTCTTCTCTATCAACTGATCCACATCACTTCCCCAAATACCCAACTTCAAAAATCTCCTTTATACTGGTCGGAGTCTGTTGCTGTGGTTCTGCTCGTGATAGATGTGTGCCTCACTTGCTTGTTTTTCTCCTCTTCTCAGGTATGTGTCTCTGATCTCTACCCATTTACACTGAATTTTTGTTTTTCAATTACTATTGACCTATTTCTTTTTGGTTGGTCTTTGCTCTGTGATCCGATTTTGTCTGACCTAGGATGAGAGTCCCTCGAATTGCCTTTTTAAAATTCAAGAAGTTGGTGTCTTAGCATTGCTAGTTTGCTAGATATTTGGGTTAGAAACATGTAGGTTAATATCAACTATTCTGTCTGAGTCACATGGGATGATTGTGGCATCCTCAGTTCTATCACTGAATGACAGAACGAGACCCCGATGACGGACCGTCATACCCACGACGAACCTTCATAGGGTCTGTCCCAACACCCCACAATTCATTTTCTCTAAGTGTTTACCAACGGACATATGCGACGGACCGTCGTTCCCATGATCGTCTGTCCTGCACAACCGTTATGGTTGTCAAAGACCTTATTCCTAAGGATCTCCAATGTTTTCTAAATGTCCTATGATGGACATCTACGACGGACCGTCGTACCCACGACGGTCCGTCCTGCACAACCGTCATGGTTGTCAAAGACCTTTGTCCTAAGGGTCTCCATTTTTTTTCTAAGTGTCCACTAACGGACATCTACGATGGACCGTCGTACCCTCGACGGTCCGTCCTGCACAACTGTCAGGTCAGAGACCCTTCTCCTAAGGGTCTCCATACTTTTTCTAAGTGCCCCACGATGAACATCGACGACGGACCGTCATTATCATGACGGTCCGTCCTTTTTATCCGTCATAACTGTTAGAGACTTTCCTTTTGAGGGTCTCCAAACGAGCTTTGTTTAAGTAAGAGATGACAGACCCCATGACGGTCCGTCATACTCACGACGGGCCGTCACCTGGTCCGTCGTGTTTTACTGCTACTACAGATATGTCATCACAACTTTGCTCTTATGTGTATTTCGTCTCATCTTTTATTGTCTTGTTTTCTCCTTCTAGTAATAATAATGATTCTTTACAGGTACTATCTCTAATGGCACAAAAAAAAGATCGAGTTTATGTACGTGGGTGTTCAAAGTCTATCGCCCCATCTGCCTGACTGGTTGTAGGCTCTGATGATGAGCATGACCCGGAGTTGGTGCCCCCAGGCACTGCCATTCCAGAACGAGTTGTACGTGCAACAAGAGCTACGCCCAAAAAGGCGGTGTCCGGCGTAGTCACTACCTCCTAGTATGATGAGGAGCGCACACTATGATACGTAATTCTCTATCCATTTCATGTGAACTGGTTGATTAGTATTATATATTATTTTGATTTTGTATTTTTAGTTACTGGAGAAAGCTAATCTAGTATGAATGAAGACTGTTTGATAGGGTAAATAGCTAAAATATCACACCAGATTGTAAATTTAAACTATTCAATTGTATAGCATATTTGTGGTATCAAGTTCAAAAAACACTTGAAACTTATAAATGATATAGTATTTTTGCTGTATAGAATGAAAGATCAATTGAATCTTGTAAATGATATAAGCATATTTATGGTATCAAGTTGAGCATCGATGCTACAATCTATTTTTGAGAACTGGATTTTTTATCTGTGTTAGCTTGTCATATTTATTACGTAATTTGTTCATGGTCCCCTACTACTCAAAAATAAGCACTACTATGGAAGTTATTTATTGATAAACTGCTAGACATCCCAATCATGTGTAAGAGAGCTAATTAATTATCATAAAACTTTAGATGAATGAGCATAATGGAGATTTAGTAGCAGTAAGACAACCTACTAGCAATTGTCAGTTGATCTAACAATCTTCACCTTCATCTTTATTCTTACAAAATCGAACATGAGATGAATGAGCACAATGGAGATTGATTTAGTAGCAGTAAGACAACCTACTGGCAATTGTCAGTTAAGCTAACAATCTTCACCTTCATCTTCCATCTTATAAAATTGATCACTCTTTTGGGATAATTCCAGCACCATCACCCAAGTTAAGGTTCATAAGGCAATCAGATGACTTGTTGTTTCTCACAATGTTCAGCTTCTAGATGAAATATGTTTATAACGTTATATTTTACATTGTTTCTCTATCAGCTCCATATCTTCTAAAGGTTATGTAATGCTTTCTCTACTATTGCTATGTCCTCTAAGGTTTGCGCACAATCTATTCTCCCAAAACCCCAACTATGATACTACAACAGGTATGTTATTGTTGTTTGATTTCTTTATCATGATGAACTTTTAAAGTGGTGCAGAGGGGCTTAAGAGAAGAAACATATTCTAATTACATTTAGTTTGTTCGCTTAATGTGTTAAGACAATGTTGTACGGTAAGAAAATGTTGTGAAAAGCAATTACATAACTAGATGGTGACAATAATGTAGATTGTAAATCATATATGTTCTCTTATAAGATTGGTGAAGTTGATGGTTGGTTCAATGTATGGGACACATGATTTAGTTTGTTTTAAGACACCCATTTCTTTCAAGAATGATTGAAGTTATGTGTTTGATGAAACGCATGAATGATTATTTATCTGTGTCTAAATGTGTTGATTTCTTCTTCCTGAAATGGAGGAATCACATTAGATCGTTAAATTCCCTCTATTTTTGATTGATTGTGGGGTGTGTTTGGATTTAACTGGGGTGCGTGCTATAAAAAATTATCTTCCTCTAGAAACTTACTATTTTGTTGGGCCCAAATGCCTAGCTGATGTTCCCATGACCTACTATAAAGAAATGGTGTGTTAAAATAAAATCATCTTTTCCCTTCTTATTTTTTTTAGTTTCTATGCTACTTTACTATAAGCGATTATGTTATTAATTATTCTTATTCTTTTTGTTATTTTTTTCCATAGAATGACTCCATAAGGTATAATGACTTGCTTGGTTGTCCATTTCTTTTATACATTTGTTGATTTTGAGTAAAACCTTCTTTCAAAGAGATGGTTTATTGCGGCATGCCTCTATAAACATTTCATCATAAGACTATAGTTTTGTGTAATCAAGTCCTTGATTCGCATTTTCCGACATTTAAACTTTTATTTTACAAAATGTATCTTGCTGGTAATTTATATCATAGCTTCCTTGTTAGAGGAAGTTCCCATTAAAAATATATATCTACTAGTAACAAGAAGATTAGAGAGATTATTTATGAATTGGTATGTATGTGATTCTTGTAATATTATTAAAATACATCTCTTTGTGTAAAACATATAATTGTTTATTTGAATGTGAAGGGAGGAAAATATGGTAATCCACAAGGCATGGCAACTAGCTTCTTTTAAACTTGTAAGAAGGAGAAGAAGCTTTGTGGACCTGAAACCTATGAAAACTATGTAATGGTTATTGTTTAAATTTTATTCTATATACTTTTTAATGTACTTCACTATCTTAAATTATTTTCTTATTTTTTACATAGAAATTCAAGAAGTACTACAATATGGTCCATCCCTTACTAATATTGAACTCGTAGAGAGATGCGTCGGACCTGGACACAATATTCATGTTGTTGGATTTGGTGGTGGATAACTATTAGGGATTTGAAAGGAGGTAGCTCTGCAAAAGCTAATCTTCTAGAAGATCTTATTGCGAGCATAAAGGAAAAGGCTTCAGTATTAGAAGAGGTAAATGTGAGTCGAAAGGAAAATTAATCAATTAAAAGGAGCATGGACAACATAGAGAAGAAATGTGAATGGTTAGAAAGTGCAATATTTGGACATCAATTACCTTCACGATCGATAAGTGAACAAAATACTAGTTGAATGATTTTACAGGTTCGTACGGTTTTTACAATTATACAGTTCTCTTGAGAGAAAACATGTCAATATTGCTTAGTCATGTTATGAACTATTGGAATTGAAGCATCAATATTTAGTCTTCCAAAATTGTCTCTTAGTTTTTCAAGAAGTCTCTTTAAAATTTTAGTATTACATGTATCTAGTAAATTGTGATACATGTATTTAGTAATTTGTGCAAGAATTTTTGTTTTCTATATTGAGTAGTATAAATAGTGATGTAGTTGATTATTGTAATCATCTTAAGTGGCCTTAAGTAGCCTATTATAAACTTGAGCGTTTTCTAAAGATATTATTTTTCGTTCAATATTTCCTACAAATTAGTATCAGAGCTGTTTTTCGTTCCTAATCTGGGTTAGGTGAAGAAAAAAATATGGCGTCCAAAACAAATGAAGGTGCTTATTCTTCAGTTGTTCTTACTCCAATTTTTTAATATAACTGATTTTGAATACGATAAGATAAGAATGAAAACACATTTGAAAGCTGAAGGTTTTTGAATTATTGTTGCAAATGGTTTTTAAGAGCCAGACAACGATGGTGATGTTATAGCAGCAGAGATGAAAAATCTTGAGACTAAGTATCGTCAAGATGCAAAAGCCTTGAGAAAAATCCAAATGGAAGTCTTAAGAGCATATTTTGCAAAATTTGCTACTTGTGAGACTGCAAAGAAAGCTTGAGATTTTCTGGAAACTGAGGTGTATGGTGACGTAAAGGTACGCACTATAAATCTTCAAACTCTTAGGAGAGAGTTTCAAAATTTAAAGATGATAGAATATGAAAAAATTTATGAATATTTCCAAGAGTCATGGATATTGTTAATGAAATGAGAAATCATAGTGATACAATTTCTGACCAGCAAGTTGTGGAAAAGATTCTAATTAGTGTAACATAAAAGTATAAGTACGTCGTTGCTATCACTGAGGAGACGAAAGATCTTTCTAAGCTTTCAATCAAAGAGCTAGTTGGATCATTTCGTGCACACGAGAAGTGAAGAATTTTTGTGAAGATCAACCCAAAGAGACGACTTTTCATTCTAAAACAAATGAGAATTCTTAAAATTTTCCAAAAAATCATTAGAAAAAAATCACAGGCCAAAAAAAGAAGTAGGAACATGATGGTTCTTCCAAGAAGGTTGAAGAAAATTGTGAGAAAACTCTAGTCTTTTTTGTAAAGTTTGCAAAAAGACTAATCACAATGCAGAAAAAAATGTTGGCACAAACGCAAGCCCCAATCTAACTTTTGTAAAATGTTTTTCCACGTTGAAAAGGATTGTTGGCACAAGAAACGGGAGAAAGCAAATTTTTGTGAAAAACATGAGGAAGAAAGGGAAGAAAACCTTTTCTTTGCTGCTAAATCTGATGCTTCAACAAAAAGCAAGGAATGGTATGTTGATAGTGGTTGTAGTAATCACATGCTGAAGGTGAAAGACTTTCCTCTCAATTAATAATAACATCACTACTAAAGTGAATATGGGGAATGGAGCCTTAGTTGATGCGAAAGGTAAAGGTACTATTTCGATCAACATGAAAGGAAGCAGTAAACAAATTCTTGATGTTCTTTATGTTCCTGACTTGGAAGAAAATTTGCTTAGTGTTGGTCAACTCATGAAAAATGGTTATTCTCTTGTGTTTAGAGATAATTATTGCAGCGTTTATGATAAAATTGAGCCAAATCAAGTCATATTTGAAGTAAAGATGATAAAAAGAAACTTCCCTTTGCAATTTCATTACAATGCATAAAAATAGGAAATTGTAGATGATTCATGGCTTTGGCCAAAATGATTTTCTCACTTGAATTTTTATGGTTCAAATCTTCTCAAGAAAAAGGACATGGTGCAAGGCGTTCCTGAGATACATACAGAGGTGGATACATGTGAAAGTTGTATAATGGGTAAGCAACACAAGAAGTCTTTTCCAAATAGGGTGTCGTGGAGAGCAAGTGTACTTTTGGAACTAATTCACACCGACATTGGTGGACAAATGAATACTTCATATCTTGGAAGTCAAAGGTATTTTATAATCTTTATTGATGATTTCTCAAGAACGACTTGGGTTTATTTCTTGAAAGAAAAGTCAGAAGCATTTGCTACATTCAAGAAATTAAAGCTCTTGTTGAGAAGCAAAAAGGTTGCAACATCAAAACCACTCAAAGTGATCGAGGAGGTGAGTACACAAGTCGAGAATTTGAAGAATATTGCAAAAATGAAGGCATTCAGAAGCAACTTACAACATGTATGCTCCTCAACAAAACGGTATATCTGAAAGAAGATATAGAACAATTGTTGAAATGGCCAGAAATATGATGAAGGAGAAAGGGCTGCCAACATATTTTTGCGCAGAAGCTTGTGCATACAGCAACTTACATCCTTAACAGGTGTCCAACAAAGGCACTAAAGGAAAAGACACCAGCTTGGAGTGGAATTAAACCTTCTGTAAGTCATTTTAAATTTTTTTGGTGTATTTGTTATGCTCATGTACCTGCTGAGAAAAGAACAAAATTGAATGAAAAAAGTCAAATATGTGTTTTTCTTGGTTATAGTGATGTGACAAAAGGATATAGACTTCTCGATGTCAAAACTAACAAATTTGTTGTTAGTAGAGATGTCATTTTTGATGAAAAAACAACATGAAATGGGGAGGATAAAAAGATATAAAATATTGCTATCATATCGTCAAATCAAGAAGAGAATGAGAAAGATGAAGATGTCTCTCAAGGGGGAGAAATCCCAGATTGAGATAATGAAGAACCGCCTCCAAGAGGAACAAAAATGTTAAGTGACATTTATCAAAGAAATGGAAGATATTTCAACTTGATGTTAAATCAGCATTTCTGAATGGAAAACTTGATGAAGAGATTTATGTTGAGCGACCTCAAGGATTTTTTGTTCAAGGGGGAGAACAAAAGGTGTATAGGCTAAAAAAAGCTCTTTACAGGCTGAAGGAAGCTCCAAGAGCCTGGTACAATGAAATTGATACATACTTTCTGAAAAATAATTTTCAGAGAAGTAAAAGTGAAGCCACTTTGTATGTGAAGAAAGAACATGGCAGCAATATCATTTTTCGTCTCTATGTGGATGATTTGCTCTTTACAGGAAATGATGTAAAGATGATGCAAAATTTCAAACAAGATATAATGCAAGCTTATAAAATGAGTGATCTTGGGTTGCTAAATTATTTCTTGGGCATCGATGTTTCTCAAGTGAAAGAAGGAAGTTTCATTCTCCAAAAAAGTATACTGAAAGTATTCTACAGAAAGTCAAAATGATGGATTGCAAGTTTGTGGTAATACCATTAGCAACAAATGAGATGTTTAGAAAAGATAATGGAGAAAAGAAAGTTAATATCTACCTTTATAGGAGTTTGATTGGAAGTTTGACGTATCTTACTTCAACAAGGCCAAATATTATGTTTGTTGCTAATTTATTATCCAGATTCATGCTCGAACCAAGCCAAGTGCATTTTGGAGCTACAAAGCGTGTTCTACTCTACTTTCTAGAAACAACGGATTATGGGATAATGTACAAATTTGGTGGAGATTTAAACTTAATTGGTTATTCTGATAGTGACTGGGATGGAAGTATAGATGACATGAAGAGTACTTCTTGTTGCTTTCTTATTTGGATCAAGTATTTGTTCTTGGTATTCAAAAAAGCAAAGTGTTGTTGCTCAATCCACTACCGAAGCAGAATATGTTTCAGTATCCAAGGCTACTTCTCAAGCAATTTGGCTTATGAGAATATTTGAAGACATTGGTGAAAAATTAAAAAAGGGATTGTTATGCATTGTGATAACAAATCAGCAATTGGAAATTGCCAAGAATTTTTTAGTCAGCCATGAAAGATCAAAGCATATTTCCATCAAGTATCATTTTATCGGAGAAGCACAAGAGAAAGGAGAAATTCAGTTGCATTATTTTCAGACAGGAGAACAACTTGCTGACATCTTCACCAAAGCACTTCCTAGAGAAAAATTTTGTTATCTTCGAGAAAGCATTGGAGTTATCAAGCAAATGCATTAAGGGGGAGTGTTGGAATTAATAAATCAATTTTTAATCTTCCGAAATTGTCTCATAGTTTTTCAAGAAGTTTCTTTAGAATTTCGTAGTGCATATATCAAGTAAATTGTGATATATGAAGTTAGTTATTTGTGCAAGACTTTTTGTTTTCTATTTTGAGTAGTATAAATAGTGATGTAGTTGATGATTGTAAGCATCTCAAGTGGTCTTAAGTAGCCTATAATAAACTTGAGCATTTTCTAAAGATATTATTTTTCCTTCCATATTTCCTACATGAGCAAATATCACTAATAATATAAAATGATAACTTCACTTGAAAATATTACAAACCCTACAAGTAAACCCTTCTTCCTTTGAAAATTTAAATTGTGACTTGAAGTTTTTTTATCTAATCAGTTTTTTTCTAGTAGAACAACTCTATTGGCTTCTCTTCTATATGTTGCAAATAAGCTTAATATAAGTAAAATCGTGGTAATACCATATTGATATTCATTCTTAGTAGGCTACAACTTTTAGTCATCTTATGCTTGAATATAGTTCTAATCACAAAGCACTGCAAGCCAACGTTACGACAAAGTGAATTAGATTGATGAATAAAGTCATTGATCTCATTTAAAATTGCATGATTTTTTATCCCTTGTCACAAACCATTTAATTAGTTAATTTCTACTCATTTCTTTATATCTTCCTTCCTCATCTTCTTGTTTAACTCTCTTTTGAGCCTCATAGCTTTACAGTCTTTCTCATTGGTTTATTTCTTTAATCATTTGATACTAGATAGTACTATTTAATAAGAAATACCTTAATGTATTCAAACGTATGTTGCAACGGTGTCGTGATGAGTGTACTCATGATATAAGTTGGGAGGGACCTAAAAGGGGTGGTATTAGCAAAGTGATGGTATCCATGCATTTATATTACAGTTCAAAACATTTTTGGTTCGTACACGTATACATGACTATTCAGTATGTTGTGAGGGGAATCGATAGAGATTTAACTTTTATGTCTCTGCCATTACTTGAGAAATAATATTCTTTTGGGGTGGGGTAGATTTAAATGCTCTTGAAACTGTTGCATATATTATATTTAAAATATAAAGGAGGAATATTGTCTCGTTTGTCTAAACTAGCCGAACTGCTATAGATATTTCATTTTTTCCTTTACTGCTAAACCAAAAAAAAGGAGTAAATTTACTTTATCGTAATCTTCCAACACCAACCTGAATGACTTAGAATGTTGATTTAATATTTTTTAGAAATAACCTCATATAGATGGAAAGTTCTTTCTAAACACTTCTCTTATTTGAACTCTTATTATCATATAGGATATCTGTTTTAAATTGTTTCAATCTGAACATATGTATGCTAATTTTCTATTTTTGTTTTATGAGTTTAAAAAATCAAATACGTTATAATTTTTAATTTATAACTATGTGATTTATTATGGTATGTGTTGATTATATATTGTGTTTGGATGTAATTTGTTTACAAATAATATATAGTTATATTTGATTGTGTATTTAACAATTTAATTATGAATCACAAAAAAATTAGATTATATTTATAAAAAAAACTCCATCAACGAAGGGAACTTTGTTCGTTAAATGAACGATTTTATCGCTAGAAGTGTTTATCATAAGGGAATAGATAAAAAAAATTACTTTACCTAACTACGAAAATGGTAAATAACCAATGGAAAATTGCCGTATTCGTAAGGGACCATAATGGCTGGAATTTATCTTTTAACGAATAATTTTCATATAACTAAAGACTCCTATTGTTGTAGTGGCGGCCACTAGCTGGGGAGAAGTCTTGACTCCTACTATAACTGATCCTGCTCCAGTTGTTGGGGAGCAAAATAGGTGGTGTGTCGAGGGACAATGGCAAATCTTTCGGGATGCCAAAATTTTGAACAACTAAGAAAAGATGGCCCCACTTATTACAGAGGAGCGCTAAGTCCTCACTAAGAGTATATTGACCCTATCAGACATCTTTCACGCCCCGATCCTACACCCTGGACGTGCCCTGCACTAGATGACCATTGTTGGCCTCGAGTGGACCCTAGGCCAGGCTTACTCAACTCTATGTAAGACTTAACTCAACTCAATAGTCTCATTCAATAACTTCAAGTAAATAAATTGGCCAAAATTGCACTTAAGTTTAATAGAAAACTGTTTGCAATACAAAAGTAAGAGATTCAATCCTAACTGTCTGACAGTCTATAAAGCCTGTATAATACTAGATGAATCTTTGGACAGACCCCACAACACTCTGTAAATAAATGACTGAAACGTGAATAAATGTTCCTCTTGAATGCATGGAGGCTCACTACTGCCTCTGAGTGCTCAGCTGATCAAGGAGGAGCTGGATGATGTTGATCCTGGTTACTTACGTTTGCATCATGATACGTTGCTGCCCAACTGTCATCAGTACATGGAATGCTGAAACAACTTAATCTTGAAAAGGTGTAAGAACGGACATCTGCTAAACTTATGAATAACATAACTTAATAATACTAAATCATTTCAATACAAAGCAATTTAAAAGCAAGTGCAATATAAACAAAAGTTGTTTGAAAACATGTCTTAAATTTTTAATGTTTACAAGGATAGAAATAACCCTACAATGTATGTGAAAATACAAATAAAGTAATGTATATATATATATATACATTTAATTTATGTTGTAGTTTCTCTAACCGACAACACTCACTTATGAGTTATAGTGATGATACAACGATTTGGCCTACACTACCAGCGCATGCTATACCCTGACAAAGGTATGAGACCTTAACAGCCTAATGGATCCAGTAGTCTATTGTGAAAAGGGTTCATCTAAAAATTATTACCCTTTTCTACCTATGGTGTCTATATGATTTTGAGGGTTGTGAGTTGTCTGAACTCTTCCCCATATCAGTGCTCAATACTACTCCCAAAATAGAGTGGTTCTTTTGTTCTTAAAAACATATTGATTATGTGATTTGAGATTATTGTTCAAAATACTTAGCTCAAATGCTATCTTGGAAGACTCAATTCCCTACTTGCTTGATTTAGAATGTTATTTCTATTTAACTGGAAACTTTCCCGAAGGCTCTTTAGAAATCTCAGTGTTCCTTCTTTTTAAATGTCTAAACATTTAAGTTCCTTTGGAAATACTTAGTTCCCATATATTTCTTTGAAGGAATACTTCACATTACTATAGAATAAACTCGAGTTTAAGTCTTAAAACAACACTTAAATTTTTATAAATACTTATGAAACTTGATATGAACTTCTTCTTTTTATCTTTAGTCCTTATTTAACATGGTTTTTAAGTCATAAAACAAGTTTAAAGTATTTGCAAAGACATATTGAAAGGACTTTAAGAATTCTCTAGACTTGTCTCTAACTTTTTCGTGAATTTAAAGTTATGGATTCAAGGTTGTAATTTCGTGTTTCTTGATGATTTCAATATGATTGTAAGTCATTTAGAGTATATACAATCATTAGGAAGTGCTAAAACACTTTAGAAGGGATTAATCGTAATGAATTACAAAAATTGGGTGAAAAACACCAATTTAGTTGTGTTACAACCCAAGAGGAACCCCAAGTCGCGAAACAGCGTAGTCGACCCCTCGGAGGTCTTAGACAATCCTCTTAGAATTCATTCATCACATATGTATGAAAAGTAGTTCAAAATTAAAACTTTTCACGATAAAGTCAATAAGAAAACTCTTTATGAAACATACAAAGATTAAGTCTTATCATAACCCATCTTAGACACATCACAATATCATAGGGTGCCCATAACGCACTATCAGGTCAGCCGCTTCCTTTCTCTTGGAACCGAAGCGGGAACTGGGAAGGTTGTCAGACAACTCTCCGAACTCTTACTTTTCTATCTCGTGTGCAAGATATAGTGTATGACTTGCAACTGGGTACACAAGAAGTTTCCTTCATCCTTTGGGAATCAAGTCATTTTACGAATGAAAACTGAAAAACCTATAGATAAATGCTTTATATAGATGACGATAAGACTTTCCAATTAGTAGCTGGGCTAGGGCTTATTCTGATTCACTTGATATGGCATTTGTAGCATCAATTCCTTTCATCCCTCCTATTAATAAGGTAATAAGGCTCTGCCCACTCAGAGTCCAAAACTTTCGAGTTTTCAGCGGTTTATGCTAAATGTACGAGGGCTGCCCGTCGATTATTGTGGGATGCAATAGACTCTATTCAGAGGACTGTCCTCGCACGGCTTGATTGAACTCAGCATAGTGAGATATTAGTGGAGATACCCTTTCTTTCTATTGCTTCAGTGGCATTAGTTGACAAAAATCTCGAACGTAATTGACTTCTTTCTTAACTTAAATAAAGGAAGAGATGTTTTGGAGAAGAATTCATTCCTCTCCTAGCAGTAAAGTGCCATATCCTAGAGAGAGGGCTCTAGCGGTCGTTAAGATAGATTTAGTGTCGGTTGCTGTTCTTGCTTAGCGCGATCAGGTCACCAATAAGTGACATAGTTTCAGAATGAATATCTGTAACTCCCATTCCAGTACTTAAATTGACAAAAATGGAATAAACAATCAAGACGTGGCTCAAGGCTAACCCCTCCACACTCAGGGTCAGGAACGGGAAAGGGATAATGAGTAGGACAGGCTCGAGGTCAATTCTTTCATTTAGGAGAGATCCCACCCCCTTCTTTAGCGCTTGTTCGTTCTATAAGAATTCCTTTTTGTTCTCGGTAAAGGAACCGAAGCTGCTATAGAATCAGCATCTTACTCTATAACGGCAAGCACATCAACGAGAAGTTTTCCTCTACTGGAAAACAGTCCTTCAAAACTCTTACATTAAAAGAAACTTATATCTAATGAAAATTTTTTAGTGAACGAAAGATAGAAACATAGTCCATGTCCTCGAATGTGTGAGGACATACCAATATTTAGAGAAATCTACTTTCTAAGTTTTAACTTCTAGAAATCCTCACTTTCAACCACCTACACTTGTAGACATAGAGAAACATATGGAATTAGAACAATTAATGCACTAAGTATGGTAAACATGCAAGAAAACCAGGTAAAAAGCAACATTTACTTAAACATATGCTTTTCATGTTCCTTTTGTAAATATCTAATAAGACAAGTACCACAAACATCTTAAAATCAATATTCACACATAAGGTAAGACCATAATAATTAAGGAACCAATTTAACATACAAGCTCTCTACCTAAAGTTATCCTAAGAGCCACCTAAGTGAGGCATGAAGAGACCTCCCATACAACCTCTTAAGTACACAACTAAGTGTTCCTAAAGACTAACAAAGATAAGGATGTTTCCTTTCCAACAAACCATAACAAGTCAACCTTCATTACTAAACATACAGAAAGAGACATTCATATATTTAGGGGACTTCACATAATGGTCTTGGAAGTCCTAGGGATCTCACTTTAGAATTTTCCAATCCTTCTCGTTCCATGTGTAAATAGCGTCCCATTCCACTACCTACACATTGTAGAACCTATCCAATAACTATAGTGCACATCCCACATGATTATAATTGTCATTAACCGACATAGACCACACTAGGTGGTGTGGAATCCAGTGTCATGAGACCCCACATTGTGGAAGGCGTTCTACTTAGAGCCGTCAATATGGGCTAAGCCCGTTGGGACGGCCTGACCTAACCCGGGTTTTGATAGTGTTGGGCTAAGATTTTTGGAGCCCATTTAAGAAAAGGGCTTTTTTGCCCGGCTTGAATAAGTCTATTGATTTGATGAGCTTGAGAAATATAGGTAGGGCCAGCCCATGGGCCAATAATAATTAATTTAAAAATATAATATAATATTAAAATTTAAAATTAAAGAGAGTCCAAATTCAAAATAGAGATAATTTCAGATACCTCCCTCCAGGCTTCGCTCTATAACACTCACCTTCCCTTGGATTACGATATTACGTCTACCTCCCTTATTATCATTTTCTTGTAACCATTCTTTAAACCTATTTAAATAAATATAAATTAATTTAGATTTTACAAATTTACCCTTATATATGAATGTTTAGATCTAATTTTAAACGATTTATTTTTATTCGTTGGATCATGTTTCTTCTTCGCTTGTGTAAATGTATAACTAGAACAAAATCTTATCGTTCTTAACGAATTTCATTGTTGGGAAGTTCAATTTTGTCTTCTATTTGAAGAAATTGTTGCGAAAAAATGATGGGTTATTGTGGGAAAAAATGTACGTAAATTGGTAAAGGTGAAATAGAGAAAAAGAGTTAATATGTGGTAAAAATGTGGGTTAACGTAGTTTAAGACTTTGATCTTTGTTGGATTAAAAAAACAAGTCTTTGTGTTAAATTATTTTTAAAGTATTTGTTAAATGAGTTATTTTTTATATAATATTTATTAATAAGAAGAAATTTATATAAATAAGAGTAAAATTGTCAAATCTATATTAATTTATATTTATTTTAAATAAATTTAAAGAATGGTTACAAGTATATGAAAATAAGGGAGGTAGACGTAATATCGTAAACCAAAGGGGAGTTGAGCGTTATAGAGCGAAACATGGAGGTCTCTAAAATTATCCCTAATAAATATTACAAAAATAATGTTATTTTGATTTGATTAACAAGTACTAACATTAACATCATGTAATATTATATTGTCGATATTTATGATAATATTTCAAATAATAATTTAAAATTTAATTTAATAATTATAAAATATATAATTTTTTAAAAAAAGTCGGCTGGCCCGTCAACCCTGTAGCCCACGTACTTGTGGGTTGGGCCGAACATTTTCTGGCCCACGCCAAAATTGGGCTAACCCGTCCTGACCCGTAAAATGTCAAAGTCTGTATGGGTTAGCCCGGATGGGGTGGGCTAGCCCATATTGACAGCTCTACTTCTACTTGCCAAAGGCAAAACTAAAGACACATTCTATGTAGGCACATGGTTTTGGGATATCAAGGGCTTCTTTATACTCTAGTTTAATCATCATGTAGAGCTACTACCAGAAGCATATCCATTCTATATTCTGTCTTGTTTCCCATAGACTAAGTTCATTCACATAGTATTTCAGAAGGTACCATCTATAAGTCCTACCAACTAATAATTCCCCTACCAAGAAGGGGTCGTCCACAAGGGCTGCCGACAAGGTTCATGAGGATAGCTCTCATGACTTTCTTAGAGAAGTTTCATGTCTTTCCAACCAACCTACCTCTAAGTTAATCATTCCACTCAAGAAGGGCACCATTAAAATCTACCACTTCAAAGCTTCTTTATTAACCTTCTTTTCTTATTAAAGGTTCCATAGTAGTCTTTCATAAAAGGGTACCTACTTTAGGTTTACCGATCCTAGAATTTCATTCATTCATACTTCATGAAAAGGGTGTCTAAGCCTACCAAGTGAAGAGATCACATTCACGTAACTTTCATAGATCAAGTAGGTACAACTATGCATACCTAAATAAAACACCATATCAACATTTATAGGTTCATGTTGTCACCTAACACATGCACATATACAATACAATTCTTTACATTGTACATCGATAAAGACATAACATGATGATACTACAATTCACATAATAATGCCGACACTGCCGTGTTCATAAAAACTATAACAATTAAGCACCGCCACCATAAGTGTATCATACCAATCAATGGCAACTCGATATGAATTCTACATTAGATAAAGCAATTAGGGCAATTAACAACATTCCAACATCCACTATCACCATCCCTCAAGGTGTCCAACAATTCAATACATTTATGAAACTTACAAATTATAATGTCTATAACATTAGACCAACAATTTATACAAATAAATGAATAAAAAAAGACTATAGAAATTAATAATATAAAGCAAACTAGGAAAAGTTCCAACAATGATCAACATATAACTCAATAGCCCAAAAAATTCTAAATTTTAATATAACAGAATTAAGTCATCATCAGTACCCCCACTTTAGAGAGAAATTTAGGAATTCAATGGATACATGAATTCATGGATTTTTTTATAATAAAGCCATAAATTTAAACCTTTTCATGCAAGAACACATGTTTAGAATTTGAAATAGGAATTTCATAATTTTTGAGATCTTTTGGAAAGTCTTTTAATTGGTTTCTTGAATGAGAGAAGAATCAAGGATGAAATAACCATACCTAGTTTAAGTCCTATCAATTAAGTTCAGGTTGAAACCTTGGATATTTGACTTTCTTCCTTGGAGCTTAAAAGTTCATCAATGGAGGGTTTGGAAGGAGAGAATGAAGAGTTTTTAATTTTCAACTTGAGGGTTTTGTTTTGATTGGTGAATTTGGGGTAAAAAGGAATCAAAAACCGTTTATAAAATAAACCCTAAAGGAACCAAAACTAATTGGACCTTTATATTAAGTGTAATTTAACTACGCGACCAAATAAGTGACATGGTTGCGCGTTGCCGGGACACTTCCAAATCATGGTTTGGGAATTTATTTTGAGGTAAAATGGTTCGTGACAATCCCACGTTGCAAGGTAACATTTTTGGCTTTTAATTTCCAAGGGAGTGACGCGCGAACACCCTAAAAAAAAGGCTTCTAGCACGTTGCCTTGGCAGCCTCCTTCCAAACCTTTGGTCCTCTTCAAGGACCCTTTGGTTGGTCCTTCGAAAGTCGTACCCAGACGTTTTGACACTAAACTCGATTATTAAGACACTAAGGTCACCTCCACTGCTTTTAGACTCTGAACAACACAAAAAAACAAACAACATACAAGGATACACAAGCACACACATGACTAGTTTCCGGACGTCTTGGTCATTCTTTGATGTTTGACTTGGAAATTCTTCAAAATTGAATTGTAAAGATATTATTCACTATTTTAACAATATATTAACTCATAAAATTCATGTGAGGCTCTTTTAACACTATTTTCTTTTTAAGGGTTGAAACAGGATGCGTCGTGGGTGCGCCGCGCTAGGCCTCAAGTTTAGAGGTATAACGACCCTCAAAATGGAATAAGACAAACTAGAGCTTATAATATGTTTAATGGGTTAATAAATATGTTAATAGGATGAATAATAGCCTTAGAGGTAAGTCTTTAAGAGTTTGGTAGTTCAACGCCAAAGAACAACTAAGAGGTTCTGAAACTAGTCTTCTATGTGTTAGTTTTCCTTTGTATATTTTATTTTTTGATTGATGTTATAATAGATAGGAAAGGATAATAGTACCTATTTGTTCATTTTTAGGGTTGAAATGTCCGGGTAAAAATACTCAAGGACGACCCTTGGGGTCCTTAAGAAGGATCCAAATGTAGGCAAGAAACCTCCAAGGAAAGATCCAAACCACAACCCAAATGACGGGCAGTCGATGGATTGACACCCCGTAAAAAGGGGTGTAGCTCCACACATAGATGTGAGTGATAAGCGAGCATGTAGGGGAGTCTCTGTCACAAATGACACCCAGTAGATGGGGTCCGTCATTTAGACATGTACTTCACTGCCTGTAATATGACCAACTTAGGGGTGAATTGGGAAATTCACCCCACAACCAAATTAACTAGTAGGCGGCTGTTTTCTTGATTTTAGGTATTTTAAGTTTGTTTATACCCCTAAAACCAACGTTAGACTTCATTTTTCAAAATCAAAAGCCCTCTCCCAAGAAAAATCTCTCTCAAGACTCCATAGAAGCTTGAATTCAAAATAGAGATAGGATTGATGATTTTGCGTTGTTTCTTCTCCAAATCTCGTGGAGTTTCTCCTAATAAGTTATGGTAGTTCATCCCTGAATCTTCTCTCATTCGAGGATCCAATCCAAAGGCTTTTGAAAAAGGTTCAAATTCCTAAATTCTTTTATTTTGAAGATTAAAAATGTATTCTTAAATTAAAAGGTTTAATGGATGGATTTTAATGTTTTCAATATAAAGTAATGGTTTGATGATCAAAAACTCAATGGACCTATGATCATGCAAATTCTCAAAACTTTGACTTATGAATTGGGTTTGATGAATATGATTAGACAATGATAGATTTATGTTTTTCTTATGTTGTATTGGGGTTATCTACTGTCATTTATGCTTTATTATGATGATTTATTGGAGAATTCACAAAAGGTGATTAAGGATTGGATGAAGTGTATGTTGATCTATAATGTCTAGTTCTTGTTGAATTGTTCATGAGTGGTATAGTCCACTTTTTGAGGAGGTGGTTATATGATGTATATGTATATATATGTTATATTGATTATGTACTTGAAGGCATTGAATGTTAAGTAAGAGATGTTATGACGTATATGCATGACATGTGTTATAAAGTTGGGAATGTGTGTCTTGAAGATACTATGTCTAAATGAAGTATAAAGTGAATGTCAAGCAAGACAGTGTGTGAATTATAATGAATTTGGTATGATCATGTTTAGAAGTTAATGTTATGTGTGATGGTAGTTATGTGAAAGGTCTTCTCACATATACTCACACACAATGAGTGAATGAATGAAGTTAAAGAATGAAAATGGGGGAATTTTAGGCTAGACACTATTTGTGAGTAGAGATGAAGTGTCTAGTACCATACTTAATAATCCTAAAAACTCTAATGAATGAAAAAGGGGATTTTAGGGTAGACACTATTCATGAGTAGAGATGAAGTGACTAGTACCAATCCTCATATTCCTAATAAGTCTAGCTAATGAAAAGGGGGATTTTGGGTGGACACTCTTCATGAGCTAAGATGAAGTATTTAGTAGCAATCTCACTATTCCCAAGAGCTTTCCAAAGAATGGTTGGCGGTTGGATACTTTTCGTGAGTCGAGATGTAGTATTCAAATGTAACCACTAGAGATGGGTAAACTTCGTATGTTGAGATGTAATACTTAGTAGAAATCTCTAACCTATTAGCTAATGAATGTAATTAATGTCTAAGACTCCGTGGGGGAGTTATGCTTAGCACCAAGAGGATTTGAATAAGGGATGAATACTCTTCCTGAGTAGATATGTTGTATCCAATGTACTTCTTCAGATGATTGCTCTTCTTTAGTTGATACTTCGAAACAATCTCCAAATCCCTTTACTATGCGCCCCCATAGATCTAGCTAATGGAAATCCATGTAAATGCTAGAAATAATGACCCTAGCTTAGGCCAGTGGTGATCTCTCATCTTTTAGGGGTAAATACCGGGATTATATATCTAGCTATCATGGTCTATGTCAGTTAAAGCTAGCTCCCACAAATGAATGTATTTAACCAAGTCTTCTTAAGGTGTACTACTTAGGGTAGGTGGTGGAATGGGATGTCATCTATCCATTCCACAAGTAGACATTTGGAGATAGTCTTGGTGTGTCCTTATATGAAAATGTATCATTTGGTAACTATATGATGTTAATGAAGTCAGTTTAATTTAAGTCTAACGTTAATGAAGCATGTTTATCTTATGTGTAATATTGATGAAAGTTATGTAAATGATTGAATGTGAGGTGCCTAGTCTAGGGTGATTCCGAAGGATCACAAAGTTGGAAGTAGTAGTATGGATGCTACTTTCACATATCACTAGTGTAACTTGGGGATGGTCTAGGGGGATGGTTTTTATGTTAAGTTCTTAAATGCATGTGTTGATCCTATAGTATCTTTACTAATGAACGTTGACTTGTTTAAATGAAATGAAGCATACTTATATTTGGTAGTCTTATGGATCACTTAGGTGTGTATTTAAGAGGTCGTATGGGCGGTCTCTTCGTGTGTTACCTAGGTGAGTGTTAGGATAACTTTGTATATGAAGGTCTAAATAATAAATGGAAGTATTACTTTTATGTGAAATGATGCCTTGTAAGATTCTTTGTAAACTTGATTCATGAAGGTTTTACTAAAATAGCATGAAAAATATGTTACAACTGAAATTTCCTCTTTAAGAATGTTTTTTCATATTGCCATACTTAGTACAATGTTTGTACTAATTCCATATTCTTTTATTTTTTAAAAGTATAGGTTGAAGGCAACTTAAAGTTCTTACAATGTGAAGCCTAGAAAGTAGAAATCTCTAAATATTTGTATGTCATCATATGTCCGAAAAGATGAACTCTGTTTCTTTCTTTGTAAGACTTTGTATAAGACTTCGTATGTTTCTTTAAATATAAGTGTCGTGACCACATGGTGTTAAAACTTGTCTAAGTTGGCTTGTGATAATGAGACTTTGTTCCTTCATTTTATGAAAGAGTTTTCGTATTATTTATATTGTGAAAATTTTTAAATAATTTTCATACCTATTTAATGAATGAATGCTAAGAGTCTTGTACAAGACCTACGAGAGGTCGACTATGTCGTGCAACGCCTGGGGGGTACTCTTGGGTTGTTACAAACTTGGTATCAGAGCACAAGGTTTTCAGAAGATAGTCTTAGGGTCCAATGTCTGGCAAGCCACGTCTAGTAGAGTCATGTTCATCAGTATGAGTTGCGACACATCTATAAGAAAGAGGTTATAGGAAGATAGAAGTTTCACCTTCTTCTTTACTCTTGTATCGTGCCATACAGCTTGACTCCATATGATCTCTCTCTTATTTCCTTTTTCTGGTGGTTTTCTAGATGTGATTAGTTGGAAGGGGTGATGTTGCAAGGTTTGAGGGAGAAAAATGTGATTTATGACGCTAATTAAGGTTTATGAATAAATGAGTGTATGTGAAGGTATATATTGAAGATTTTGATGAGATGCCATTCATGGCTATATATGATTTATGAGGTTTATAGAATTATGATAGGGAGTTGTATTGTCAGGTAGTTCTAGCATTATAAGTGTTACAATGGTTGAGTGAAATCCTTTGTAGTGACAATGACTTACCTTATAGTTATGTGCAATGATAGTAGAAAGTTATGGTGTACACTAGAGGAGTTTTGGAGAAATGTGGTAGATAGTAAAAAGTGAAAGTATTCCTTTCGTATGAGTAATGCTTCATAGTGTCGTTGTGTTGGATTGGAGTACTTGTGCAGACCTAGTATTAAGAAGGGGAGAGAGTCAGCTTACCTAGCAAGGTAATTTTGAGTTTATTCTAGAAAATGGTAAAACCTATATAGCTGGATTGTTCGTTCCCAAATGAATCTACCTTAAGGGTGGAAAGAGAAAGAGGGGTTTTTATTCCATGAGTTTGGGTTATGTTGTCCTTTACAGTTGAATGAGGCGATGTTCAAACGAGTTTGTTTAAGCATAAGTCCTAAGAGGAGGATGCCATTATTAACTAGTAAGGTTGGTTGGTAGTCTTGATGTTCATGAGTTAGGTTTGTATGAGTTCCTACCTTATTAGAGGTACAGAGGGGGTATGAAGCATGAAACCTTGAATATGCTTTGTAAGGATCCTAATAATATTTGCAAGAGAATGTGCAAAGCATCTTATCCTGATACATTCCCGGGTAAGTCATAGATGTTTTGATTGTTTCCTAGATGGGTTTACCCTAAATGGGGGAGAATGAGTTTAGTAAGGTAGTTGATATCCTTATCTTTTCTCTCTATTCTTACTAAAGCTTAAGAGAAAAATTCATAGTTGTTTTGATATGTGTTGGAGTCTTTCATATGAGAATGAGTTGCATGTCTCCTTATATTATGAGTGCCATTGAAGGTATGATATTTTGCATGCTCTTGATGATATCATTGTTACATGGGAAGATTGTTAGTTAATCTATATTTCTCAAGTAAATGTGTATCTAATGATATTTGCTTAATTGCCTTTTGAGTTGTTATATTTATGTGCGAATGTGTGATTTGAAAGTTATTACATGTTGAGATATATAATGATATGATAAGTATGTCTGATGTTGGAGAAGCTAGTTCCTCCATAAATGCAATGAAAATGATGAAGTATCTGTGCACTTTGAATTGTGGAAATAGTTCTAATTTCCTTGCATTGCTTAGAGTGAATAACGATGTGAAGCTTGTGTTCCTTGTAGGTTTGGAGCATTGAATTCGTATGTGGTATCAATGATGATGTGTGTTCTGATCGTCTAGTTGAGTTTTCTAGTCCTAGAAAGTGTTTTGTGTCATTCTAGGACGAATGTTTTTCTAAGTAGAGGAGATTGTAATTACCATCAAAATGGAACAGAAAAAACTACAACTTTTCATGTGTTTGATAAGTTAATAATGTGATCAAATTATAAATAATAACCTTATAGGTAAGTCATTATGAGTTTGGTAGTTAAACGTCAAAGAACGACCAAGATGTTCGAAAACTTGTCATCTATGTGCTAGTGTGCCTTTACATGATGTATGTGTTGTTTGGTTTTTCAAATTGATACGAAAGGACCCTAGAAACAATTTGGTCATGCATAGGGTCGAAGTTTCGGGTATGACTCCCAGAGGAGTGCCTTAAGGGTCCTTAAGGAGGACCCAAATGTTGGAAAGAAGATGCTAAGGACAACTCCAAACCATGACCCAAATGACATGCAATCGATTGATTGACGCCCCATCAACAGGGGGAGTCGATCCACGGTAAGACGTGGTAGCTTAGATACCATGTTAAGGAATCTCTATCACAAAAGACGACCAGCAATACGGGCCGTCGATCAAACGACACTCAATAGATAGGGTTTGGACCTGCAGTTCATTGCCTCCATTTCGTCCAACTAAGGGGTGAATTGGGAAATTCCCCCACGTCCTAATTACCTAGTAGGCGGTTGTTTTAAGTTTTTTTAGGTATTTTATGTTATTTTATACCCCTATGAACTAAGACTTCAATTTCAAATTAAAACCCCTCTCCCAAAAAAAACTCTCTCAAGACTCCATTGAAGAATGAACTCAAGGTAGAGCTAGGATTAATGATTTTGGGTGGTTTCATCACTAAATATCATGGGTTTTACCTAATAAGGTGTGGTTGTTTATCCTTGATTCTTTTCTCATTTAAGGAGCCAATGAAAAGACTTTTAAATGGTTTCAACTATCTAAATTCTTCCATTTAAATTTTGAGCATGGATTCTTGCATGAAAAGGTTTTAATTGATGCATTATGATGTTTTCAAGTTAAAGAAATGGCATAATCATCAAAAACTCCATGGACCCATGATCATGCGAATTCTAAAATTTTTGACTTATGAATTATGTTTGACGAAAATGATTAGAAAATTTTGGAGTTGTGTTTTTATTATGTTGTATTAGGGTTATTTACTGCCATTATGCCTTATTATGATGATATATTGGAGAATTGAGTAAAGGTGGTCAAAGGCTGAAGGGTAAGTTGATCTATAATGTCTAGTTCTTGTTGAATTGATTTTGAGTGGTATAGTCCACTTATGGCGGCGTTGTTTACTTGCCGTAAATATATATATACATATATATATATATATATATA
>NC_028648.1:35458503-35497782 GCF_001406875.1 Solanum pennellii | reverse complement strand
TATATATATATATATATATATATCTGTGTGTATGTGTGTGTGTGTGTCTATGAATTGTGATTATGCCCTTAAAGGCATTCAATGGAAGAAAAAAAAAATTTATAATGTATATGCATGAGATGTCTCATGAAGTCGAGAATATGTGACTTGAAGATATTATGTCTAATGAAGTATAAAGTTAACGTGCAGCATGATAGACTGTGAATTATGATGAATATAGTATGATCATGTTTAGAAGTTAAAGTTATGAATTATGGTAGTTATGTGAAAGGTTCTCTCACATAAACTCACACAAACAATGAATGAATGAATGAAGGAAGTTAAAAATAAAAATGGGGGAATTTTAGGGTAGACACTACTCGTGAGTACATATGAAGTTTCTAGTACCAACCCTAATATCCCTAAGAACTCTAATGAATGAAGATGAGGGATTTTAGGGTAGACACTATTTGTGAGTAAATATGAAGTGTCTAGTACCAACCGTAATATTCAAAGAACTCTAGTGAATTAAAAGGGGTGTATTGGGGTGGACATTTTTCGTGACTTGAGATGAAGTGTTTAGTAGCAACCTCACTATTCCCAAGAGCTTTCCCAAGAATTGTTTGAGGTTCTATACATTACCTGAGTTGAGATGTAGTATATAAAAGTAACCTCTAGAGATAGGTACACTTCGTAAGTTGAGATTTATTACTTAGTAGCAATCTATTAACCTATACATAATGAATGACTAAGAATCCATGGGGTAGTTATGATTAGCATCGAGAGATTCGAAGAAAGGGTGGAGAATCTTTGTGAGTAGAGATATTGTATCCAAAGTACCTCTTGAGATGAGTGTTCTTTGTTGAGTTGTATTACTTAGAAGCAATCTCTTTATCCCTTAACTATGCGTCCGCATAGGTCTAGATATTGGAGATTTATGTTATGGCTAAAAAGAATGACCCTATCTTTGGGAAGTGGGATCCCTCATTCGGTAGGGGTTAATACCTGTGGCAAGTGGGAATCAATATTTTTCCAGATTTCTATTTTTCTTTAAAAAAGTGATTATTTTTAGTTTGTTACCATATTCTTAGTTATTTCAAATTGTGAGATGTTACAATATCTCCCCTTAGAGAACATTAGTGCTCAAATGAGACTGCTTTCACCATGCTAATGATAGTAACATCAAGTTAATGTTTAAACAGATAAAAATAAGTAACCAAATACTGAGTCATAGTTTATAAAGTACTACGAAGAGAATTAGTACCTTGATCTGCATTCTCTCTATACTCAAAAAGGTGTGGATATCTCTTCTTCATATCCTCTTTAGCTTCCCAAGTTGATTCTTCAACAAATTTGTTCCTCGAAAGGACCTTGATTGATGTAACCTCCTTTGTTATCAGCTTGTGAACAGGTGATCTAAAATTTTAATCGGAATCTCATCATAGGATAATCTATTCTTAATACCCACCTTATCAGTTGGGACAATCAATGAAGGATTTTCCATGCACTTCTTCAACATTGAGACATGTAACACTGGATGAACTGTTGCCAACTCTTATAGTAACTCTAACTCATTAGCTTTGTTGCCAGTCTTTATGGCTATACGATAATGTGTAATGTAGCGGGGACTAGGTTTGCCCTTATTACCAAACCTCATAACACCCTTAATTGGTGAAATGTTCAAGTATACCCAATAATCCACTTCGAACCCCAACAAGTTTCTCTTAACATTAGTGTATGATTTTTGACAACTCTGTGTCATTTTCAATCTCTCTTGAATCACCTTCACCTTCTTAATTGCTTGATGAACTAGATCTTGTCCTTCCAACCCTGTTTCACTAACTTCAAACCACCCAATAGGAGATCTTTGTCTTCTCCCATAAAAAGCTTCGTATGGAGCCTTTTGGATGATCGAATAATAACATGTCTTGTAAGAGAACTTAATGAGAAGTATGTAATCATCCCAATTCCCTATTAAATCAATAATGCAATCCCTGAACATAGATTCTAAGGTCTGCATAGTTTGATCTTATTTCCCATCCGTTTGAGGAGGAAAAGAAGTTCTTAAGTTTACCTTAGAACCCAAACCTTTATTGAACGATTTTCAGACTTGTGTAGTACATTGTGCACCTCTATCTGAAATGATCGAAACTGAGATTCTATAAATCTCACCACTCACTGAACATAAAACTTAGCATAATATTCTGTCAAATGAATTATCTTTACTAGCGAGAAGTGCGCTGATTTTGTCATTCTATCGACAATCACCCAAATTGAATCGTGTTTCCTGCGAGACCTTGGTAACTGATCTTAGGGATATTTGTATGCCAATATAAATAATTTTAACCATAATTATGCTTAGATTAGGGTTGTTAAATTTAGGTTTAGGATTTGTTTTTGATTTATTCTGTGTTTCTTGACTAACCAACATGATTGGTTGTGTAGGAAGGCAATGTGAAAGGAAATATACACTAAAAGAAGAAAAGGGAGCGACATTAAAATCGAAGAAGGAAGTAAAGAAAAATGAAGTTGAAAAAATGCCTCAAAAGGATTTATGTGTTGGCTTCCCATCACACAGAAGGGAGAGAATTATCAAGCCTCGAGTTAATTTCGAAGCAGAAGACTCCGTGCAACCTCTACGTCATGCAGAAGCGAGAAGATTATTAAGTCTCGAATTAATTTTGAGGCAGAATACGTTTTGCTATCTCTGCATCGCGTAGAAACTTTCCCATTGGATCCAAAGAATCAAAGGCTTCTCTGCGTCGCGCGCTAGAAGCCCAAATTCGGCAAATTCGATTTTAGTATAAATAGGGTCTTATTTTATTTTATAAGGAATTCTTTTTATGATTTTTGAACAAAGAGCAATAGGAAAAATACTTTAAAGTTTTTAGGGTTATATAATTTCTCTTCATCGTTGAACTCTTGAGAGTGATATACACACATTGGAAGATTGTTTGGATTATGAGTAGCTAAATACCATAGTTCTAGGGCTGTGACTACATGATGAATGGAACATTTTTAAATTGTTAAGGGTTTTACTATGAGTTATTTATGATTCATTCTTATATTATTACTCTTTGTATTTCATGATTGTCCACCATAGAAATAAAACCAGTGTCCAAATTGAACCCGAGAGAGGAATAAGAGGATAGAACATGGAATGTAAGAAGTTTGATTGACTCTAAATGGCTAGGGTTTATAAGTTTCTACGATAGAGATATACCTAGAAACCTTTCTTGGATCATCATATAGGAGATATCTTAATGCTCGACTTTTATTCACCTTATCCCCATTCAAAGATGTAGTCAGGATGAAATTTGTTGTAGACGATTAAAGGTCAAGAGATCATGATCATACATCTAACCCTGTAGTTTTGCGCTGAGATAATTTCAATATAACCTTTAGTAACAGATAACGAGTTCATAATTCATGGTAAGAGTCAATCATAGAGCTTTCATACATTTATATATATATATATATAGTAGTTAACATTTTCTATAAAATTTTGAAATTACACTTGCTTTAAGTTGAGAGTTGGAAAATTAATAGAGTCTAGTCTTAAGTCTCTGTGGGTACGATACTCGAATCTTTAACAAGAGCCATTACTTTGCTTGTTCAATAATGTGCACTTGAATGTGCATTTTGAGCGCAACAAGATTTTGGCGCCGCTTCGTTAGTAATTAGAATATAGTTGATTTACATAGTTCTGAAGTTAAACATTTGTGAATGTGTATATTTAATGTCTTGACTTAGGATGCTAAAGACTCTTAGTCTTGTATGTATGAATGACATGAGACCTTAAGTGATGTTAAGAGAGTCATTTATGTGGAACCTTGAACCTAGTGGTAAGTATATGAATGTTGAAGTCGCATGCCGTAATGGTATCCTTCAAGTAAAGGAATGATAGACTTACCCTTGATTGGCTGGAATGACATCATATCAAACCTTAGTGAAGTCATTATGAGCTTCTTGTCGACATTGTAAGGTAGAACTAGTGGACCTCATTGGTAGGGTAAATGTGATTGGGTTATGAACTTGATATGGAACCTCTTTATATGAACCTTGAATGTAAATTACTCTATGAGAACAAAGGCTAGCACCGAGTGAATATGGTACGGAAGTAGTTCTAGTTAAAGAATGAGACTAGAGTACAAAGCACACCTTCATATTCCTTAACCATGTACCAACATGGGAAGCGTTCAAGTTCTTCCATTGGAAAGTAGAACACCCTCATCGGAGTAGGATAGAACTCCAGATTCCATGTTTTGCTACCATGGTCTATGTCGGTTATTGCCTATTCTAATCAATGGGATAACTACTAGCATTAGAGAAGTAGTATGAATTTCAGGTGGTGGTCTGGGAAACTATCTAGACATTGCACAAGATACTTTGAAGGCCTTAATTAGAGTCCCTAGGTCTTGTCCAAGATTATTACTTGAATGTCTTTATATGATGCATGAGTCTTAAATTAACTAATGAAATTAATGACTTATGTTAATAAAGTAGGTTAATGAATAAGTTCATATTTAGAGTAGGTAAGGGTGTCTACTTTAGGTGTGAAGAGGGCATTGGAATGGTCACTTCGTATCTTACCTTGATAAGTCTTAAGAAGGACTCTAGTAAGAGAAGATGATGATTATGTGGACATGATCTAAGCCGTAGGTAGTCTTAAGGATTATTTAGGTAGTCTTGAAGAGGTCAATCATGGATGTTATCTTCTTGATTTACTTAATTAAGTCTTTTGATAGCCTTTGTAAGGGAAATATAATATTATACATGTTATGTGTTTTGGTGTCTTGTTTGTGTGTATGTGTCTCATTATAGCTGGTCTTGAGGATAATTTAGGTGTGCCTAGAGAGGTTATATGGGCGGTCTCTCTTTGTCTTACTTAAGTGAGTCTTAGGATAGATTTTAGTACGACAACTACATGCTAGAAAGTGTTGAAAGGGAAGAGAAGGCACTTCACTGTAACAGTTAAGGAATTCACTATATAGTGAATTGAGGCTAATGTAAAGTGACCTTAAAAATGTCCTAAATTGCTTAAATATTATCTTATGTATTTCTAAGTTGATAAATGTTATTCTTATGATTATTATATGATATTTAAATGAAAATATGCATATTTATAATAAATGTTTGTTTTCATGATTTTATGCATAATGTCATACTTAGTACAATTGTTTGTACTAATTCCATACATTTTGCTATAGCTACAGATGTAGGTGAAAGATGAGAAGGATTGTGAGGGAGAACTTGGATTATAGAGTCGTTCAAGCAAAGTGAAGTATGTCCTCAATTGATTCGAGGGCATACATATATATCTTTTCATTATGTATATGCGATGAACGATATGGAAAGGGGTTGTAAAAGACCTTTGAGAGGTAATGTAAGCTGGTCTCAAACTGAAACTGGACCTAACCTCTAGGGTGTGGTTTCGTGCTGTATTAAGGTTGGAAGCCTAAAGTGATTTTGATGGTAAAGTATTTCTACATAACAAGAAAACACTGGTGCTTGTTGACCCCGCGTCGCGAGATGTGTCCGAATATTTAGGTAAACTGGAATTAAAATTCGGTAGACCTCATGTAGGTTGCGCGTTGCGAGAACCGGGTATGTTTTCATGGATTTCATTAAATAAATTAGGTTTTAAACTATTTTTATTCAACTAACAAGACCCATCACCCTATTTCTTCCCTTAAGTCGTGATTCTTTTCCCTAATTCCCCATTCCCCCTTCTCCGATCGTGAAACACACCTATTTTCCCCCCAAATTCCCAAAAACATTTTGACCCCTCGTAACACGCAGTCAGGGCTGTTGTTGCTTTTTCTCTCACGTGATTTTTGCTACTTGTCAGCATTGCGCATGTATGTTTTATTCTTCTAGTCATGATGTTTACTGTGCGGATGAAAGACTTGTGGTGCTGGTGGAAAAAAGGTGTTGGAGAGTTATTTCTTATTGAAAATGTTGTTGTTTTGAATTCTTGAGTAGAAACTATTGTTATTGTAAGCATGGGTTAGCGTAACTTGGGGGTTAGGGTCAGAATTGGATGAAGTTCTACAATTGTTTTTTGTAGTGTGTAGGTGTTGTTATTTGAGCGGTTATGTTACTTGTTGGTGAATTCTTCTATCAATGTTGAGCTAAGTTGTGTTCCATTGTCGTGATAATATGGTTATTGCACAATAGACATTGATGAGTTGTGGTTGTTTGTGGGCACAATGGGAAAGTACGAATTGCATTATCTTGTTTCCTAATGGTGTAACATTAGAACTTGGGGGAAGTATGAGTGACAAAATTGGGAGTTATATGGTCTAAGTGCGAGGTGGCGTGAGGCTACCTCCCATGTTTTGCTGAAGCGTAGACAACTCATGGACTGAAGTGTATACATATGCGGGTATCTATGTCTACATCACAGAGTTAAGGACAAGTTGTTGCTTGGGGATCTCATAAAAAGAAGCCAAGGAGTGGGAATGTCCCACCAGCACCCCCAGCTCCCAGAGGGCAGACTCGGCTATGTGAACTAAGAGCGGGTCCAAAGAAGGAAAGAATTAGTACAAGAAGCATACCGGAACGTCTTATTTCTCTGACGTTTGTATCAATCGAGATTGTCTGATCCAGGAGTTCCCCTAAATTTAGAGGAGGATAAAAGAGTTGCAGCTTGTCTTTGTATTTGAGAAACCTGAAGAGTGTAATTTGAGCTTGGTTCGCGATTTCTATTCAAACTGGATCTCAGACACGCGTTCTCACTTTGTGATTGTCCGTGGTCGCAACGTTCCCATCACATGTACCAGAATCAATTATACTTGGTGCGACGAAGGGCACAAACTCAAAGGTGCTATCTCCGTTTAACAATCGACCTACGTATACGGCGATCCATCATTTACTTTGTGGACCTCAGTCCATGGCCAGATGGTATAAGCACAATAATAAGAAGTATTAGAAAATCTCCCTTATACGTGATACGTTCAAACTTACTTCTCAAATAAGAAGTAAAGCGGTCGTATCAAGTAAACAGCCCAACTAATGAGGTTAGGATCGTTCCCAAGAGGAAAATAGTTCAGACTTAACTTCAATCTATTATTACTACTATTTGGTCAATTATTTCCTTAGAAAACAAAGACAATAAAAGGGTTTTTTTACTTCTAAATGAATGAAAATAACTAGCTAAATTAAAGAAGACAATTAACAGATTCAAATGTTGGAGTTTAATCAATTAATAAAAGTAACTAGGGTTTACGTGTTCCTCATAGGTTCCTAACTTAATAATTCTAAATATAACAATTCTTTCCTAGTATCTTGCATGCAAAGTGATAAGTTATGTATTTCTAAATCCTTGGTCCGACATCTAGAAAATTTTACTCCTCAACTTGGTTCGGCTACGTGTGTTGCTATACTAACCTTTACCTTTACCTCATATTAAGCATTGTATTCGATTTTTGATTAAGTTATTACCTCGTACCAATAAGTACTAGCCTATTAGATAGTATACACTAAATCTATATTGATAATTCTTTTCCTATTATCTACCTCCTTGGTCTGGCAAGTAGAATTAAGGCGAGTTCTAATGTTGGCCATCCGTTAAAAAGACTTCTAAGCGAAAGAATTATCAATATGTGCAAGACATTATTCTACAATTGTTATTTTAGTAGGTTTTACCTCATTATTCGCCTTTAATTCCCACAACCCTAGTTATGGAGTTTAGTTACCCATAGTCATAATCACAATATTCATATATATGATATAAGAACTAATGAACTTACTCAATGAGAAAGAATAAAGTCCAGAAATTACTTGATTAATCGACAAAATCACCAACAATCAACTCCAGAGGAAAGTGTACCGATCCAAATTGTAATAATCAAAATAATCTCCTCACAAAGAATATAACATAAAAGTTTCTATAATAAGGAGTTTAACCCAAAAAATGAGGTTTTTCGAACTATTTATAAAAAAGAAAAACCTAATAAAAGAAGGACTCTATTTGCTGGAAATCTGTCAAAACGCGGCTGGGTCAACGGACCTCGCGACGGGTCGTCGTGATCACGACGGGCCGCTATGGATTCCGTCGTCCCATACTTTGCAAATTCTTCTGCTTCTCTCTTCATTACCCTTGACGGCAGGTATGACGGATCGTCATAGGCACAACGGTCCGTCGAGGGTCTTCGTTCCATAACACTCTAACTTTTTGGAATTTGGGTATTGGGACTACTTCTCTGATCTTCACGAAGAACCAGCAAGACAGACCATCATGGCTATGACAGTCAATCACGCACTTCGTTACCCCACACTTGGTCAGACTTCCACATCTTCCTTCAACAACTTCACTACGATGCCACCTACGGACAATCACAGGCACGACGGACCGTCACAAGCTCTGTAGGTGGTACTTTTCTACATTTCTTGCTCAAAAACTTTCGCGTTCATCTTTAGACAGATTTCCTACAAATAAAGAGAAACTTACATAAAAATTAATACAAAAAGGCTTTGGACACACACTAAACATAAGTAAGAATCATTAAAAATACAGTGAAACCACGGTATATTAACACCCTCAACTTAAATTCGTTGTTTGTCCTCAAGCGACGCACTACGACTCACTACAAAATCTTTGTACAATATTATCCATGTTTAATCTTTCGCAATCATTTGGCTATCTATCCCAATCAGTCTCATCATATTTATGCATGTTATAACTATTAGGCATGAATTATCTTGAATCAGACCATGACACAGACTCGCCACGCACTAACACCTATCCTCTTAAATTTCTCACCGAGGTGCTAATATTTCCAGTATTGCAACTAGTGTCCTCACTTAAAAACAACATCCTCATTTTTCACACAATGATTTTAGTTTGAGTATAAGGATTACTTTTGCACACTCACTCTCAGAACAAATTCACATCTCGTTCATACATATTGCCATAAGCTTGCCCTTATTTTCACTGCTTTACTTTCGCTATACAACTTTTAGGATCACGATAGGACTTTCTCAGCATGTCACATAGGCTTAGGGTCAGGTAGGGTATATTAAGGTACATATTAGTGACTTTTTTCCGTCCTTGACAAATCAGCCAAACATACCACTTTTTATCATTTTATTTCGCCCATTTTCACATATTCTTTCACCTTGCTATTTTCCCTTCTTTCTTCATTTGTGTAAGTGACTCTCTTCTTTTCTTGCTTGTATTTATTATATTGTTTTTTTTCTTTTTCTTTTTTTTTCTTTTTTTATTTCACTTTTATTTCAACTGATTCTTGAGTCACTTTACTTTTGTTCTTTCTCTCTGTTTGTTCTTTCAACCCAACTTCCCAGAGCATTCTTTATAATAGCCACCCTCTACTCATGGCTTTGCCATGAGTCAAAGTACACAATACCCATAGTTGGGTAAGGGCCATAAAAAGGTTGTTTACTGCATTAGCCACCCTAAACTTATGCTTTTGACATAAGCTGAGGTGAACATGTCCAAGGAGGGACCAGGGCCAACACATTATTCCCAGAAAAGATCAGTTGGGATGAAAAAGAAAGGTCATGTTTAAGCTCAAATCATTAGTATCAAAGAATGATTAATTTCATTTATTGTTTTTATGTAAGCTAAAAATGAACTATATTGGACAAGGTCCTATGATCCTGTCCTAATTGTCTATTACAGCTTACTTTTAGCAGGACTAACCAGGTAAGTTCTAGCTCAGTACAAATACTGGACTATTCTAATCTTCCTCACACTCGCTTGACATGTCATTAATATACGAGATTATCAGACACCTAGTTCGAATTTTATACTTAGGGTCATGCAGTGGTGTATCTCTATGTCATGCTTAGAGCCACACATTTATCAATTATTATGCCTAGTCATGCATCATTTTCATTTCATAAGGATATCATTTTAGCCATCATGCTTCAGAGTTAAACTGTGTACACAAGATATAGACATGCCAGTTCAACAGTAAAAATAATCAAACTCTTGGGGTAAAAGAACACACACAAGAAAACCCCCAAAAGAGGATAGTGAATTGGGATACTCAGACTTCACCCTAGCACTCACTTTCCATTTACCCCACCCCCAACAAAAAGACTTGCAATTTTCCCCAATGCATAAAAAAATTAAAATACGAAAGTGGTAGGTGATGCAAACCTGGGGCGCAAAGCGCCGACGATTAGCAAGCTGGTGGGTCCAGTTCCCCGAAACGCACAACCTTTGTAATCTGTACACCCTTAGTAGTGTCCTCATTAGAAACATCACTATCAGCATTGCCTCCCACTTTTTCCACATTTCTGGAGCTAGATGCCCCAACAACTAATTCTACAACCCTCATCCGACGCGCCTCCTCATCAACAAGCGAGGCTCTCCTCGCATCTCCATGTCACGGCGCTCCTTCTTCCGTGCTCTAGCCTCATCCTCCTCTCGACCCCTATGCCTCTTGGCATGCTCTCGAGGGGGAGGTGGTGGAATCTCAGAAGTGGCAAATAAGGCCTCCATCATTGTGTCTTTAGCAGGCTCTGCAGAAGGGGCCTCAGACTCAGGCACCCTAGCCTCTAGGATCATATCAATGTCTGCTGAAAGACTCTCGACAGCAGCCTGAAGGGTAGACAGATCCATCCGAGGGGATGGCCGTGCTAGCACCCGCAACTCAAAAGTGTCCAAGCGCTGATGAACCTCATCGATCTTCCACTCTGTGTGCTGGACTATTCTCCTCTCCAAGCGCTTTTCTGCCTCAGCAATAGACCTCTGCATCCAAGGCTGGATGTGATGCAGAAGTGTAGCCATCTGTGCCTCCGGTTGCTGGACCCTAGCAAGCGGGACCAGAGCGGGGAAATGGGCTGAGGGAGAGGAGCTCGGGGCGGTGCTACTACCCGAGATAGACTTGAACGGGGTACTGTAAGTGGATTCAAAAGCAGCCAACGTAGCCGTGCGAGCCTGTGCTATCGTATAATCCAGATTGTCACCAAGTGGAGGCAACTCTTGACGGGGCTCTCTGCGTGGAGCCAACTCATTGGCCACATCCCTAATGAGGCCAATATCAATAGTGCCCAGCGGGGTCTTGAGCTGATCAATGTGACAGATGGGCAAACCTGCGGACCTGCATTAAGAAAATATCATGCACGGGAAAGGGTAAGTAGTTGCGACCTTAAAAGCCCTCTCGTGCATGAACGCCTATAGAAGCCAAGCAAAGTCCACCTCAAATCCGGATATCATTGCCGCCATCAGAATTGCACGATTCCACGTTACTATATTATCGGCGGCTGTGGGGGGAAAGCAGTGGCGGACAATAACCCGTAAAAACTTAGCCGTGAATGTAAGGTTAGCCTTCTTGATGGCTCCTTTCGGCTTAATTACCCAGTCAACACCCTGTCCATCAACAGATAAGTGCAGGGCCATCCACCTCTTGGTGCTCTCTCTTAGCGATGGCTCACGCAAGAATTGGCCATGTTTGACAATTTGCCACCGGTAATCAAACTCGGCGGTGAGAGGGATCTGATTGGCATCAACATCCTCGCCGTATAGATACCGGCGGATGGCAGGCAGGGAGATATCAACCTAAATGCCGTGTACTCGGACATGCTCCAGTGGGGCCTATTTGGCGGGGGCGGCCCGCCTATCAATCTGTGATCTGAGAGTAGCCACTTAGGAGGCGTAGAACTCTCGGACAAACTCTTCATTATAACGGCCCAACGAACGCGCTGTCCACTCCAGTTGGTGTCTAGTGAAGAGATTGTGGATCTCTAGCATATTCAGGAGACTTCACGTAAGGACCCGCCTCTCTAAAGTAAGGGTCCGTGTCATGACTCCTTTATCATTCAGAAACTTTGCGTATGAATAAACTTGATACTTCCCGTCGACAAAACACGGGTTGGGCTGGTCGGTAATCGGGGTGAGAGCACGAGTCAGTGAACTGGGTGTGGATTCAGATTTGTCAGCCTCATCAGACGAGGCAGAGAGTGCCACTGTGGCGGGTGCAGGGACCTCAACATATCTGGAGGCTTCCTCTGACCACGAAACTCGTAAGGAGCTAGACACTGCTTTTTCATGAGTAGCTGACCCAGAAGGTGTGCAAGTTAGTGTGCGCTCCTCATCGGACATGGAGGCAGTGACTACATCAGATGCCACCTTTTAGGGTGTGGCTATGGCTGCACGTGTAGCTCTGGATGGGGTGGAAGTGACTGGGGGCACACACTCAGGGTCATGCTAATCATCAGAGCCAATGACCAGGCGGGCAGACAGGGCGACAGACTTTGATCACCCACGTGCGTAGACTCGATCATATTTTGGTGCCATTAGAGATAGAACATGTAAGGAATCAATATTAGTACTAGAAGGAGCAAACAAGACAAGCAAAACGACACAAAATAAATAAAAGTGTTAAGATGTAATGACATTTCTATAGTAACAGTGAAACATGATGGACCAGATGACGGCTCATCGTGAGTACGACGACCCGTCATGGGATCCGTCATGCCTTACTTGAACTATATTTATGTGGATACCCCTAAAGGAAAGTGTCTGTCAGTTATGACGGATAAGCAGGAAGGACCATTGTGATGATGACGGTCCGTCGTCGATGTCCGTCGTGGGACACTTAGAACAAGTATGGGGACCCTTAGGAGAGGGGTCTCTGACAGTCATGACGGTTTGTGCAGGACGGACCATCAAGGGTGTGACTGTCCGTCGTAGGTGTCCTTCAGAGGACACTTGGAAAAAGTATGGAGACCCTTAGGAGAGGGGTCTCTGACCGTCATGACGTTTATAAAGGACAGACCATCGAGGATATGACAGTCCGTCGTAGATGTCCATAAGAGGACACTTGGAAAAAGTTGAGACCTTAGGAACAGGGTCTCTAACAACCAGAACGGTTGTGCAGGACAGACCGTCGAGGGTATGACGGTCCATTGTATATGGCCATAATAGGACAGTTAGAAAAAGTGAGAGACCCTTACGAATAGGGTCTCTGACAACCAGAACGGTTGTGCAGGACGGACCAACGTGGGAACGACGGACCGTCGCATATGTCCGTTGGAGGACACATAGAAAAAGTGAGAGACCCTTAGGAATAGGGTCTCTGACAACAAGAACGGTTGTGGAGGACGGTCCGTCGTGGGAACGACGGTCCGTCGCATGTATCTGTTGGTTGACACTTGGAGAAAATTGGACAGTGGGGTGTTAGGGATGTTGGGATAGACCATATGATGGTCCGTCGTGGGTACGACGGTCCGTCGTCGGGGTCTCGTTCTGTCATTCAGTGAAAAAACTGGGGATGCCACAATCATCCCCTATGACCCAAATTGAATTTTTAGTGTTTTAACTTGCATGTTTTTAACCCAAATACCTAGTAAACTAGCAATGCTAAAGCACCTATTTCTAGAGTTTTTAACAAGGAAATTTTGAGTATTCTCGACCTAGGTCAGACAGAATATGTATTAAAGATTGAACCCATCAATAAGAAATAGGCTAATACTAATTGATAAACAAAAATGCAATGTAAATGGGTAGAAATCAGTATGAGAATTTGAGAAAAACAAGCGAGGAAGGTACTTGGTGATAAAGAAGAGAACTACAACAGCAGACTCCGACTAGTAAATAGTGGATTTTAGGAATGGGGGAATTTGGGGAAATGATCGGTTGAAAGAGAGGTAGGAAATGGGAAAGAGACCGTTCAAATGAAAGGGTGGGGTTTTTTATTGGTTGACAATTTTTAAAAGTTCCCAAGCGGGTCGGGTCAGGTACGCTCATTAATAAACGACGACTCCCCGACGATGGTCTGTCGCAATTGCGACCGTCCGTCATTAGTTCCGTCACGTGTGCCCTAGTTATGAAAATAACTGAATGACGTTCCTGGCACGACGAATACATGTGACGGGCCGTCGATGGGTCCTTCAGTAACTGTTGCAGAGTGATTTTCTGCAGAATTTCCTGGCGATGTGCCTGCAAATTTAAAACCTATTAGTAGAAAATGCTACCATTACTAGAAAGAAAAACTATAAGTATTGGGTTGCCTCCCAAGAAGCGCCTGATTTAACGTCGCGGCACGACTGAGGACACTTGATTACTCAGACTTCATCAAGATGGTATGCCTCGATCACTTCATTCGCCGATTCAGCATGCCCAAAATAGATATTTATGCGTTGTCCATTCACCTTCAACCGCACACCCTCCTTAATTCCCAACTCAACTGCTCTATGAGGGAATAGTTGGGTAACCAAGTAAGGACCAGTCCATTTGGACTTGAGCTTGCCCGGAAACAAGCGCAACCTAGAATTGAATAAAAGCACCAAATCCCCAACCATAAACTCTCTTTTTCAATTTTTAGGTCATGGTACTTCTTCATCTTCTCTTTGTAGAGGGTTAAGCTTTCATAACCTTTCAGGCAAAATTCATCGAGTTCATTCAACCAAGTTAACTGTGGTTCTGCATCTTCGTTCAAATCCATTTTCAACTTCTTCAAGCCCACATGGATTTATGATCTATTTCAACCGGAAGATGAAAAGATTTCCCATATACAAGTTGGTATGGGGACATACCTGTGGGATTCTTATACGTTGTCCTGTAGGCCCAAAGTGCATCATCAAGCCTCCTTGACCAATCCGCTCTACTAGCGTTCACTGTTTTTGACAATATCTGTTTGATCTTTCTATTTGACACTTCAACTTGCCCACTAGTTTGAGGATTATAAGGGGTGGCCACATTATGGCGAATCCCATATTTCTCCAATAAACCCTTGAACAATCTGTTGCAGAAGTGGGAGCCCCCATCACTAATAATTGCCCTTGGGGTGCCAAAACGAGAGAATATATTCTTTTTTAAGAACGAAGTGACACTCTTACCTTCATTTTGTGCAAGGGAGATAGCTTGCACCCATTTAGATACATAATCAACCGCTACTAAAATATACTTCATTCCATGAGAACTCACAAAAGGACCCATAAAGTCTATACCCCAAACATCAAATAACTCAATCACAAGATTGGGGTTTAGAGGAAGCTCTTGCTTTCTTGAAATGCCGCCATCTCTTTGGCATCTATCACATGTTTTAGCAAACTCATGAGCATCTTGATGAAGAGTTGACTAATAGTACCCACATTGTAATATCTTATGAGCGGTTCGGATACCACTATGATGTCCACCAACGGGCGAGGAAGGGCATGCCTTTAGAACACTCAACATCTCATATTTTGTCACACAACGCCGACTAAGCCAGTCGGCACAACGCTTGTATAAATATGGTTCATCCCAAAAGAACTTCTTCACATCGTACATGAACTTTTTTCTTTGATTAAAGGACAAGTCCGATGGAATAATATTACTAGCAAAATAGTTTGCGAAATCTGGGAACCATGGAATCAAGTCTTGTGAGGCTGCCATTACATGCTTATCAGGGAAAGTATCATCAATATCAGTTTTATCCCCTAACTCTCTCATAGATTCATCTTCTAGTCGGGACATGTGATCGGCAACTTGATATTCAGTCCCTTTTTAATCCCTTACTTCAAAGTCAAATTCTTGTAGCAGTAATACCCAATGGACCAACCTTGGTTTCGCATCCTTCTTTGCCATCAAATATCTCAATATTGAATGGTCAGTATGCACTATAACTCTAGTACCAAGCAATTAGGAGCGAATTTTTTCAAAATCAAAGATTACTGCAAGGAGTTCTTGCTCAGTAACTATGTAGTTCTTTTGAGCTTCATTTAGGGCTTTAATAGCATAGTAAATAGGTTAAAGGATTTTGTTCTTTCTTTGTACCAATACTACACCAAGAGCAACCACACTATCATCGCACATCACCTCAAATGGACTGTTCCAATCAAGAGAAACAATGATAGGTGTAGACACCAATTTTTCTTTTAGCTCGATGAATGCTTTAAGAAAGGATTGATCAAAACAAAATTTCCAATCTTTCTCCAGGAGTTTGCACAACGTATGTGCAATTTTTGAAAAATCGTTGATGAATCTCCGGTAAAAACCTGCATGCCCATGAAAGCTTCTCATACCTTTTACAAATATAAGTGGGGGAAGACTCTCTATTACCTCGACTTTAGCTCGACCAACATCTATGCCCTTTTCTGAAATACGATGACCCAAAACAATACCTTCTTTCACCATGAGGTTGCATTTTTCCCAATTTAGTACTAAATTGCAGTCTTCACATTTCTTAAAGACCATAGATAAATTGTTCAAACACCGCTCGAATGAATCACCAACCACAGAAATCATCTATAAAAACATTTATAGTATCTTCCACCATGCCGGAGAATATCGACATCATACTTCTCTGAAATGTGGCGGGTGCATGGCACAACCCAAACGACATTCTCTTGAACGCAAAGGTCCCATATGGACAAGTAAAAGCAGTTTTCTCTTTATCTTCTTGTGCAATAGAAATCTGATTATACCCCGAATATCCATCAAGAAAACAGTACCACCCTTTTCCGGCAAGTCTATCCAACATCTGATCCATGAAGGGCATAGGGAAATGGTCTTTTTCAGTCCATGCATTTAATTTGCGGTAATCCATACACACCCTCCATTCAGTAACCAGTCTCATTCGTACAAGTTCATTTTTCTTATTGGGGACCACAGTTATTCCCGCTTTCTTAGGTACACACTGAATAGGGGCATACACAACTACTATCGGCGATTTGATAGATTACTCCTGCATCCAACCACTTAATGATTTCCTTCTTCACGACATCTTTGCATAGGTAGATTTAAGCGTATCTGGTGCTCAAAACTTGGATTATGATCGTCCATGAGTTGGATTTTATGAGAACAAATCCCAGGAGGGATCCCAATAATGTCCGCAGTAGTCCATCCAATAGCTCTTGTGAATCTTTTTAGAACTTTCGCCAAACACTCAAGTTTTTGTGCAATTAGGGCTGATGCAATGATTACCGGCAAAGTGTCACCATTTCCTAAGAATTCATACCTGAGATGAGGTGGGAGAGCTTTTAATTCAAACTTTGGAGCATCCTCTATAGATGGTTTCGTGGGTGGAGACTCGCGATTCTTCATGTCTAACTCATATTTCTTTGGTTTAAACCAAACATCACCTCGATCAAGAACCGCGACTAATGACTCATACTTTTCAATGCAATCGTTATCAAAATTTATTATCACTGCCTCTAATGCTTCTACTCCTAGACGTTCTTCTATTTGTGTCTCAGATGACTCACCAATGTTTTAGGATATAGCAGATACCGATTAAAGCTCACCACTATGCCTCATAGACCTACAAATGTTAAAAGTCACTTCCTCATTGTTCAACCGAAATTTCATCTGCCCCTTTTCCATATTTACTAAGGATCTTCCCATAGCAAGGAATGTCCTCCCAAGATTAATGAGCACTTCAAAATCGACTTCACAATCAAGAATAAAAAAATCTGCTGGAAATATGAACAACTCCAATTTTACTATCACATCATGGAGTATCCCTATAGGCCTTTTTACTATTCGATCGGCCATTAGTAGCCGCATGGCAGTGGGCTTTGGGTCACCCAAACCCAACTTATTGTAAATCTAGAGGGGCATGAGATTTATGCTTGCCCCCATATCACATAATGCATTCGCAAAATGTAATAGCCTGATTGTACAAGGAATAGTGAACGCACCCGAATCTTCTTTCTTTTGTACTAGAGACTTGTAGCAATAGCATTACAATGCTTCATTCTATCATCATTCTCAAAAGTGACCGATCTTTTCTTTGTAACTAGATCTTTCATAAAATTGGTATAACCGGGCATTTGTTCTAAAGCTTCTACCAAAGGGACATTGATAAAAATTTTCTTCAACATTGTTATAAAACGCCGATATTTACCATCCTCGGTCATTATCACTAATCTTTAAGGAAATGGGGGTGGTGGCCTCGGCATGGGAGTTACCTTTTTAGGCACTTCAGCATCTTTTCCTGTGTTATCTTCTACTTCACTATTAACCTCTACCACTTTATCAGTCTCTTTTGTCATCTTTTTCTCATTAGACCGCATAGGTGGGTCAATGGTTTGCTTACCACCGCGAGTAGTGATTTCCATACAATGTCCATCATTTTTCGGATTTCGGATAGTGTTGCTAGGAAAAGTGCCCGGTTGCCGTGTGTTCACAATCGTAGATAATGGGGCCAATTGTAACTCAAGATGCTTAATCAATATTGCCTGTGTATCGGCTTTCTGCCCAATACCCGCTAAATCATTCCTCGACTCTTTAGTGTGCTCATCACTAGCATCGAACCTCCTCATCATTTTATGCAACATATCCTCAACTCGCGCCATACTACCTGCACCATCCCTAGGAGTAACTTCACAATTTTGAGAAGGAACATAGGGCCCATTTCTATTACCATAGTTACCCCTGTTGAAGTTGTTGTCGTGGTTGTAATTTCCTTCTCCAACATAATGACCCTCACTGTTATAGTTTCCATAGATCCGACCTTGGTTCCCTTGACCTTGGCGCTAATTCTCCGGATTAGATCCTTGGGCACTCGGTCAGAAACCCCCCGTCTGCTCATTTACCGCATAGGAATCCTCCTCATAATAGCCTTCATCATTTGGTTGTGGTGGTTTAGACAAGTAGTTGACTGCATTTATCTTTTCTGCACCCCAGTGACATGTTTTAATACCAACCCAAGCTCAGTTCTCATCTGAGCCATCTCTTCACAAATCTCATCTGTGGCTGGGTTGTGAGTGGAATTCACTGCGAAGGTATTTCTCCCAGTATCTGATTTCCCTAGTACTCCAAGCTTTATTGTTCCGAGAGATTTTCTCTAACTTTGCAGCAATCTCAACATAAGGACACTCCCCATAAGAACCACCTTCTATAGTATCCAACACCGCTTTATTATTATCATCCTATCCCCGATAGAAGTATTCCTTCAGTGACTCATCATCTATACGATGACTGGGGACACTTCTAAAAAACGAGGTTAATTTATCCAAAGAACTACTAACTGACTCTCCTGGTAGTGCAACAAAGTTGTTCACTCTGTCTTTGTGGTTTAGTTTCTTGGAGACCGGGTAGTAGCGTGCTAAGAAAACGTCCCTTAGGTGGTTCCAAGTGAAAATTGAGTTATAAGGGAGCTCAGTGAACCAAATAGCAGCTTCTCCTGACAGTGAGAGAGGAAACAGTCTTATCCCTATTACATCCAAGTCCAAACAGGTCTCCCTACACAAATTTTACACACTGCCATTACCTTAGCTATATGGGCATGTGGATCCTCAGAAGGTAGCCCTGAAAACAAACCTCTGGAAGTGAGCATTTGCATCAGTCTACTAGTTACCACAAAGGTGTGGCCTGGTGGTAGAGGGGGAAAGACAAGTGGCCCATCGGAGTCTGCTATATTGTCATAGCCTCTGTAGTATTCTTGGGGCCATGGAGCGGGATTTTGTCCCCTATGTTGGTTTTCACCCGGAGCATCGGGTAACAACTTACCATGAACATCAACCAGTGCTGGGATGTTCTGGTTTGAATCATCATCATCAATACCCAATTTTCAATTCATGTTGCGTAGTGTACGCTGTAATTCATGATCGTTGGGAAACAAGGGTTCTCTTCCTCTCCATGTATTTGGCATACAAGGAAGATAGTTCTGCAAGAATAAAAATAAAAGAAACAAATTAAAAGTAAGAAAATATCGACTAAACTATAGTAATAAGTTTAAGTTAATCTAAAAGCTACTTTCCCCGGTAGCGGCGCCAAAATCTGATACGCTCAAACTTACTTATCAAATAAGAAGTAAAGCGGTCGTATCATGTAAAGAATCCAACTAATGAAGTTAGGATTGTTCACACAAGGAAAATAGTTTAGACTTAATTTCAATCTATTGTTACTACAATTTTGTAAATTATTTTCTTGTAAAACAAAGACAATAAAAGGGGTTATTTTACTTCTGAATGAATGAAAATAACTAGCTAAATGAAATGAGACAACTAACAGATTCAAATATTGGAGTTTAATCAATTAATAAAAGTAACTAGGGTGTACGTGTTCCCCACAGGTTCCTAACTTGATAATTCGAACTATAACAATTCTTTCCTAGTATCTTCCATGCAAAGTGATAAGTTATGTATTTCTAAACCCTTGGTCCGAAATCTAGAAAATTTCACTCCGCACCTTGGTCCTGCTACGTGTGTTGCTATACTAACCCTTACCTTTACCTTATATTAAGCATTGTATTCGATATTTGACTAAGTTATTACCTCGTACCAATCATTACTAGCCTATTACATAGTATACACTAAATCTATGTTGATAATTCTTTTCTTATTATCTACCTCTTTTGTCCGACAAGTAGAATTAAGGAGAGTTTTAACGTTGGCCATCCGTTAAAAAGACTTCTAAGCGAAAGAATTATCAATACATGCAAGACACTATTCTAGAATTAATATTTTAGTTAGGTTTTACATCATTATTCGCCTATGATTACCACAACCCTAGTTATAGAGTATAGTTACCCATAATCATAATCACAATATTCATATATATGATATAAGATTTCATGCACTTACTCAATGAGAAAGAATAAAATCCAGAAATTTACTTGATTAATCGACAAAATAACCAACAATCAACTCCAAAGAAAAGTGTAACAATCCAAAGTGTTATAATCAAAATAATCTCCTCACAAAGAATATAACATCAAAGTGTCTAATGATCAAGAGTCTAACCCCAAAAATGCGGTTTTTCGAACTATTTATAAAAAACAAAAACCTAATAAAAGAAGGACTCTATTTGCTGGAAATCTGTCAAACCGCGGTTGGGTCGACGGACCTCGCGATGGGTCGTTGTTGTCACGACGGGGCCATCATGGACTCCGTCGTCCCATACTTTGCAAATTCTTCTACTGCTATCTTTGTTACACTCGACGGCAGGTATAACGGATAATCATAGGCACAACGGTCCGTCGAGGGTCTTTGTTCCATAATACTTTAACTCTTTGGAATTTTGGTACTGGGACTACTTCTCTGATCTTCACGACGAACCAGCAGGACGGACCGTCATGGCTACGACGGTCCATCACGCACTTCGTAACCGCACACTTGGTCAGACTTCCCCATTTTCCTTCAGCAACTTCACTACGATGCCACCTACGGACCGTCACAGGTACGACGGACCGTCACAAGCTCCGTAGGTGGTACTTTTCTGCATTTCTTGCTCAAAAACTTCCGCGTTCATCTTTAGATAGATTTCCTGCAAATAAAGAGAAACTTACATAAATACTAATACAAAAAGGCTTTTGGACACACATTAAACTTAAGGAAAAAGCATTAAAAATACCGTGTAGCCACGGTATATAACACCCTCAACTTAAATTTGTTGTTTGTCCTCAAGCGACACACTATGACTCACTACAAAATCTTTGTACAATAGTATCCATGTTTAATCTTTCGCATTCATTTGGATATCAATACCAATAAGTCTCATCATATTTGTGCATGTTATCACTATTAGGCTTGAATTATGTGGAATCAGACCATGACACAGACTCACCACGCACTAACACCTATCCTCTTCAATTTCTCACCGAGGTGCTAATATTGGTATTGCAACTATTGTCTTCACCTCAAAACAACATCCTCACTTTTCACACAATGATTTCAGTTTGAGTATAAGGATTACTTTTCAACACTCACTCTCAGAACAAATTCACAACTCATTCATTCATATTTCCATAAGCTTGCCCTTATTTTCACTGCTTTAAGTTTGCTATACAACTTTTAGGATCACGATAGGACTTTCTTAGCTTGTAACATAGGCTCAGCGTCAAGTAGGGTATATTTAGGTATACTTTAGTGGCTTTTTTCCCTCCTGGACATATCAGCTAAACATACCACTTTTTATCATTTTATTTCGCCAAGTTTCTCATATTCTTTCACCTTGCTATTTTCCCTTATTTCATCATTTGTATAGTGACACTCTTCTTTTCTTGCTTGTATTTATTGTATTATTTTTTTTCTTTTTTTTCTTTTTTATTTAACTTTTCTTTAAACTGATTCTTGACCCACTTTACTTTTGTTCTTTTTCTCTCTTTGTTCTTTCAACCCTATTTTCTAGAGCATTCCTCATAATAGCCACCCTCAACTTATGGCTTTGCCATGAGTCAAAGTACACAATACCCATAGTTGGGTCAGGTCCATAAAAAGGTTGTTTACTGCATTAGCCACCCTTAACTTATGCTTTTGGCATAAGTTGAGGTGCACATGTCCAAGGAGGGACCAGCGCCAACACATTATTCCCAAAAAAGATCAGTTGGGGTGAAAAAGAAAAGTCTAGTTTAAGCTCAAATCATTTGAATCAAAGAAGGATTAATTTCATTTGGCTTTTTTATTTAGGCTAAAAATGGGATATATTCAACAAGGGCCTATGATCCTTTCCTTATTGTCTATTATAGCTTACTTTTAGCATGACTAACCAGGAAAGTTCTAGCTCAGTACAAATAGTGGAATATTCAGATCTTTCTCATACTCACTTGACTTGTCATTACTCTACCAGATTATCAGACACCTAGTTTGAATTTTAGACTTAGGGTTATGCAGTGGTGTATCTCTATGTCATGCTTAGAGCCTCACATTTATCAATTACTATGCCTAGTCATGCATCATTTTCATTTCATAAGGATATCATTTTAGCCATCATGCTTCCGAGTTAAACTATGTACACAAGATATAGACATGCCGGTTTAACATTAAAAATAATCAGTATCTTGTGGAAAAAGAACACAGCCAAGAAAAACTCAAAAAAGGATAGTGAATTGGTCTACTCAGACCTCACCCTAGCACTCACTTTTCATTTACCCCACCCCCAACAAAAAGACATGCAATTGTCCCCAATGTATAAAAAAATGAAATACGAGAGTGGAAGGTGAAGCAAACCTGGGGCGCGAACAGCCGACGATCAACAAGCTGGTGGGTCCAGTTCCTCGGAACCTACTACCACTGCAATGTGGACACCCTCAGTAGTTTCCTCATCAGCAACAACACTATCAGCACTGCCTCCCTCTATTTACACATTTCTGGAGCTAGATGCCCCAGCAACTAACTGTACAACCCTCATCCTACGCGCCTCCTCATCAGCAAGCGAGGCTCTCCTCGCAGCCTCCATCTCACGACACTCCTCCTTCTGTGCTCTAGCCTCATCCTCCTCTCAAACCCTACGCCTCTTGGCATGCTCTCGAGGGGGAGGTGGTGGAATTTTAGAAGTGGCGAATAAGGCCGCCTTCAATGTGTCCTCAGTAGGCTCTGCAGAAGGGGCCTCAGACTCAGGCACCCTAGCCTCTAGGATCATATCAATGTTTGCTCTAAGACTCTCGAACGCAGCCTGAAGGGTCGACAAATCCACCTGAGGGGCTGGCCGGGCTAGCACCCGCAACTCAAAAGCGTCCAAGCGCTGATGAATCTTAACGATCTTCCACTATGTGTGCTGGACCATTCTCCACTCCAAGAGCTCTTCTGCCTCAGCAATAGACCTCTGCATCCAAGGCTGGATGTGTTGCAAAAGTGTAGCCATCTGTGCCTCTAGCTTATGGACCATAGCAAGCGGGACCAGAGCGGGGAAAGGGGCTAAGGGAGAGGAGCTCAGGGAAGTGGTACTACACATGATAGACTCGACCGGGGTAGTGTCAGTAGTTTTAGAAGCAGCCTGCGTAGCCCTGCGAGCCTGTACTACAGTATCAGCCAGATTGTCACCAAGTGGTGGCAACTCTGGACGGGGCCCTCTACGTTGAGCCAACTCATTGGCCTCATCCCTGATGAGGACGATATCAACATTGCCCAGCGGGGTCTTGAGCTGATCAATGTGCCAGATGGGCATACCTGTAGTCCTGCATAAAGAAAATATCATGCACCGGAAAGGGAAAGTAGTTGTGACTTTAAAAGCCCTCTCGTGCCTGACCACCTATAGAAGCCAAGCAAAGTTCACCTCAAATCCGGCTATCATTGCCGCCATCAGAACTGCACGATCCCATGTGACTATATTATCAGCGGCTTTAGGGGAAAGGCAGGGGCGGACAATCACCCATAAGAACTTAGCCGTGAAGGTCAGGTTAGCCTTCCTGATGGCTCTCTGTGGCTCAGTTACCGAGTCAGCACCCTCTCCATCAACAGACAAGTGCAAGTCCATCCACCTCTTTGTCATCTCCCTCAGCGATGGCTCACGCAAGAATTGGCCATCTTTGAAAATTTGCCACCGGTATTCAGCGTTGGCGGTGAGAGGGGTCCGATTGGCGTGAACATCCTCGCCGTATAAATACCGGCGGATGGCAGGCAGAGAGATATCAACCTGAATGCCATGTACTCGGACATGCTCTAATAGGGCCTTTTTTTTGGTGGGGTGGGGCAGACCGCCTATCCATCCGTGATCAGAGAGTAGCCACATAGGAGGCGTAGAACTCTCGGACCAACTCTTCACTATAACGGCCCAACGAACGCGCTGTCCACTCCAGTCGGTATCTGGTGAAGATATAGTAGATCTTTGGCATAGTCAGGAGAATTCCCGTAAGGACCCGCCTCTCCAATGTAAGGGTCCGTGTCATGACTCCTTTATTATTCAGAAACATTGTGTCTAAATAAACTTGATACTGCCTGTTGACACACCACCGGTTGGGCTAGTCAGCAATCGGAGTGAGAGCACGAGTCGATGAGCTGGGTATGGATTCAGAACTGTCTGCCTCATCAGACGAGGTAGACTGTGCAGCTGTGGCGGGTAGAGGTATCTCAGCAGATTCGGCGGCTTCCTCCGACCACGGAACTTGTAAGGAGCCAGACACTCCTTCTTCATGAGTAGCTGACCCCGAAGGTGTGCCGGTCAGTGTGCGCTCCTCATCAGACTGGGAGGCAGTGACTACACCGGATGCCACCTTTTTGGGTGTGGCTCTGGCAGCACGTGCACCTCGAGATACGGTTGAAGTGCCTGGGGGCACGTACTCGGGGTCACGCTCATCATCAGAGCCAATGACCAGGCGGCAGGGGCGTCACACTTTGATCGCCAACGTCCGTAGACTCGATCTTATTTTGGTTCCATTAGAGATAGTACCTATAAGGAATTAATATTAGTACTAAACGGATCAAACAAGACAAGCCAAACGACACAAAATAAATAAAAGATTTAAGATGTATTGACATTTCTATAGTAACAGTGAAACACGATGGACCAGGTAACGGCTCGTCCAGAGTACGATGGACCAGGTGACGTCTCATTGTGAGTACGACGGACCGTCATGAGGTCCGTCATGTCATACTTAAACTATGTTTATGTGGAGACCCCTGATGGAAATTCTTTGCCAGCTATGACGGATAAGCAGGACGGACCATTGTGATGATGATGGTCCGTCATCGATGTCCATCGTGGGACACTTAGAACAAGTATGGGGACCTTTAGGAGAGAGATCTCTGACCGTCATGACGGTTTGTGCAGGACAGATTGTCGAGGGCATGACGTTCCGTCATAGGTGTCCATAAGAGGACACTTGGAAAAAATATGGAGACCCTTAAGAGAGGGGTCTCTGATTGTCATGACGGTTATTCAGGACGGACCGTTGAGGCTATGATGGTCCGTCGTAGATGTCAGTAAGAGGACACTTGGAAAAAGTTGGAGATCCTTTGTAACACGGTCGTTGCCAACCAGAACAGTTGTGCATGACGGATAGTCGAGGGTATGACGGTCCGTCATATATGCCCGTAAGAGGACACTTAGAAAAAGTGAGAGACCCTTAGGAATAGGGTCTCTGACAACCAGAACGGTTGTGCAGGACGGACCGTCGTGGGAACGATGGTCCGTCGCATGTGTCTGTTGGAGGACACTTAGAAAAAGTGAGAGACCCTTAGGAATAGGGTCTCTAACAACCAGAACGGTTGTGCAGAACGACGGTCTGTCGCATGTGTCCATTGGAGAAAACTTAGAAAAAGTGAGAGACCCTTAGGAATAGGTTCTCTAACAACCAAAACGGTTGTGCAGGACGGACCGTCCTGGGAACGATCGTCCGTCGCATGTGTCGGTTGGTGGACACTTGGAAAAAATTGGATAGTGGGGTGTTAGGTATGTTGGGACGGAACCTATGATGGTCCGTCATGGGTACAACGGTCCGTCATCGGGGTCTCGTTCTGTCATTCAGTGAAAAAACTGGGGATGCCACAATCATCCCCTATAACCCAAATGGAATTTTAAGTGTTTTAACCTACATGTGTCTAACCCAAATATCTAATAAACTAGTAATGCTAAAGTACCTATTTCTAGAGTTTTTAACAAGGCAATTTTGAGGGTTCTCAACCTAGGTCAGACAAAATGTATATTAAAGAATGAACCCATATATAAGAAATAGGATAATACTAATTGATAAACAAAAATGCAATGTAAATGAGTAGATATCAGTGATAGATACCTGAGAAGAGAAAAACAAGCGAGGAAGATACTTGGTGATCAAGAAGAGAACCACAGTAGCAGACTCCGACTAGTAAAGAGTGAATTTTAGGAATGGGGGAATTTGGGGAAATGATCGGTTGAAAGAGAGGTAGGAAGTGGGAAAGAAACCGTTCAAATGAAAGGGTGGGGGTTTTAATGGTTGAAAATTTTTAAAAGTTCCCAATCGGGTCGGGTTGGGTACGCTCATTAATGACGCGACGACTCCCCCACGACGGTCCGTTGCAATTGCGACGGTACGTCATTAGTTCAGTCGTGTGTGCCCTAATTTTGAAAATAACTTAAAGACGTACCTGGCACAACAGATTCATGCGATGGTCCGTCGCGTTCATGATGGGCCTTCGATTGGTCGTCAATGACTGTTGCAGAGTGATTTTCTGCAGAATTTCCTGGTGATGTGCCTGCAAATTTAAATCCCATTAGTAGAAAATGCTACCTTTACTAGAAAAAAAAACTATAAGTATTGGGTTGCCTCCCAACAAGCTCCTGATTTAACGTCGCGGCACGACTGAGGAAACTTGATTACTCAGACTTCATCAAGATTGTATGCCTCGATCACTTCATTCGCTGATTCAGCATGCCCGCAATAGAGTTTTATACGTTGTCCATTCACCTTGAACCGCACACTCCCTTTGTTTCCAACTCAACTGCTTTATGAGGGAATAGTTGGGTAACTATGTAAGGACCAGTCCATTTGGACTTGAGCATGCACGGAAACAAGCGAACCTAGAATTGAATAAAACCACCAAATCCCCAACCATAAAGTCTCGTTTTTAAATTCTTAGGTAATGGTACTTCTTCATCTTTTATTTGTAGAGGGCTTAACTTTTATAAGCTTTCAGGAAAAATTCATCGAGTTCATTCAACCCAGTTAACCGTCTTTCTGCAGCGTCGTTCCAATCCATTTTCAACTTCTTCATAGCCCACATGGCTTTATTCTCCAATTCAACTGGAAGATGACAAGATTTTCCCATATATAAGTTGGTATGGGGACATACCTATAGGAGTATTATACGCTGTCCGGTAGGCCTAAAGAGCATCATCAAGCCTCGTTGACCAATCCATTCTACTAGTGTTCACTGTTTTTGACAATATCTGTTTGTTCTCCCTATTTTACACTTGAACTTGACCACTAGTTTGAGGATGGTTAGGGGTGGCCACATTACGGCAAACCCCATATTTCTGGAATAACCCCTTGAACAATCTGTTGCACAAGTGGAAGCCCCCCATCACTAATAATTGCCTTTGGGGTGCCAAAACGAGAGAATATATTCTTTTTTAAGAACGCAGTGACACTCTTACCTTCATTGTTTGCGAGGGCGATAGTTTCCACCCATTTAGGTACATAATCAACCGCTACTAATATATACTTCATTCCATGAGAACTAACAAAAGGACCCATAAAGTCAATACCCCAAACATCAAATAACTCAATCACATGAATGGGGTTTAGAGGGAGCTCTTGCTTTCTTGAAATGTCGCCATCTCTTTGGCATCTATCACATGCTTTAGCAAACTCATGAGCATCTTGATGAAGAGTTGGCCAATTGTACCCACATTGTAATATCTTATGAGTGTTTCGAATACAACTATGATGTCCACCAACTGGTGAGGAATGGCATGCCTCTAGAACAGTCAACATCTCACGTTCTGGTACACAACACCGAATAAGCCCATCAGCACAACTCCTCTATAAATATGTTTCATCCCAAAAGTACTTCTTTACATCGTACATGAACTTTTTTCTTTAATGAAAGGACAAGTCCGATGGAATAATATCACTAGCCAGATAGTTTGCGAAATCTGTGAACCATGGAATCAAGTCTTGTGAGGCAGCCAATACATGCTCATCAGGGAAAGTGTGATCAATATCAGTCTTATCCCCTAACTCTCTCATAGCTACATCTTCTAGTCGGGACAAGTGATCGACAACTTGATTTTCGGTCCCTTTTCTATCCCTTACTTCAAAGTCAAATTCTTGTAGTAGTAATACCCAACGAATCAACCTCGGTTTCGCATCCTTCTTTGCCATTAAATATGGCAATGTTGAATGGTCTGTATGCACTATAACTCTAGTACCTAGTAAATAGGAGAAAAAAATTTTCAAAAGAAAAGACTAAAGCAAGGAGTTCTTGATCATTTACTGTGTAGTTCTTCTGAGCTTCATTGAGGGCTTTACTAGCACGGTAAATGGGGTGAAGGATTTTGTTCTTTCTTTGTCCCAATACTACACCAAGAGCAACCCAACTAACATTGCACATCACCTCAAATGGACTGTTCCAATTCGGAGAAATAATGATAGCTGAAGACACCAATTTTTCTTTTAGCTCAACGAATTCTTTAAGACATGATTCATCAAAACAAAATTTACAATCTTTCTCAAAAAGTTTGCACCACGGATGTGAAATTTTTGAAAAATCTTTGATGAATCTCGGGTAAAAACCTGCATTCCCAAGAAACCTTCTCTCACCTCTTAAGAACCTCAGATAAATTGTTCAAACACCGCTCGAATGAATCACCAACCATCGAAAAATCATCCATAAAAACATCTATAGTATCTTCCATCATGTTGGAGAATATCGACATCATACATCTCTGAAATGTGGCGGGTGCATTGCACAACCCTAACGACATTCTCTTGAACGCAAAGGTCCCATATTGACAAGTAAAAGTGGTTTTCTCTTGTTCTTCTTGTGAAATAGTAATCTGATTATACCCCGAATATCCATCAACAAAATAGTACCACCATTTTCCGGCAACTCTATCCAACATCTGATCCATGAAGGGCATAGGAAAATGGTCTTTTTCAGTCCATGCATTTAATTTGCGGTAATCCATACACACCCTCAATCCAGTAACCGGTCTCATTGGCACAAGTTCATTTTTCTCATTGGGGACCATAGTCATTCCATCTTTTTAGGTACACACTGAACAAAGCATACCCAACTACTATCGGCGATCGGATTGATTAATCCGACATCCAACAACTTAATAATTTCCTTCTTCACGACCTCTTGCATAGGTGGAATTATGCGTCTATGGTGCTTAATACTTGGCTTATGATCGGGCATGAGTTGGATTTTATGAGAACAAATCGCAGGAGGGATCCTAATAATGTCCGCAATAGTCCACCCAATATCTCTTTATAAACTTTTTAGTAATTTTACCAAACTCTCAAGTTGTTGTTCATTTAGGTCTGATGCAATGATTACCGGCAAAGTGTCACCATGTCCTAAGAATTCATACCTGAGATTAGGTGGGAGATCTTTTATTTCTAACTTTAGAGCCTCCTCTATAGATGGTTTCGCGGGTGGAGACTCGCGATTCTTCATGTATAACACATATTTCTTTGGTTTAAACCGAACATCACCTCGATCAAGAACCGCGACTAATGACTCATACTTTTCAATGCAATCGTTATCATAGGTGGATTTAAGCGTCTATGGTGCTTAATACTTGGCTTATGATCGGGCATGAGTTGGATTTTATGAGAACAAATCGCAGGAGGGATCCTAATAATGTCCGCAATAGTCCACCCAATATCTTTTTTTAAATTTTTTTAGCAATTTTACCAAACTCTCAAGTTGTTGTTCATTTAGGTCTGATGCAATGATTACCGGCAAAGTGTCACCATGTCCTAAGAATTCATACCTGAGATTAGGTGGGAGATCTTTTATTTCTAACTTTAGAGCCTCCTCTATAGATGGTTTCGCGGGTGGAGACTCGCGATTCTTCATGTCTAACACATATTTCTTTGGTTTAAACCGAACATCACCTCGATCAAGAACCGCGACTAATGACTCATATTTTTCAATGCAATCGTTACCAAAATTTATTATCACTGCCTCTAATGCTTCTACACCTAGACGTTCTTCTATTTGTGTCTCAGATGACTCACCAATGTTTTAGGATATAGCAGATACCGATTAAAGCTCACCACTCTGCCTCATAGACCTACAAATGTTAAAAGTCACTTCCTCATTGTTCAACCGAAATTTCATCTGCCCCTTTTCCATATTTACTAAGGATCTTCCCGTATCAAGGAATGTCCACCCAAGATTAATGGGCACTTCAAAATCGACTTCACAATCAAGAATAAAAAAATCTGCTGGAAATATGAACAACTCCAATTTTACTATCACATCATGGAGTATCCCTATAGGCCTTTTTACTATTCGATCGGCCATTAGTAGCCGCATGGCAGTGGGTTTTGGGTCACCCATACCCAACTTCTTGTAAATCTAGAAGGGCATGAGATTTATGCTTGCCCCCATATCACATAATGCATTCGCAAAATGTAATAGCCTGATTGTACAAGGAATAGTGAACGCACCCGAATCTTCTTTCTTTTGTACCAGAGATCTTGTAGCAATAGCATTACAATGCTTCATTCTATCATCATTCTCAAAAGTGACCCATCTTTTCTTTGTAACTAGATCTTTCATAAAATTGGTATAACCGGGCATTTGTTCTAAAGCTTCTACCAAAGGGACATTGATAAAAATTTTCTTCAACATTGTTATAAAACGCCGATATTTACCATCCTCGGTCTTTATCACTAATCTTTAAGGAAATGGGGGTGGTGGCCTAGGCATGGGAGTTACCTTTTTAGGCACTTCAGCATCTTTTCCTGTGTTATCTTCTACTTCACCATTAACCTCTACCACTTTATCAGTCTCTTTTGTCATCTTTTTCTCATTAGACAGCATAGGTGGGTCAATGGTTTGCTTACCACCGCGAGTAGTGATTGCCATACAATGTCCATCATTTTTCGGATTTCGGATAGTGTTGCTAGGAAAAGTGCCCGGTTGCCGTGTGTTCACAATCGTAGATAATGGGGCCAATTGTAACTCAAGATGCTTAATCAATATTGCCTGTGTATCGGCTTTCAGCCCAATACCCGCTAAATCATTCCTCGACTCTTTAGTGTGCTCATCACTAGAATCGAACCTCCTCATCATTTTATGCAACATATCCTCAACTCGCGCCATACTACCTGCACCATCCCTAGGAGTAACTTCACAATTTTGAGAAGGAACATAGGGCCCATTTCTATCACCATAGTTACCCTTGTTGAAGTTGTTGTCGCGGTTGTCATTTCCTTCTCCAACATAATGACCCTCACAGTTATAGTTACCATAGATCCGACCTTGGTTCCCTTGACCTTGGCGACAATTCTCCTGATTAGAGCCTTGGGCACTCGGTCCCAAACCCCCGTCGCTCATTTACCACATAGGAATCCTGCTCATAATAGCATTCATTATTTGGTGGTGGTGGTTTAGACTAGTAGTTGAGTGCATTCATCTTTTCTGCACCCCAGTGACATGTTTTAATACCAACCCAAGCTCAGTTCTCATCTGAGCCATCTCTTCACGAATCTCATCTGTGGGTGGGTTGTGAGTGGATTGCACTGCGAAGGTATTACTCCCAGTATCTGACTTCCTAGTACTCCAAGCTTTATTGTTCCGGGAGATTTTCTCGAACTTTTCAGCAATCTCAACATAAGGACACTCTCCATAAGAACCACCTTCTATAGTATCGAACACCACTTTATTATTATCATCCTATCCCCAATAGAAGTATTCCTTCAGTGACTCATCATTTATACGGTGATTGGGGACGCTTCTAAAAAATGAAGTGAATCTATACAAAGAACTACTAACTGACTCTCCTGGTAGTGCCACAAAGTTGTTCACTTTGTCTTTGTGGTTTAGTTTCTTGGAGACCGGGTAGGAGCGTGCTAAGAAAACGTCCCTTAGTTGGTTCCAAGTGAAAAGTGTGTTATAAGGGAGATCAGTGAACCAAATAGTAGCCTCTCCCTTCCGTGCGAGAGGAAACACTCTTAGCCCTATTACATCCAAGTCCAAGTCAGGCCTCTGTACACAACTTTTACACACTGCCCTTACCTTAACTATATGGGCCTGTGGATCCTCAGAAGGTAGCCTTGAAAAGAAACCTCTGGCAGTGAGCATTTGCATCAAGCTACTAGTTACCACAAAGGTGTGTCCTGGTGGTAGAGGGAGAATGACAAGTGGCCAATCGGAGTCTGCTATATTGTCATAGCATCTGTATTATTCTTGAGGCCATGGAGCGGGATTTTGTCTCCTATGTTGGTTTTCACCCCGAGCATCGGGTAACAAGTTACCATGAACATCAACCAATGTTGGGATGTCTGGTTTGGATCATCATCATTAATACCAAAGTTTCAATTCATGTTGTGTATTGTACGCTCTAATTGGTGATCGTAGGGAAACAAGGGTTCTCTTCCTCTCCATATATTTGGCATACAAGGAAGATAGTTCTGCAAGAATAAAAATAAAGAAACAAAGTAAAATTAAGAAAATATCGACTAAACTATAGCAATAAGTTTAAGTTAATCTTAAAGCTACTTTCCTCGGCAGCGGCGCCAAAATCTGATACGCTCAAACTTACTTATCAAATAAGAAGTAAAGCGGTCGTATCAAGTAAAGAGCCCAACTAATGAGGTTAGGATCGTTCCCACGAGTAAAATAGTTCAGACTTAACTTCAATATATTATTACTAGTATTTAGTCAATTATTTCGTTGGAAATAAAGACAATAAAAGGGGGTTTTTTACTTCAAAATGAATGAATATAACTAGCTAAATTAAAGGAGAAAACAAACAGATTCAAATGTTGGAGTTTAATCAATTAATAAGAGTAACTAGGGTTTACTTGTTACCCACAGGTTCCTAACTGTATAACTCTAACTATAACAATTCTTTCCTAGTATCTTGCATGCAAAGTGATAAGATATGTATTTCTAAATCCTTGGTCCAGCATCTAGAAAATTTCACTCCGCACCTTGGTCCGGCTACGTGTGTTGCTATACTAATCCTTACCTTTACCTCATATTAAGTATTGTATTCGATATTTGACTAAGTTATTACCTCGTACCAATCATTTCTAGCCTATTACATAGTATACACGAAATCTATGTTGATAATTTTTTTCCTATTATCTACCTCCTTGGTCCGGCAAGTAGCATTAAGGCGATTTCTAACGTTGGCCATCCGTTAAAAAAACTTCTAAGAGAATGAATTATCAATACATGCAAGACACTATTCTAGAATTGTTATTTTAGTTAGGTTTTACCTCATTATTCGCCTATGGTTCCCACAACCCTAGTTATGGAGGTTAGTTACCCATAGTCATTATCACAATATTCATATATATGATATAAGAATTCATTCACTTACTTCAATGAGAAAGAATAAAATCCAGAAATTTACTTGATTAATCGACAAAATCACCAATAATCAACTTTAGAGAAAAGTGTAACAATCCAAAGTGTAATAATCAAAATAATCTCCTCACAAAGAATATAACATAAAAGTGTCTAATAATCAAGTGTCTAGCAACAAAAATGAGGTTTTTCGAAATATATATAAAAACAAAAATCTAATAAAAGAAGGACTCTATTTGCTGGAAATCTGTCAAAACACGGCTGGGTCGACGGACCTCGTGACGGGTCATCGTGGTCACGACGGGCCGTCATGGACTCCGACGTCCCATACTTTGCAAATTCTTCTTCTGCTCTATTTATTACCCTCAATGGAAGGTATGACGGATCGTCATAGGCACAACGGTCCGTCGAGGGTCTTCGATCCATAACACTTAAACTCTTTGGAATCGGGTACTAGGACTACTTCTCTGATCTTCACGACGAACTAGCAGGACGGACCGTCATGGCTACGACGGTCCATCAGGCACTTTGTAACCCCATACTTGGTCAGACATCCACATCTTCCTTCAGCAGCTTCACTATGATGCCACCTATGGGCCGACACATGCACGACGGACCGTCACACGCTCCGTAGGTGGTAATTTTCTGCATTTCTTGCTCAAAAACTTCCGCGTTCATCTTTAGACAGATTTCCTGCAAATAAAGACAAACTTACTTAAAAATTAATACAAAAAGGCTTTTGGACACACACTAAACTTAAGGAAAAAGCATTACAAATACCGTGAAATTACGGTATATCAATACGCAAATGTGCGGCGAGACAAGGGTGTGGTTGAAATTTATGATTAACAATTTGATTCCCGGTATACACTACATGGAAATTACACATGACCGGGTATGTCTTCTGTAAGCCATGATGACCACCACATACCTGAATATTAGGGCCATCCTTTACTCTACTATGAGGAAGACTAAGGGCTACATGTATGCTTTTGGTCGTCTTATCACAAAAATGTGTCGTCGTGCAGGTGTTTCGGAGGAAAATATGGACTACAGGCCCGACTTTATCATGCAGCTGTAGATGTCACAAGATCAAAAGAGCCTGATGCTGAATTAGGTCCAACTCTCACAACGGTGAAACGTCATAGACGGAATAAATTGATCATGGCACAGATGTATGGTTTTGAAATATTGTGCTATAATACATGTGGTCGACCATCAAATTTTGTGGGGCTCAATGATGTCTACTGGAGTTACCCATCGAACGCACATGCAAAAGTTCTTTTGAGCATTGGCCCAAATTTATAAAACCATTTGATGATGATGTTTCGACAAATGCGGAGAATTTGTGAGGTGGTTCTGATATTTAATCATACACTGAGGACGATATGGACCCTTCATAGGCCGGAGATGATGATGTTATGAAGGAGTAGCTTGGGAGTGCTTACCTTACCCTATGAACTTAATTCTCATGTTTTTCTGTGCATTGCTGACAATTCTATACATTAAGTGTAGGGTGGGGTAAAAATTGTTTGTTTATGCTTTTGTTAATTTTCATGATATGTTTTGTTTTTGGATTTAGTGGTTGTTGTTTACATTCATTAGCCAAGGATAATCCCTTTGAATTGTACAAAAAATATATTTTATTGGTAGGATTGAGTCTGTAGTAGTCATCGATCGAGTTAGACGGTCTAATGATATATGGATGACGACCGTCTTAAGGTCATTTGCATCACTCGAGTCTTAGGTTTGGTTGTGTTGAAATCGTATTTCTCTGTAAAGCATACGTATAAAAGAGCGTAATGAATTGATATGTATATGAAGCTCAACTGTTTTTTCATCCTATAGAAATGTAAAACTTAAGCGCAAATGAACCTTATGGTTAACATAATTATATTCTTAGAATGATCTTACCGAATGAAACTTGTGCCATGAGTGGTGAGTTATTGATATAGTCCTTGTAATGTTGTTGAGTGTAGAACTTGTCCAGGTTGTTACTGAAGCAAAATACAAATTTATTATACTCACAAAGATGATAGCAGACCTTCCTAAAAAATTGGTTATTTTGAGCTTTATATGATCCCTAGTAAGCCCATTTGAGACATTGACCTTATTTTTTTGAAACCTGATATGCTCAAATTATACTTCCCTAAAGATGTATGAGCGGTTGCATCATGTAAAGAACCAAATTGTTAGGTTGGGGTCGATCCCACGAGGAAAATTGCTTAGACTTAAGTTTAATCTAGGATTATGTCTATTTAGTCAAATCCTTTTCAAAAACAATTAATTAAAGGGGTGTTTTGTGTAACCAAAATGTTTAATTATTTCTATGTAAGACAGAAATCAAGTTAACAACTTTAGTGTTTATCAAGAGACGAGAGATACTTTGGTGTAATTGTTCCCCATAGGTTCATAACGCGGTAATCCTAGCTATAACAATCCTTTCCTAGTATATTCCATGCAAACTAGTAAGTTATGTATCCCTAATTACTTGGTCTGGCAACTAGAGAATTTCACTCCGAACCTTGGTCCGGCTACGTGTGTCTACTTTACTAAACCTTACCTTTACCTCATATTAAGCATCATATTCAATGTATGGTGAATTTACTACTTTGCACGAATTTAAAATAGCCTATTAGATAGTGTATACTAAATCTATGGTGATAATTCTTGTCCAATCAACTACTTCCTCGGTTCGGCAAGTAGGAATAGGGCAAGTTCTAACGCGTGAACTTGTTAAAATGACTTCTAAATGAAAGAATTATCAATACATTCAGGAAACTATTTTAGAATTTTTATTTAGCTAGTTTTACATTGTTAATTACCCATGGTTCCCACAACTCTAGTTGTGGATTTAGTTACCCTACATTATAACCCGAACAAGTCCTGTTTGATTTTTGAGTATAACACATTTCATTAGTAAAAATGTGCAGAATGGGAAAACTTATGCTTCTCACTACATGCATGTGAATTAATTTCGTGAGAGTGAGCAGTTCTATGCTAGTCCTGAGATTATCTTAAATTGTAGCTTGTGTGCTCATAATTTTCTTTGGTGTGAGGGACACTTGTTGCAGGAAGCAAAGTTATTATATGTAAGAGTGCATATATAGTTACTAGTATGGTTGAGTAGAGTTCTCAAAGCATGCTCAGATTCGTTGCATATCAGAAGATGAAAGATGTTGAGAGTAAGGTTGATACACAACCTAGTTTCAGTCCAGGTCTAGGTGTCGTTAGTCGTTGTTAGAGGACAAACAAAGCTTTAAGTGTGGGGCAGTGATCTTGGGCATATTTGTATGCTAATATTGCTAATTTTTTCATAATTATGCTTTGTTTTGAGTCGTTGAATTTAGGTTACTCGTGTTTGAGTTAATTCAGTGTTTCTGGATAAACCAACTTGACAAGTTGTGTAGGAAGGCAATGTGAAAGAAAATATGCACTAAAAGGATAAAAGGAAGCAACATGAAAATATAAGGAGGAAGTGGAGCAAAATGAAGTTGAAGAAATCCCTCAAAGGCATTTACTGTTTGCTCCGTGTCGCGCAGAAAGGAGATGATTATCAAGCCTCGAGTTAATTTCGAAGTAGGAGACTCCATGCAACCTCCACATTGCACAAAAGGCAGAAGATTATTAATCCTTGAAATAATTTAGAGGCAAAAGACCTCGTGCTACCTCCACGTCGTTCGGAAAGCTTTCCCGTTGAATAAAAAGAATCAAAGCCTTTTGCGAGTCGCGCGCCTGAAGCCCAAATTTGAAAAATTTGAATTTAATATAAATAGGGTTTTATTTTATTTTATTAGGAATTGTTTTGCTAATTTTGAATGGGGAGCAACATGAACGATACTTTGATTTTTTTTAGGGTTATAATTTTTCTCTTCATCTTTGAAATCTTGGGAGTGATATATACACATTTGAAGATTTCTTTGATTATGAGTAGCTAAATACCCTAGTTCTAGGCCTGTGGCTATATGATGAATGAAACTTGTTTAAATTCTTAAGGGTTTTAAGATGAGTTATCTATGATTCGTTCTTATGTTCTTCATCTACATATTTCATGATTGTCCACCATAGATATCAACCCATAGGAACGCAGTAGGCTTACTACCCCCTTTCACCATACTATCCTTTGAATGTGAAGGTTTAGCTCGGTAATTCTGACCATAGTACTCATTCCTTGTTAATAGGTGCAGGTGCACTAGAAGATGATGGGGAAGGACCCTTTTATTTATATTTGAAGGATGTCCAGTTCAAATTATTCTTCTGCTACCCGGTCTCATTCCTTGTCTTAACTCTCTTGTTTCTATCCTCTTCTCTATCCCTCATCTTCTCCTCTTCAACCTACTGCACTTAAGCCATAAACTTAGATATTTTACATCACCTATTAGCATTGCACATCTGCCTCTTTGCTTTATGTAAGACCTAAGCTAGAGACAATCAAAAGTCATCCTACTCCTCATGTCCTTAACAATTTTAGGAGTATAACGGAAGAACTCGGTAAACTTCAACCAATACTCATGCACACTCAAAGAGTCCTACTTCAAGTTAAGGAACTCTCGTACCTTATCATCATTCAATTCTATAGGAAATAACTCCTTAAGAAAGCCTCTGTAAAATAGGCCCAACGTGGATGTGGCGCATCCTTATCTCTGCCCTCCTTCCACTTATCGAATGAAGTCCTAGCCAAAGTTTTTAATTTATATGTAGCTATCTCGACTCTTTAAGCATGAATGACATAGATTACATCAAAAACCTTGTAAAGTTCCTCAACAAAATAATCCAGATCCTTAGTGGTGCTCAAACCAATGAAACTTGGAGGATTCATCCTCAAGAACTCACAAATCATTGAAGTGTAAGCCTCTTATTGTCGAGCTTCCCTCTATTGAAGAACTTGATTGGTCACAACTTTATCGAGAATACTTATTGCCTCTTTGAACTCAATATTAGAAAACACTCCTTGCGGTTGCACTTCAGGTGCATTGGGCAACTCTCGTTCCTCAACGTCCCTCCTAGATGGATGACATTTTTTTTTCTCTTCGTGCAAGCATGGTTATCTAAAAACACGTGCAAGCACGAGTTAGAGAGAAACATTTAGAGATGATCTCTAACGCTTGAAAGGATAATGAAAGAAGTAAAGTATTTCCTAAATGTCGTAGCCTCCTAATTAAATATATGGCGCACTTCACACTAATATCTAGAACTCTACAGACACGACTTCATAGACTCCCTAGGACAATAGAAACCTGACTCTGTTACCAACTTTGTCACGCCCTGATCATACATCTTGGACGTGGATGGAACTCAATGAACATTGTAGGCCTCATGATACGCTCAAACTTACTTCTCAAATGAGAAGTAAAGCGGTCGCGTCAAGTAAATAACACAACTAGTGAGGTTGGGATCGTTCCCACGAGGAAAATAGTCTAGACTTAACTTCAACTTGTTTATTACTATTGTTCGGTTGATGACTTCCTTGGAAAGTAAAAAACATAAAAAGGGGGGTTTGTATTTCCTAATAAGTAAAAATAACTAGCAAAATTGAAAGAGACACTTAACGGGTTTGAAAGTTGGGTTTTAATCAGTTAATCAAAGTAACTAGGGTTTACGTGTTCCCCACATGTTCATAACCTGATAAATCTAAATATAACAATTCTTTCCTTGTATCTTGCATGCAAAGTGATAAGTTATGTATTTCTAAATCCTTGGTCC
>NC_028648.1:35454106-35456882 GCF_001406875.1 Solanum pennellii | reverse complement strand
TTTAGGTATACTTTAGTGACTTTTTGCCCTCCTTGACATATCGGCTAAACCGTCCCTTTTCTATCAATTTTTTTCCGCCCAGTTTCTGATATTCTTTCCCTTTGCTCAATTTTCTCTTCTTTCTTCATTTGTGTAAGTGACTCTCTTCTTTTCTTGTTTGAAATTCTTATATATTTTTCTTTTTCTTTACTTTTCTTTCAACTAATTTTGAGTCACTCTACTTTTGTTCTTTCTCTCTCTTTTGTTCTTTCAACCCCACTTTCCACAGCATTCCTCGTAATAGCCACCCTCACTCAAGGTACACAATACCCAAAGTTGGGTCAGGGCCAAAACGAAGGTTGTTTACTGCATTAGCCACCCTCAACTTATGCTTTTGGCATAAGCTGAGGTGCACATGTCCAAGGAGGGACCAGGGCCAACACGTTGTTCCCAGAAAAGATCAGTTGGGGTGAAAAAGAAAGGTCTAATTAAGCTCAGATTATTTGGATCAAAGAAGGATAACTTTCATTTGGTTTCTTTTATTTAGGCTAGAAATGGGCTTCCTTGAATAAGGGCCTATGATCCTTTCCTAATTGTCTGTTACAACTTACTTTTAGCAGGACTAACCAGGCAAGTTCTAGCTCAGTACCAATCGTGGACTATTCAAATTTCCTCACACTCACTTGACATGTCATCACTATACCAGATTATTAGACACCTAGTTTGCCTTGAAGATTTAGGGTAATGCAATGGTGTAACTCTATTTCATGTTTAGAGCCACACAATTATCAGTTACTACGCCTAGTCATGCAACATTTTCAAGTTTTATCGGGACCTCATTTTAGCCATCATGCTTCAGAGTTAAACTATGTACAAAAGATATAACGTGCTAGTTCAACAGAAAAAGTAATCAGTCTTTTGGGGAAAAAGAACACAGGCAAGAAAACCCCAAAAGAGGATAGTGAGTTGGGTTACTCAGACTTCACCCTAACACTCACTTTCCATTTACCCCACCCCCAACAAAAAAGCATGCAATTGTCCCCAATGCATAAAAAAAATCTAAAGATTAGAGGGGTAGGTGAAGCAAACCTGTGGCGCATAGCGCCGTCGATCAGCAAGCTGGTGGGTCCGGTTTCCCAGAACCCACATCCTCTGCAATCTGGACACCCTCAGTGGTGTCCTCAGCAATCTGGACACCCTCAGTGATGCCCTCAGCAACAACCGCACCATCAGTAAAGCCTCCTGCTGTCTCTACAGTGCGGGAGCTAGACGCCCCAGCCGCTATCTGCGATGCTCTGATTTGGTGTGCCTCCGCCTCAGCAAGTGAGGCTCTCCTTGCGACCTCCATCTCTCGGCGCTCCTTCTTCCTTGCTCACGCCTCATCCTCTGATCGACCCCTACGCCTCTTGGCACTCTCTCGAGGGGAAGGTGGGGGAATTTCTGACGTAGCAAACAGGGCCGCCAATACAGTGTCCTCAATAGGCTCGACAGGCTCCGGCACTCTCGCCTCTAGGATCGTGTCGATGTCTGCACGAAGACTATCGACTACAGCCTGAAGAGTCGACACATCTACCGGAGGGGCTGGGCAGGCTAACACTCTCAACTCAAATGCATCTAGGCGCTGGTGAACCTCAGCAATCTTCCGCTGCATCTTCCTCTCCATACGCGCTTCAGACTCAGTAATAGACTTCTGCATCCACGGCTGGATATGATGCAGAAGGGTGGCCATTTGTGCCTCCAGTTTTTGGACCCTAGCAAGCGGGGCCGGTAACGGTAGAGGGGCTGTGCGAGAGGAGCTCGGGGCTGGGCTACTACCCGGGATAGACTCAACCAGGGTAGTGTCAGTGGACGCCTGTGTAGAGGTGCGGGCCTGGGCCACCGTCTCCGCAAGATCATCAGCAAGAGGTGGCAGCTCTGGACGGGGCCCTCGACGTGGGGCCAACTCATTGGCCTCGTCTCTGATGAGGCCGACGTCCACGGTACCCTGCGGGGTCCTCAACTGATCTATGTGCCATATGGGCACACCTGCAGACCTGCAAAGAGCAAATATCATGCACGGAAAGGGGTAGGTGGTAGTGCCCTTGAATCCCCTCTCGTGCATGACCGCCTGGAGAAGCCATGCATAGTCCACCTCGAAGCCGGCTATCATCGCCGCCATCAACACTGCTCGATCCCAAGTGACGATGTTATCAGCAGCTGTGGGGGAAAGGCAGTGACGGACGAGCAGCCACAAGAACTTCGCGACGAACGTGAGGTTGGCCTTCTTGATGGCCCACTTCGGCTCAGTGACCCAATCTGCACCCTCTCCGTCGACTGATTGGTGCAGAGCCATCCACCTCTTGGTGGTCTCTCTCAGTGCCTGCTCGCGCAAGAACTGGCCATCCTTCACTATCTGCCAGCGGTAGTCAAACTCGGCAGTGTGGGGAGTCCGCGTAGCATCTGCACTCTCAACGTATAGGAACCGGCGGATAGCTGGCAGGGAAATGTCGACCTGCACGCCCCGGACTCGAACCTGCTCCAGTGGGGCCTGTTTAGCGGGAGCAGCCTGCCTGTCGATCTGTGATCGGAGAGTCGCTACGTAGGAGGCGTAGAACTCTCGGACCATCTCCTCGCTGTATCGTCCAACGGACGTGCTGTCCACTCTAAGCGATGCCTGGTGAATAGGTTGTGGATCGCCGGCATCGAGGGGAGACTCCCTGTAAGTACCCGCTGCTCCAAGGTGAGTGTCCGAGTAATAACTCCATTATCCGTCAGGAATTTGGCGTCGGAGTAAACTTGAAACTGGCCTTCGACGCAC
>NC_028648.1:35442433-35444106 GCF_001406875.1 Solanum pennellii | reverse complement strand
ATTTGTCAAGGGATTTTCTCCTATTGCTTCGCAGCTAACAAATTTGACTAAGCAGAATGTTCCTTTTGTATGGTCGGACGAATGTGAAGAAAGATTTCAGAAACTCAAGACTTTGTTGACTACTGCACCAATTCTTACCTTGCCAGTGGAAGGTAAGAATTTCATTGTCTATTGTGATGCATCTTATTCTGGTTTGGGTGCAGTGCTAATGCAGGAGAGAAATGTAATTGCTTATGCTTCGAGGCAATTAAAAGTGCATGAACGTAACTATCCGACCCATGATTTGGAGTTGGCTGCAGTAGTATTTGCATTAAAGCAATGGAGACATTATCTATATGGGGTCAAGTGTGAAGTTTATACAGATCATCGTAGTTTACAGTATGTCTTTACTCAGAAAGATTTGAATTTGAGGCAGAGGAGGTGGATGGAACTATTGAAGGACTATGATATTACTATTTTGTATAACCCAGGAAAAGCTAATGTTGTGGCAGATGCTTTAAGTAGAAAAGCAGGGAGCATGGGTAGTTTAGCCCACTTACAGGTTTCTAGACGCCCATTGGCTAGAGAGGTTCAGACTTTGGCTAATGACTTTATGAGGCTGGAAGTACTAGAGAAAGGAGGATTTTTGGCCTGTGTGGAGGCAAGATCTTCTTTTCTTGACAAGATTAAGGAAAAGCAGTTTGCTGATGAGAAGCTGAGCCGAATTCGAGATATGGTATTGCGAGGAGAGGCTAAAGAGGCAATAATTGATGAGGAAGGCGTTTTGAGAATTAAGGGAAGGGTATGTGTGCCCCGTGTTGATGATTTGATTCACACTATTCTTACAGAGGCTCATAGTTCAAGGTACTCTATACATCCTGGTGCAACCAAAATGTATCGCGACCTAAAGCAACATTTTTGGTGGAGTAGAATGAAGCGCGACATTGTTGATTTTGTTGCCCAATGCCCGAATTGTCAGCAAGTAAAGTATGAACACCAGAGGCCTGGAGGAACACTTCAGAGAATGCCCATTCCTGAATGGAAGTGGGAAAGGATTGCAATGGATTTCGTGGTTGGTCTTCCCAAGACATTGGGTAAGTTTGATTCTATTTGGGTAATTGTTGACAGGTTAACTAAGTCTGCTCACTTCATCCCGGTCAAGATGACTTACAATGCAGAGAAGTTAGCCAAACTCTATATCTCAGAAATTGTTCGATTGCATGGAGTTCCACTCTCCATCATATCAGATAGAGGTACGCAGTTTACTTCTAAGTTTTGGAGAACATTACATGCTGAATTAGGTACTAGGCTGGATCTTAGTACTGCATTTCACCCTCAGACCGATGGTCAGTCTGAGCGAACGATTCAGGTGTTGGAGGATATGCTTCGTGCATGTGTGATAGAATTTGGTGGTCATTGGGATAAATTCTTACCCTTAGCAGAGTTTTCATACAACAATAGCTATCACTCAAGTATTGATATGGCTCCATTTGAGGCACTGTATGGGAGGAGATGTAGGTCTCCCATTGGTTGGTTTGATGCATTTGAGGTAAGACCTTGGGGTACCGATCTTTTGAGGGATCGTTAGATAAGGTAAAATTCATTCAGGATAAGCTTCTAGCAGCTCAGAGCAAGCAGAAGGAATATGCAGATCGAAAGGTTAGGGACTTGAATTTTATGGAGGGTGAACAAGT
>NC_028648.1:35391096-35439399 GCF_001406875.1 Solanum pennellii | reverse complement strand
TTAAATACTCTTAGACTTAGTAATTTGAGGATAGATGTTCTTGATGTGATGACTTCAAGATTTTGGGGATGATAAGTATTATACTTTAGAAGTTTATTTAATTGATTTCGTTAATGAGTTTTGGATCTTCCGCATTTTATTTACTATTCAAAATTTATATACTGGTAAACGTTGGGGTTTAGATTGTTGGTTCGCTCACCTAGTAAGATAAGTGTGGGTGCCACTCGCGGCTCGTTTTGGGTCGTGACATCGTTAAAGAAAATGCAATAACAAACTCAACTTTACTTATATATGAAAGGAATATAGTTTTGTTGGAGATTCTCTAACCGAAAATCATCACTATGATCCTAAGCGATGGTACAACATCTTACCTCACGTTGCAAGAGGAACGTCCTGTACCTTGCCGCCAGTATAGCACGTGAACTACTAAGTGAATCCACTAGTCTGTGCTAAAAAGCACTAAGGAATCATCTAAAAAGTATGACTCTTTATATGTCCCCATATCGGTGTCCAATACTACTCCCAAAATACTTAACTCATATGTATTAAAAATAACATCTTCTTTGGTTTGAGATAATTTGCTCAAAATTAGCTTTTACAATCTCAGAAATCATAGTTTCCTGTTTACTAAAACTAGTCGAAGGCTCTATTGAAAGTCTAGCTTCCTTTCTTGCGCAGAACGTGAAAACATTTGTAATTCTTAGGAAATACTTAGTTCCCTTTATAACTTTTTGAAAAATGAACTCAACTATTTACTCTTTGTTGAGCTTGTAACTTAACTATTAGGGAATACTTAGTTCCCTTATAACTTTTGAGAATTTTACTCAATTCATACTCTTTGCTGAACTTGTTGCTTGAGCCTTAAAACAAAGTTAAAATTTTGTTTAAGACTCTTCAAAACTTTTAAAGACTTGCATTTGCTTGCTTCTTAACTTTTAGACATGACTCTTAACTTCTTTGACTTTGATCTTAACTTTCCTTTAATTGAATTATGGATTCAAGGTTCATCATCTCATGTTTATAGATGATTTTATTATGTTTATATGTACTTTCGAGTGTTGGAATCAACTAATAAATGTGGGTATCACTTAGGAGTTAGTATAAAAAGATGGGGAAAGAACGGGGTCTCCAAGCTTCTATGGCTCTATGAGAGGCGTAGAGCGCTAGAGCCTGAGGACAGATGTTGTCCTGAGGTTCTCTGGCTCGCGTGACACTCAACAAACCAAAATAAATTAACAATCATGCTTACTTATATTTTATAAGTAATAATAAGAGAATTAGTATCTTGATCTGCATTCTCTTTGGATTCAAAAAGATGTAAATATATTTTCTTCATACCCTCTTAAGCTTCCAAGTCGCTTCTTCAATAAATTGGTTCCTTTAAAGGACCTTGACTGAAACAACCTCTTTTGTTCTTAACCTGCGTACTTGGTGATCTAAAATATGAACCGGAATCTCTTCATAGGATAATCTATCCTTAATCTCAACATTCTCGGTCAGCACAATAAATATCAATGAAGGATCACCCATACACTTCTTCAACATGGAGATATGAACTACCGGATGAATTGTTGTTTACTCTTGTGGTAGCTCCAACTCATAATCTACATTGCCAATTATTTTTTATATTCTATAAGGTCCAATACCACCGGGGACTAAGCTTTCCCTTCTTACAAAACTTCATAAAAATTTTCATTGGTTAAACTTTTAGATATACCCTGTCATCCACTTCAAACTCCATCGTCTCCTCCTCACGTCTGTGTAGGAGTTCTGATGACTCTGTGCCATCTTCAATCTCTCTTGAATTACCTTTTCATTCTCCATGGCTTGGTGAATTAGATCTGGTCCTCTCAACCCTGCTTCACCGACTTCTAACCACTCAATAGAAGATCTGCATCTTTTCCCATAAAGAGTTTCATATGGATCCATTGGGGTGCTTGAATTGTAGTTGTTGGTGTAAGCGAACTCAATGATAGGTAGGTGATCATCCGTATTCCCCTTGAAATCGATCACACAAGCTCTCAACATGTCTTCTAAGGTCTTGATGGTATGCTCTGCCTGTCCATCAATCTGTGGATGAAAAGCAGTGCTTAAGTTCACCTTTAAACCTAAACCTTTTTGGACAGACTTCTAGAGTTGAGCAGTAAAGTGTGCACCTCTATCAGAAATAATGGAGAGCAGAACTCCATGACGACTTACAACTTCTTGAATTTACAACTTAGCATAATCCTCCACCAAATGAGTGATCTTTACCTGCAAGAAGTGGGCTAATTTTTTCATTCTATCAATAATTACTCAAATGGAATCATGCTGCCTGCGATACCTTGGCAAGTCTGTGACGAAGTCCATATTAATCATCTCCAACTTTCATTCTGGAAGTTCTATATTCTGAGACAACCCTCCAGTCCTTTGGTGTTCTACTTTAATTGTTGGCAATTCGGGCACGTGGCAATAAACTCAGCAGTTTCTTTCTTCATACCTTTCCACCAGTTTACCTCTCTCAAATTCGTGGTACATCTTGGTGGAACACCAATGAACGGAACATTTGGAGCTACGATCCTCCTCCATGATCCTCTCTTGGAGTTTATCCACCCTAGGTACACACAATCTACCTTGATACCTCAGCACACTATCTCCCCCTTATTCAAAAGTCAATATTTTTTACTTATGAACATTCTCCTGGTCTTGTTTTTCTTTCACCTCTAACACTAATGATTATTCAGCCCCATTAGTCACCGCTATTCTTTTTTTTTTTATGGAATCCATAACTCTGACTCCTAGGCATGCAAGTCTAGGCAAATCTTTGTCTAAATCCCTCTTTTCTTCCTCAACATAGGAGGTACTCCCCATGGATAAATTTTTAAAGCATCAGCAACAACATTAGCCTTACGTGGGTTGTAAATACTACTCCTGCCATAATCCTTGAGTAGTTCTAACCACATCCTTTGTCTGGGATTGACCTCTTTCTGGTGAAAATGTATTGTAGGCTCGCGTGATCAGTGAAAATATCAACATGAATACCATACAAGTAGTGCCGCCATATCTTCAAGGAAAATACTATTGTAGGCAACTTTAAGTCATGTTTGAATAATTCTTTTTATGAACCTTCAACTGTCTGGAGGCATAAGCTATAACTTTGTCATTCACAACCCAAACCAACTCTTGATGCATCACAGTACACCACAAAACCTTGAGTACCCTCTAATAAGGTCAAATCTTGAGCCGTAGTCAACCTCTTTTTCAACTCTTGAAAGCTTTTGTTACAAGCTTTAGAGCACTGAAACATATTTGTCTTCTAGATCATCTTAGTCAAGGGAGATAAGATAGATGAAAACGCCTCAACGAATCTTCTATAGTAGCCAGCCAAACCAAAGAAACTTTGTATATAAGTTGGAGATGTGGGTCTAGGCCAATTCGGGATTGCATCAATCTTTTGGGTATCAAGGCTTATCCCACCACCGGAAACTGTGGCCTAAGAATGCCACAAACTTAAGCCAAAACTTATAAAAGAACTTGGAATATTGCTCCTTATCTTTCAAAGTCTAAATAACTATCCTGAGGTGACTAGCATGATATTCTTCATCGATTGAATAGATTAGTATGTCATCAATGAAGACGATAACAAACATATCTAAATAAGGTTTGAAGACTCTATTCATATAACTCATGAATGATGCAGGCGCATTGGTCGAACCAAAGGACATGACTGAAAATTCATAATGCCCATATCTGGTTCTCAAAGTTGTCTTTGGAATACCACATCCTCTAACTTTCAGCTAATGGTAGCCTATTTTGAGATCAATTTTCGAGAAGTAGGAAGCACCCTCAAGATGGTCGAAAAGATCATGTATCCTTGGAAAGGATACTTATTCGTTATGGTAACCTTATTTAGTTGGCGATATTCTATACACATCCTAAATAAACCATCCCTCTTTCTCACGAACAAGACCAGAGCACCCCAAATAGAGACACTTGGTCGGATCAAACCTTTATCTAACAGATCTTTCACCTGTTATTTAAACTCTTTAACTCTGTTGTTGCCATTCTATATGGAGTAATAGATATTGGACGAGTATCTAGAATGATGTATATGTCGAAGTCTATTTCTCTCTCAGGAGGGACTCTGAGTAGATCATCATGAAAGATTTTTGGAAACTCTTTTACTACAGGAACTGACTTAAGGGAAGGTACTTCAGCACTTGAGTCATTAACTAGGACTAAGTGATATATACATCCCTTTGAAACTATCTTTCTCGACTTAAGGTACAAAATGAAACGACCCTTAGTCACTGCTGAACTAGTACTCCACTCTATGACTGGATCATTCGAAGTCTGAAACTTGACAACTCGAGTTCTAGAATCTATTGATGCATAACAGGCATGAAGTCATCCCATACCTAGAATGACATCAAAATCTACCGTGTCTAACTCTACTATATAAGCCATGTGTTCTTGTGATTGACAAAAATAAAACAATCACGATAGACTCTTTCTACTAGATTAGACTCTCCAATCGGTATAGAAACATAAAAAGACTCACAAAGTTTCTTAGGAAGAATCTCAAACTTATTTGCAACATAAGGGGTTACAAAAGATAAAATTTCTCCTGGTTCTAACAAAGAATAAACATTAAAAGTAAATACTTTGATCATACCCATGACAACATCAGGGGAGTTCTCTTGCTATTGACGGCTAGTTACTGCATAGAGGAAATTTTCTCCTCCGCCATTGCCACAAGTAGCTACTCTAGGTTCAGCCCTCTCTGGTAGAGCATCTAATAAAGATTGGGCTCTATTGCTCGGATTTCCACCACCCTTCTCATTCTTAGGACACTATTTCATAAAGTGACCCTCTTGACCGCACTTGACGCAACCTGACTATCCATCACGACACTTCCTAGCATGGTTTCTACCACACCTACTACATGCATGGGCCCAACTACCTTCTTGTGGCACACTACCTTAGGACTCGGCTGGTCTAGCCTTGAAATTTTGTGAATTTGGTCTATTATACTTATCTCTGTTTTTGGGCGCAGGTGCACTAGCAAATGCTAGTGCATGCCTCTTTTGTTTCTGTAATTGTTTCCGATTCAAACCACATGTCTGTTGCCCAGAATCATTGCCAGTCTTGTCTTTCTTCTTTCTGTACTCCTCTCTGTCCCTCAGCTTCTCTTATTTAACTTGCTACACGTAGACCATCAATCGGGATATGTCCATGTCACTGGTTAGCATTGCAGCTCTACCCTCTTTAAAATATACACGACCCAAGCCAGCGACAAAAAAACTCATTCTGAACCTCATATCCTAAACCATCTCTGGAGCATAGCAAGACAATTGGGTGAACTTCAACCCATACTTATGAACTGTAACACTCCCGAAGTTCTATAAAATGGTCTAGAGCCTCACTTAATGAAATAAGCCCTAAAACACTGGTTCTAAGCCTAAACTAATGTAATGAAACTAATTAGGAGGTGTTAGAGTCAAAATGTCAAGAAACGACAACGACGTTTAGAGACTAGTGAAATTGAGCTAGTGTGTCTTGGTTTGTTTCAAGGGGTTTTAAGAGACGAAATTAGGTCAAATTTGGTGAAAAGGGTTAAAATACATTTTACAGTGTTTGTAGGGTCAAAACGTCCGGGTACGAATCCCCAAGGACCATCCCAAGGGTCCTTGGGGAAGACCCATCCATTGACCCTCAAAAATAGTCTCTAGGTAGTGTGCAACCATGAGACTAATCGACGAGCCATCGTTTGGTCGACGCATCATCAATGGTGTCATTGCTTGACACTTAGTCATTTCCACAACAGGTCCTTTCATAGATGGTTTTGAACTTCCCCAAATACTAGGGTTTTAATCTATACATGGATTCTCTTTTAAAAACAAAATTGTTATTCGATTGTGATGAATTATAATCTTTTATTGTTGGTTAACTATTAGATTATCGATAATTGTTGACAATCATTCAAGATTCTCCTTGAACCCTTGTTCTTCCCTAAACTCATTATATCTTGAAATTTTACGGTAATTGTGGAAGATGATGAGTATATTTATATGTGGAATGATAACTGCTATGCATTACTTCTTGAATTTACCTTGTTTATGTATTGATTATGTATTCTTTGGTAATGGAAGTATGAAGTCTATGAAAGGGCAAGAAGGTATGAAGATTGATTTTTCTTGAATTAAATTATGAGATATGAGTTGCTTAAATAGTAATGCTCCTATGTCTAATATGTGGTTGTGATGTTGATAACAAGTAGTACTCATCTTTAACCCTAGACAATTGAAGTAGCCACAAAGTATGTATGCATGTTATGATATGATTATTATATGATTGAAAGCAGTTCCTACAATTACAATAAAGTGTTGAGTGAAAGGTTTACTCACTTGTATGTGATTTCTAAAGTGAAAGGACAGTTCTCACTTGTGAATACCTATTGAACTATAATGATGAGATGTTTACATAGGGGTCTAGTAGAGACTAATGTGAACTTGTATGATGAGAAAATATGATTATTAAAGGGAATAAATGCTAAGCACCGAAAGGGTATGTAAACGGGATTGGGGTCTCACGTTTAGTAAGTACGGTTCCCTACATGGGTTTTCTCACTTTTAACAAGTTTGTATTCCCAAGTTATGTGTTGTCTCATGAAATGTAAACCTCCACGTCGAGCAAGTCAAGGTTTATAAAACAATCTCCTTAACCCTTAACTATGTGCCCACATAGAACATTAGCTTAGTGGATCCACCTAGATAGTTATGTATGAAAGGTTACACCTTAAGAAATTGTTAACCTTCTCTTTTCGGTGTGCGACTAGAACACCGGATTCCATGTAGCTCACATAGTCTAATGTCGGTTCTTGCAACTTATTTCCTAATCTAAAAGTAAACAAACATGTTCAGTGTATGAATTCTTATTAGGGCTTCTATTAAGGGTTTCTAAATAGTGTGAGGGAGGGTATGGGACTTCTCTTATATATTGACCTTTTGGGATCCTAAGGGATGGTCTTAAGAGTGTTCTCTTATGATTAAGTTGATTATATGTTATGTATGTCATGTTATATATAATCTTTATGAATAAAGCATTTCATAATGAAATATGAGGTTATGTTGTATGTATGAAGTAAGACTTAATGTGATGCTTAACTTTGGGTAGAGTTATGGGATTCTATTCTTTGCATTGCATAATTGTTGTTTGGGTTACTTTTATGTTGGATTAATATCATGGTTGTTGTCTTATAAAGTTTCACTATATGTGCATGTTAAGGTTATTTAATACTAAGCATGATTTTGACAAAATTGTCCCCTTCCTCATGCATTAATGATGTTTATGCATAGAAGTCATACCCAGTACATATGGTTTGTACGAACCCATATTTCTTCCCTTCTTTTAAAGAATGTAGGTTCTGGCCATTGAAGAGCTTCTAGGCCATTTTCAAGGAAGACCTGGACTTTTCCCAATGTTGTTGGTGAATTCTCAAGTCTGAGGGTGGTGCCACTTTCTAGATTTGATAGCATTTGATGTGTCTAAAGACAATTGTTTCATTCCTTATATTTGCGACAATTGTTCTAAGCCTATATGTGGCATATTGTATTAGTGTAAGGGTTATGCCCAACTTTGTAATTCTCTATTAGATGGTTTGAATGTGGGAAAGAATATTAGACAATTTCATATGAATTGACAATGTTGCCTAAAAGAGAAGTCGATGTAGACTTCATAAGAAAGGAGTCTATGTAAACTCTATATACCATAAGCGAGAAGCCGAAGTATACTTCACTATAATAAGTTTTGCAATGATACACAATGATGTATTCTAAGGTCTAGTCTAAGTCCTCTTTGAGGACTAAGACACTGATTGCATCTACGGGGTGCTTCCTGGATGTGAAAAACTTTGTATCAGAGCATTAGGTTTAATAACCTAAGGATTGATGTCTCACTAAACCACGTCAAGCAGAGTCTTGTTCATGATTGTGAAGTGTGCCACACTTATGAATGAGGACCATGTGATGCTTAGGAAATTCTCATCTTCTTGGATTCCTATATCGTGCCTCAAGAGTTTTAACACTATATGTACTTATATTCTAATCCATTTCTTGTGCTTATAGGCAATGAATACAAGAAGGAACAATGCTCGAAGAAGAAAATGTGAATGATGTGGTTCCCTATCAAGCTCCTCAAAACCCTCAAGTTCCTACTGAAGAAGCGACTATGTCTAATGTTGAGATAAGGGCGACCATTCATAGCTTTACTCAAGTGTTGGCTACTCAAGTTGCTACGGATGCTAGGTACAAGTGAACCCCAATGCTAGCACCACCGCATCAAGGATAAGGGATTTCACAAGGATGAATCCCCTTAATTTCTTTGGCTCAAAGGTGGAAAAATACCCATAAGGGTTCTTAGATGAGGTATTGAAGTTGCTTGATGCCATGGGTGTGACATCTCACAAAAAGGTGGAACTAGCCGCCTATCAAATAAAAGATGTGGCTCAAGTTTGGTATGAACAATGGAAGAATAAGGGGCTGGTTAGAGAGGGATGGATTACTTGGGGGGCATTCAAGGCGGCTTTCCTTGATAGGTTCTTTCCCTTGGAACTAAGGGATAAGAAAATGGAAGAACGCATCAACCTTCGCCAAGGGGTTGGGAGTGTGAAGAATTATAGCCAGAGGAAAATGGAAGAAAGCATCAACCTTCACCAAGGGGTTATGAGTGTGAAGTATTATAGCCTCAAGTTCACTCAAATCTCCAAATATGCTCCCACTATGGTGGCGGATTCTAAGGCTAATATAAAAAAATTTGTGATGGGGGTATCCGATCTTGTAATTAATGAATGTAGGTCGGTAATGTTGATTCCTAACATGAACATCTTTCATCTTACGGTATGCCGAGCAAATAGAGGTGTAAAAGCTTAAGCAAGTTGGTAGGGCGATGAAGAAGACTAGGATCGGAGATAGAAATTCTTCCAAGGTTAGATTTGAGGTTCAAGAAAAGCCAATGTTCATGAAGAGGTTTTCTAACCAAGGCTATTCTAACACCCCAAGGGTCAACAAGAGTAAAGGTTCTACACCCAAGCTTTAAGAGGGAAAAAGTAGTGGTCTTTATGTTGAGAAGCCTATTTGTGTTAAGTGTGGTAGAAAACGTGAAGGCAAGTGTCTAGTTGGTACGGGTAATTGTTATAGTTGTGGTAAGAGCGGCCACATGAAAGGGGATTTCCCTATGATTTAGGCTTAAGGAATGTCAAATGCTCAAGCACAAGCAAGTTCTCCCAATCTCGATGCTCCTAAGAAGAATCGCTTCAATGCTCTCCGCTCTAGGGGTGATCAAGAGGAGTCTCCTGATGTTGTCACCGGTATTTTACAAATGTTTTCCATTAATGTCTATGATTTACTAGATCCTGGTGCCACTTTATCTTTTGTGAATCCTTTAGTGTCCATGAAGTTTTATGTATTACCCGATGTTTAGTTGAACCTTTTTCAGTTATTTCCCCGGTGGGTGACTTTGTTTGTAAACCTCTAAAACAACTTAGGTGAAACTAGAGACTAACACGTGTGACATGAGGTTTACAGTCGTAGTATTTTGAGGAAGTGTCTAAAGTTTGGTGATGTTTGGAGGTCAAACATCCAAGAAAGCCCATGATGTTCGAAAGATTTGCCTTACGACGTGCTTGTATGAGGTGTGCATTTGCATGTTTAACGTGTTCGTTTTGGTTGAAATTGATGTGACATGTCCCCGTGTTGTTTAGGGCGTAGGTTGAAACTTAGTTTTGGAGATTAAGCTCCAAAATGTAGAGTCTCTGATCCTATCGGCTCCAGCACGGCCTATCGATGGACCTGCGTGGCGTTGATTAGTAACCGTCAATGAGGTCTGCAGTTTTCTGCAGGGTCTCGACCTACTCAGAAGTGTTTTGGGAATTTTTTCTACTGTCATAAAAATTATTTGGGTGTTTAGTTAATGGTATTATGGGTATTTTAAGTATTTTTATAAATCTAGAACACTTAACCAAGTCATTATTCAAAAATCAAAACGCCAAACCCAAAGAAGAACTCTCAATAACACCTTTGAAGCTTGAAGGGAGATTGGAGCTTGGATCTTGGAGCTTGATTCCTCCATAAACATTTCTCTCAATTTCGTGGATTACCATCAATTAAGGTATGATTCTCATCCTTGAATTTCTTTTATTCAAGGAGCCAATCTTCAAAGTGATTTTAAAGATCTTTCAAAAGATGAATTGTCCTATTTTGTAATCTAGCAATGGGTTCTTGCATAAAATGTTTTGAATCAATGATTTAAGTTTGAATTGATGTTATTTTGATGATTTTAGACTAAAATTTCCATGAAACCATGCAAATAATCAATTCTTAAGTTGTGTCATATTATGGGTGATTTGATCATATCTGAAATGTATTGATTTCTTGTGTAGCTTGATTTAGGCTATTGAATTTTGTAAGAAGCATGTTAGAAATATATGTAGGCTGCACTAGATTGATGAATTCATATTGTATTATCTTGGATCGTTGTATATTGTGATTATTAGATTGAATTGGTGACTATGGCTATTGGTAAGACCCTTTGTGTATTAGATTGGTTGATTTGGCTATGGATTGGAGGTTTTGAGATCCGATTGGTGGTATGTTGACCTAAACTTCTATATATTGTGTAGTATTGGTATTTAATTGTGATGATTGGTATGGTCCACTTATAGTGGCGGTGTTAATGTGATATACCTATGAAGAATGTGGCCTTGCCGGCATTACTTGATGAGTTGTGACTAATATGGCCATGTCGGTGTTACTTTATGTATTATGATGCTATCATGTCATAACTTGACTATGTGCTTAATGTGAAGGCTTATATAGTTTGTGAGTATAAGTGGAGTCAAAGTATGTGCTCTTCTAATTAAATAAAGGTGATCATGATTGGATGTAGTGATGTCTCTATGTGTGTATACTTGAAGTTTAAGTGTGAATCTTCGTAGTTGAATATATGAGTATTATGATGAACTATGATTATGTTTATATAGGAGTGTGTAGGGTGGATCATAAGTAGTCTTAGTTGAACCTATGCTACTTGAATGATATTGTACATGTGTTAAGATGATAATGAAGTGTGTCTTGTTTTGGTAGACCTATGTCCCTTACTTGATACATGAAAAATGTGAATATGAATCTTGACTTAGTAGGCTAAAACACCTTTGTCATGAATGTATATATATGATTGAAATATGATATTGAACCTAGTTAAGAAGGTAATTTATGTGGAACCTTCTAGAAAATATCCTTGAACTTGAATATCGTAATGGTATCTTTCTTGTGTGAATGATGACTTAGGGATAGGTTGGCTTGAACAACATGAAACCATCCTTAAGAAAGTCATTGAGCTATCATATTTTTCCATTCTGTTGTAGCCCTAGTGGACCCATCCTTGGTAAGGTGTTGTATAATTTGATTATGACTTCTATATTGTACCTCTTCATATTTCCTTAGATTGAATTATTCTATGAGAACAAAGGCTAGCACCGAGAGAATTTGTTTGGGGAATGACTCTTCTTTTGATGAGACTAGAGTACAAAGAAGCACTTGATATTCCTTAACCATGTGCCTACATTGGATGTGTCCTAGTTCTACCATTGGCAAGTAGAACACCCTCCATCGGAGTAGGGAAGACTCCGGATTCCATTCCTAGCTAGTATGGTCTATGTTAGTTATTTCCTATTCTCATCATATAGGATCCATTCTAGTGGTTTGTTTAAATCTACAAAGTTTAGGTACTGGAATGAGACGCTATCATGATATTGCACGTGTAATTTTTGAAGATGTTAGTATGTAGGTTCCCTAGGTCTTCTCCAAGACCGTTATGTGAAAGTCTTTAATTGTTGAATGTCTCGTAAATGACTTAATGAACATAATGACTTAAGTTAAATGCATGTAAATTGAAAATTTATTTATCTAGAATAGCGTTGAGGGTTGCTTTGGTAGGTTTGGAGAGGGTGTATGGGTGGTCTCTTCATGTTTTACTTAGGTGAATCTTAGAGTAACTTTAGGTAGGTCTTTAATTGAATATAGTGAATACTATAATCAAAAAATATTTAAGGATTTCTTAGGTGTGTGTGAAAGGGTTGTATGGGTGGTCGCTTCATGTCTCACTTGAAAATACTTAAGGATTTCTTAGGTGTGCGTGAAGGGGTTGTATGGGCGACCGCTTCATGTCTCACTCAAGTGAGCCTTAAGAGGACCTTTGGTAGGAGATTCTTATGCTTAAAAGGTTTGAAGTGATGATATGCTATACTACGGAAGGTGACTTATATGTGCAAATGTTGACTTTTGAATGACTTTTATAATTGTCTTATAAAATTTTACTTAAAAAGAACTTGTTTTGTACAAATGTCCTTTTAGTTGATTTTATTTCATTACATCATACTTAGTGCATTCTAATGTACTAATTTCATATACTTTGTCTATATCTAAAGGTGTAAGTCGCATTTGAGAGGAGTCTTGAAGTGGAAGCTAGGATTAGTATTCACTCAAGCAAAGTTGGGGTATATCCTCAATCAATTCAAGGACATTACTGTGTTTAGTTTTCCTTATTGAAAGTACTGTAATAGACTAGATATTTATGTATTTTGATGTATGGGTCGTGTTTCAAGATATTTGTGTGCCTAAGATGGTGAGTTTGAGACTTAGCCTTTCCTTATTATTTTCTATATAATAAATATTTTGAAGTATTTCTATTTCGCGTGAAAAGTTTAATTCCGCGCTAATTTTCATACATGTATGCAATGAATGATGTCAAACGGCTTGTTCTAGACCTCCAAGAGGTCAAGTACGTCGTGCCACGATTCGAAGGATGCCTTATCTTATAGGGTGTGCTTTGGGCCCGTGACACCGTTGTTTCTAAAGGAGTCTATTGGAGTTGTCCCATATTATTGCCTAATAGAGTTATATTGGTCGATGTGGTAGAACTTGATAAGTTGGACTTTGAGGTCATATTGGGGATGGATTTGTTACATGCCTGTTTTTCTTCTATTGATTGTAGAACAAGGGTAGTTAAGTTCTAATTTCCTAATGAACGTGTGTTGGAATGCAAGGGGGAAACTTGATCCCTAGAGGTCGAATCATTTCGTGTCTAAAAGCTTGTAAGATGATTTTAAAGGTATTTCTCTATCATGTAGCGAGGATGAGGGACCTTGAATTCAAGAATCCTCCTTTAGAGTCGATTCCTGTAGTGCAGGATTTTCCGGAAGTCTTTGTAGATGACTTGCCCAAAATTCTTTCCGAACAGGAAATACTCTTTACCATAGACTTGTTGCTGAATACAAAGCCTATTTCAACCACCCCCCCCACAAATGGGTCCGTCTGAGTTGAAGAATCTAAAACATCAACTCCAAGATTTGCTAGACAAAGGTTTCATACAACCTAGTATTTCTCCACGGAGCGCTCCGGTATTGCTTGTGAAGAAGAATGATGGATCTCTTATGATGTGAATTGACTACCATCAACGAAATAAGGTCACCCAAATGAAACATATATCCTCTACCTAGGATTGATGACTTTTTTAATCAACTTTAAGGGGCCAACAACTTTTCAAAAATCGATTTGAGGTCGGGGTATCACCAACTTAGGGCGAGAGGTGAAGATATACTTAAAACGGATTGTCGAACTAGGCATGGTCATTATGAGTTACTAGTCATGTCCTTTAGTCTAACAAATGCCCCTAACAACTTTTATGGACCTTATAAATAGAGTTTTCCGAGATTACCTTGATTCTTGGAATATTCTAAGAGTAAGAATGAGCATATGGACCATTTTAGGGTAGCGTTATAAGTGCTCAAGGAAGATCAACTATTTTCTAAATATAGTAAGTGTGAATTTTTGTTGAGATCAATTGCTTTTCTTGGTCATATTGTTTCAACTGAGGGTATAGAGGTCAATTTGAAGAAAACGAAAGCGGTTAAGAATTGGCCTAGACCCTTGACCCCAACAGATATTAGAAATTTCTTGGGTTTAGACAGGTACTATAGGAGATTTTTTGATGGGTTTGTAAATATTGCTTCTCCTTTGACAACCCTAACCCAAAAGAAGGTTAAGTTTCAGTGGTCGGAAGCTTGTGAAAGAAGTTTCCAAGAGTTGAAAGTAGGTGTTGATCTTACTAGAGGGTACCAAAGGGTTTGTGGTGTATTGTGACGCTTGTCAAGTAGGTTTGGGTTGTGTCCTTTTGTAAAATGTTTAAGTGATAGCTTATGCCTCTAGACAACTCAAGGTGCATGAGAAGAACTATCCATCTCATGACCTCAAATTAGCGGTAGTAGTGTATGACTTAAAATAACGGAAGCATTATCTTTATAAGGTCCATGTGTATGTATTTACCGACCACAAAAGTTTTCAATACGTGTTTACTCAAACGCAGTTGAATCTCTGACAAAGAAGATGTTTGGAATTTTGAAGGACTACGACATGAGTGTTCTCTACCACCCCCAAGGCAAATGTTGTTGGGGACGCTCTAAGTCGAATGTCAATGTGTAGTGTAGCCCATGTTCCCGATGATAAGATAAAGTTAGTGAAAAAGGTACATAGATTGGCTCGGTTAGGTGTTTGGTTAAAAGATTCCCCAGATAGAGTTGCTATGGTTCATCATAATTTTGAATCATCTTTAGTTGTTAAGGTGAAGTAGAAGCAATATTTTGATCCTTTATTGATGGAATTGCAGGAATCGACTCTTAACAAGTTTAATGAGTCATTCTCCCAAGGGGTATGGGGTACTTAGGTACCTAGGTAGATTGTGTCTGCCGGATGTTAATGATCTAAGAAGATAAATTTTGGAAGAGGCACATGGTTCTTGATATTCTATTCATCCGGGTGCCACAAAAACGTATTATGATCTTCAAGAGGTCTACTGGTGGGACGGGTTATAGAGAGATAAAGAGGAGTTTCTTGAGTAAGTGTCCGAATTCTCAAAAATTTAAGGCCAAGCATCAAAGATCGAGAGGGTTAACTCAATTAATGAATGTTCCTACTTGGAAGTGGCAAGACATCAATATGGATTTTGCAGGTGGTTTGCCTTAGACACGTAGGAAAAAATGACTCAATATGGGTGATTGTTGATAGATTGACGAAATTTGCCCACCTTATTTATCGTCAAATCTACTTATTCAGAGGAGGAATATGCTAGATCGTACTTAAATGAGATTGTGAGTTCGGATGGGATACCTGTGTCCATCATCTCGGATAGAGGTTCCCTATACACTTCTTGTTTTTGGAGGTCTTTTCAAAAGGGGCTAGGTATTGAAGTAAATCTTAGTACCTCCTTTCATCCTCAAACGAATGATCAAGTGAAGCATACCATCCAAACCGTAGAAGATATGTTAAGATCTTGTGTTATTGACTTCAAGGGTAATTAGGATGATCACATACCTTTGATAGAGTTCTCCCACAATAATATCTACCATTCGAGTATTTCAATGGCACCGTTTGAAGCACTCTATGGTAGGAGATGTAGGTCTTCAGTTGCGTGGTTTGAGGTAGGTGAGTCTTTACTCCTTGGTGCCGAGATAATCTATGAAGCCTTGGAAAAGATTCGGATGATAAGGGATAGGTTGAAACAGCCTAATGTCAGCAAAAGTCTTATGTGACAATAGAAAGAGAGACCTTGAATTCGAAGTAGGTGATTGGGTCTACTTGAAGATTTTACCTATGAAAAGGGTTATGAGATTTGGTAACAATGGAAAGCTTAGTCCTCGGTATGTGGTACCTTATGATATTTTGAATGGATAGAAAAGGTTTCTTATGAGTTGACATTACCAAGTTAATTAGCCCCGGTTCACCCAATATTTCGTGTCTCTATGCATAAGAAATGTATAGGTGACCCGGTGTCGATTCTCCCTATTGAAGGGTTAGGGGTGAATGATAACCTTTCTTATGAAGAGGTTCTTGCTGAGATCCTAGATCTCCAAGACAAAAGATTGAGGAAAAAAGAGGTGGCTTGCGTAAAAGTTCTTTGGAGAAACCATCTAGTTAAGGGTGAAAAAATGGTGGCCGAGGTCGACATTAAGTCCTTCTATCCTTATCTCTTTCATCTTACTCCTAGTCAAAGTTGAGGTTAGTAGTTCCTCTATGTAGAAATTGTGAATAATGTGAATTATACTTGTTTTTCTAAGTAGGTGTTTGCTCATGCGATACCATATCATGGTACCGTGAGATGGAATCAGCGTTTGGACATGCGATTTTACGCTGATTCCGTCTCATGATTTCATATTCTCCAAAAACTATGATATGGAACTATATGAGAATACCATATCATGATTTGAGGTATTTTGATACAAAAATTGATCCACGAGTTTACATTGTATTGAAACAACCCACATTTATACCTACTAACCATTTATTTCACATATAAATAAAATTTTTAATCACATTATTAGTTTTTATTCAACATTTAGTCACTTTAACTCACGCTTCACGATTTTTAAGTAATAAAATTTTGAAGAGCCGTGAAAGGTGTTCCATTTTTACTCAAATATATTGATGAAATAATTACTTAAGTGGAGAAAAAATAGCTCTGTAATAATTTATTATTCAATTTTATAATTTTTTGTTTATTTGATAAGATTGAATAAGCAACTGTGGCTATTATAATAGTTTTAGAACTTATGAAGTTTTTATGTTTATGGAAAAAAAAATACAACACCAAAATTCCATATTGCATGTCCAAACAAAACTTCAATTTCATCTCATGATATCATATCATGATTCCATATCAGAACACCATATCGCATGACCATACGTGCCCTAAGTATGTGCATATCTTGGTAAAGGTTCATGCTAAAATGAGTTTTCATGAAAAAATGCTATCTTGTTTAACTTGCACTTATATGTATGTGTATAGTTGTCTACATGAGTTTTGTAGGGAGAATGTAGAGGGCATGGTAACTCTTGATGTTCATGTTGAGCTCATGTTGATATTGAGAAGGTAGTTCCTCATTATGCTATATGAAGTGTTAAGCTCCTATATGTGATAAATTGTGAATTGAGTTGCTATGTGTAATGCCATGGTTATGCATTGAATGGAGTTTAGAGGTACTCCTATGAGCTGTGACTCATTATGATTTGTTGTTGTTGTTGTTGGTTGGGCTGCTAATATTGAGTCTTTCCTCTCTCTATAAAAAGTTTTAGGTGTCATTCGGGGACGAATGGTCCTAGGGAGGAGGGATAATTTAACACTCCGGAAATTCCATGAATTGGTATAGAACCTCATTTGATGATATAAGCCCTAAAACAGTGTTTGTAAGCCTTACTAATGTCATGAAACTAATTAGCAGGTGTTAGAGTCAAAACGTCATGAAACGACCATGACGTCTGGAGACTAGTGAAATTGAGCTAGTGTGCCTTGGTGTGTTTCAAGGGGTTTTAAGAGTCGGAATCAGGTCAAATTTTGTGAAAATGGTTCAAAATACATGTAAGAGTGTTTTTATGGTCAAAACGTCCGGGTATGATCCCCAAGGACAACCCTAAGGGTCCTTGAGGAGGAACCATCTGTTGACCCTCCTAAACAGTATCTAGGTAGTGTGCAACCACGAGACCAATCGATGAGCAATCGTTTGTTCGACGCTCCGTCGATAGTGTCGTTGGTTGACACTTAGTCATTTCACAAGATCCTCTAAAAAGGTGTCTCTGACCAAAACCACGGATGACCACACTACAACAAATATAATATCTAGCTACGAAATTATTAGCTACGACATCAAATTCGTCACTAATTATTCGCTTTTAGTGATAAAATTTAATTTTCGTGATTAAATATATGAGATACATACTTTTAGTGATGAAACATAAGAATTCAAAGCAAAGTTTTGTCCACTAAAGTTTCCCGCCAAAAAAATTATTTGGCGCCATTTTGTTAAATAGTGTTAGCCACTAATTTAAAGTTATCGGTGACACATTATTTCGTCAATAATAGTGTATGCAATTTATGATAAACTACGACATCAAATTTGTCACTGTTATTCGCTTCTAGTGACAAAATTTACTTTTCATGCTTATATATGTGAGACACATTCTTTTAGTGACGAAAAATAAACATCCGTAGCAAAGTTTTGTCTGCTAAAGTTTTCCTCCAAAAAATTAATTGACATCATTTGTTAGCTAGTGTTCATCACGAATTTAAAGTTATAATTGACAAATTATTTCGTCACTAATAATGTATTTAAATCATGACAAAATATTTTTTATTTTATAATTTATTAAATTTTTGACACAAAAATATTTCATCAAAAAATATATGTTGTTACAATATCGACAAATTAGAGTTCGTAGTTAATATTATAAATTTTATCTACAAAAATTTATATTTAATTATGACATTTATTTCATCACTAATAATATAAATAATTGGTGAAAAATATTTAATTGACTCTAATCAATCATTGATTTACTGACAACAAAAAAAACAGTCACAAAATATGTAAGGTGTTAAATATCGACGACTTAAAATTTGTAGCGAATAATTAAACTATTTGTTACGAAAAAAGTTCATAGCTAAATGCAAATTTTTTTACAATTGTTCATAATTACTAGTGACGACTTACAAAAAGAATAATACAAGTGTTTCATAAGAAGTAGACAGAGTCCATTCGTTAATTGGCAAGTGAAAATATTAAAACCAATGAATTCGGTCGATTTTGTAAAAACCAAAAAGTTCAATACATCAATTTTTTCAAATTACGCAATTTTCAAATGTATCATTTGAAAAATACTATCCAGGTTAGAGGTATTGTGAGTGGACATGGTTCTACCACTAGATCACTAATATTTGTTTGTTTAGCACTTGTATTTTTTATTTGATACACTTTCATTTATAAGCAATATAAAAAAAAACTAATTTGGCAAGTCTTTGTGCTAAGTTTTGTGCATGTCTATTGATTTGTGATTGGTAAACTACATAAATTAAGTCAATCTATTTGCTTTTGTCAATAAATATGTTAATAAAGTCTAAATAATGGTATGAATTTTATAAAGAATTTGACCGGAAAAGAAGAAGAAAAAAAAGAAAAAAATAGAAGTGAGTTTCAATTTGACATGGGGGGTGGGAGATGAAGAAAAAAGAAAATAATTAAGGGATGAATTACTTGAAAATGGAATGTGGAAGATGAAATGAAATTTAAGATATATTAACATTAAAATTCAAAAGTAAGAGAGAGAAATAAAGAAAAAAAACATAAAAGGAAAATTTTTAAATGAAAAAATTATATTTTTAAATGAATAACACATATCATGTAATGATTGGGTTGTAAACTCACTTGCTTCTTAAAATTTGGGGCTGATTGAAAAATGGTATAATATATATTCAAAATTGTTTAGTGATGTAATAGGACAGTCGCAAAGTTAAGTTGTCTTTATTAAAATTTGAGAACTTCAATGGTGACTTTATGTATTTTATCTTTATTTTAAAGCAAATATGTTAACAAGTTTTCTTAATTATATTTTTCCTAAATTGAGTTTAAGGACTATCTTTAGATAGGTTGTCTTACTCAAAATCTCACTGGTTTTGCAAATCAAAACAGAGTTTACATTTACATATTAGAAATGGTTTTCCTAATATTTTCCTTAAGATTTAGGTGGCAACTCTAAAACAAAAATTATAGTATTAGTCATATTATGTAGTGAACTCTTTATGCTAGTTCGAAATAGGGGTGCAACATGGATTTTAGATATAATTGAAGTGAGGGTCACATCATTTATGCAATCAAGGAAAAAAATTTGGAAGATGAAATTTTGGAGGAGATCAGAAGAAGACTCTAATTGGTAGGCACAAGTGTAACACCTCTAAAATGACTTAGGTGAAGCAAGAGCCTCACACATGTGTCATAAGGTTTTAAAGTCTTAAAATGGTTTATAATGATGTTTTGACGCAATTTCTATAGTTTGGTTATGTTTGGAGGTCAAACATCCAAGAATGTCCATGACGTTCGAAAGATTGTCCTTGAGACCTGCTTGTATGTTTAGGTTTGCCTTTGCATGTTTTACTTGTTTGTTTTGCTTGAAATTTATGTGAGATGTTCCTAACATGTATACGAGTGTATTTAAGTTGAAAATTATAGGCGCCACTCCCGAAGGACAAACTTAAGGGTCCTTAAGGAGGACCCAACTTGTGAGCAAAAGCTGTCAAAACCAGCCTAACCAACGAGAGGCAATCGACACACTAAAGGTCATTCGACGCCCCGTATACGGAGGGAATAGTTTTACACTTAATTTAAGTGGTGAGTCTGACCCAAACCATGGACCATCAGGACGGTTCATAGGTGAGTCTACGAGGCGTAAATAGGGAACCGTCGATTGACACCTGCAGATTTTCTGCAGGTGTCTCAGCCAAGCCTTGGGCAATTTGGGAATTTCACCTAACTTCCGAAGAATTATTTGGTCGGTGTTTTAAGGGAATTATGGGTATTTCAAATATTTTTATAAGTCTAGAACCCCTAACCAAGTCATTATTCAAAATCAAAACCCCAAACCCAAAGAAGAACTCTCTAGAACACCATTGAAGCTTGAAGGGAGATTGGAGCTTAAAGCTTGATTGTTCCATAAATTCTCATTCAATTTCGTGGTTAGCATCGATTAAGGTATGGTTTCATCCTTGAATCCATTTTCTTCAAGGAGCCAATCTTTAGAGTGATTTCTAAGATCTTTTCAAAAGATGAATTGTCATATTTTGTAATCTAGCCATGGGTTCTTGCATAAAACGTTTTAAATCAATGAGTAATGATTGAATTGATGCTAAGTTTATTATTTTAGACTAATAACTCCATGAACCCATGCAAATCATGAATTCCTTATTTTGGTCATATTATGGGTGATTTGATCATGCCTCAGTTGTATTGGTTTCTTTTGTAGTTTGATTAGGGCTACCGAATTATGTAAGAAACATGTTAGAATTATATATAGGCTGTCCTAAATTGATGAATTCATATGTATTATCTTGGATCATTGTATATTGTGATTATTGGATTGAATTGGTGATCATGGCTATTGCTAAGAGCCTTTGTGTATTGGATTGGTTGATTTGGCTATGGATTGGAGTTGTTGTGAATGGAAAGGTGGTATGTTGACCTAACATTCTCTATATTGTGTAGTATAGGTGTTTCAATGATGATGTTTGGTATGTTCCATTTATGGTGATGGTGCTTATGTGTTATACTTGTGAAGAATGTGGCCTTGTCGCATTACTTTATGAATTGTGAAAGAATGTTGCCTTGTCGACATTATTTTATGAACTATGATATTGTCGTGATATAAATTGGATATTTTATCGTTGTGAAGGTCTATATGACTTATGTGTAGATGCGAAGTCAAAGTATGTGTTCTTCTAAGTGATTATATGTTATCATGAATGGTTATAGTGATGCCTTATGTGTGTATACTTGAAGTTAAAGTGTGAATCTTCCAAGTTGACTATATGAACCTTATGATGAGTTATGTAGATGATTCTATAGGAGTGTATAGGGCGACTTGTAGTATTCTTAGTTGACCCCAATATGTTACTTGAATGATATTGTACATGTTATAAGATGATAAAGAAGTCTTTCTTGTTTTGGTAGACCTATGTCCCTTACTTGATACATGAAGAATGTGAACGTGAATCCTTGACTTAGTAGGCTAAAGCACCTTTTTCATGAATCTGTATGTGTGATTGGTATGTGACCTTGAACATAGTTAAGAGGGTCATTTATGTGGAACCTTTTAGAAAGGAGGTTATGATATCCTTAAAGTTGAAAGTCGTAATGGTATCCTTCTTGTGTGAATGATGGACTTAGGGGTAGGTTGGTTGGAATGGTATGAAACCATCCTTAGACAAGTTATTGAGTTATCCTATTTGACCATTGTGTTGCAGCCCTAGTGGACCCCCTTCGGTGAGGTGTATTATGATTTGGTTGTGATTTCTATATGTACCTATTCATATGCCCTTAGATGGAATTACTCTATGAGAACAAAGGCTAGCATAGAGAGAATATGCTTGGGGAGTAACTCTCTTTAGATGATACTAGAGTACAAAGAAACCCTTGATATTCCTTAACCATGTGCCTACATGGATTGTGTCCTAGTTCTATCCTTGCCAAGTGGAACACCCTCCATCAGAGTAGGGAAGACTCCGAATTCCATGCCTAGATAGTATGGTCTTTGTAGGTTATTCTCTAGTCTCATCATTTGGGATACACTCTAGTATTTGATTGGTTCTATAAAGCTTATGTAGTGGAATGAGACGTTATTTAGACATTGCACAAGTAGGCTTTTCAGATACTAGTGTGTAGATTCCCTAGGTCTTCTCCAAGATCATTATGTGAAAGTCCTTAATTTTTTAATGTCTCCTAAATGACTTAATGAACATAGTGACTTAAGTTAAATGCAAGTAAATGGAAAAGTACTTATCTAGAATAGCTTGCGTATTGCATAGATAGGCTTGGAGAGGGTGTATGGGCGGTCTTTTTGTGTTTACTTAGGTGAGTCTTAGAGTAGCTTTAGGTAGGGAATTAATTGAATATAGTGAATAACTTTATCTTAGGAATACTTAAGGATCTCATAGGTGTGTGTGAAGACGTTATATGGGCGGCCGCTTCATGTCTCACTCAAGTGAGCATTAGGATGACCTTTGGTAGGAGAGTCTTATGCTTGTATGATTTGAGGTGATGTTATGATATATTGTCTAAGGTGACTATATGCGCTTATGTTGACATGTAAGTAACTCTTATACTTTTCTTAAAGTTTTTCTACAAAAAGAGCATGTTTTATACAAATGTCCTTTTAGCATGGTTTTATTGCATGTCAACATACTTAGTGCATTCTAATGTACTAATTCCATATATTTTGTGTATCTCTAAAGGCTTAGGTGGAATTTGAGAGGAGTCTTTGAAGTGGAAGCTTGGATTAGTATTAATTCAAGCAAAATTGGGGTATGTCCTCAATAGATCCTAGGACATTACTATGTTTAGTTTCTTTGTTAAAATACATTGTATTAGACTTAGATATTTCTATATTGTTGATGTATGGGTCGAGTCCCAAGATATTAATGTGTCTAAGATGGCGACTTGAGACTTAGTCTTTCCTTATGATTTTCTATACAAAGATATTTTCAAGTATTATTACTTCGTGTGAAATTTTTTAATTCCGCGCTACTTTTCATGAATATATGCAATTAATGATGTGAAAGGGCTTGTACAAAATCTCCGAAACGTCAAGTAAGATGTGCCACAATTTGAGAATACCATATATTCTAAGGTATACTCTCGAGTCATGACAAGAGACCACTCTTGATGCGAATGGTGCACTCAATTTTAAAAGGAGAATATGTGTTCCTAGATTAGATGACTTGATTGAGAAGTTGTTGGCAGAGTCTCATGGTTCACTATATTCTATTCATCAAGGTGTGACCAAGATATATAGAGACCTAAAATGAATTTATTGGTGGTCAGACATGAAGAAGATATAGCAGACTTTGTATCGAAGTGTCCAACTTGTCAACAAGTGAAGTATGAACGTCAAAGGCATGCGGGCTTGCTTCAAAAAATGTCAATTCTATAATGGAAGTGGGAAAAGATATACAGGGATTTAGTGGTAAGGCTTCCCAAGACATTTGGGAAGTTTGATTCTATTTGGGTAGTGGTTGATATATTGACTAATTCAACCCATTTTATCCAGGTAAGAATAGATTATAATGCTGAACAATTGGCTAAGGTATAGTGAAAGAGATATTAAGGTTTCATGGGGTTCCCCTTTCTATCATCTCAGACCGTGGTACCCAATTCAAATCTATGTTTTGGAGGAAATTAGGTGATAAATTAGGCACACAAACACTTTTTGTACAACCTTCCACCCGCAGACAGGCAGGCAGTCAAAGAGGACTATTCAAGTGCTAGAAGACATGTTGAGGGCATGTGCGATTAATTTTGGAGGACATTGGATAAATCTTTACCTTTGTGTGAATTCTCTTATAACAATAGTTATGACTCCAGCATAGATTTGCCATTGGAGGCATTCTATGGGAAGGTATGTAGATCACCTATTGGATGGTTTGAGGATATATATGAGAAACCTTTGGGGGTTGCTTTAGTGAAGGATGCTCAAGATAAGGTGATGATTATTCAAGCTAAGATTCTAGCTGCCCGGAGTAGACAAAAGAAGTATGTAGATCATAATGTAGAAGACATGGTGTTTCAATCCGGTGAAAATGTTCTTCTTAAGGTATCGCCCATGAATGGGGTGATGAGATTCGGTTAGAAGGATAATTTAAGTCCTAGATACATTGGTCCCTTCGATATTCTTGAGTGTGTGGGGCCGACAACATTTATATTGAATTTACCTCCTAATCTATCTAGTGTTCATTTGATATTTCATGTATAAGTGTAAAAGAGGAATCATAGTGAAAATGATTATATCATTAAGTGCGACTCAATTATGTTCGACAAGGACCTCCAATATAAGGAGGAACCGATCGCAATTCTTGATCGTGATGTGCTCAAGTGAGGACTAAAGATATTAAATCCGTGAAAAGTTCATAGGAAGCATCGTTCAGTTGAAAAAGCTACTTGGGAGACCGAGAGGGACACAAGATACAAGTATCCCCAATTGTTTGTCGATTCAAGTGCTACTCCATTCCTTCCTTGGGCTATTTTTCCTATGTTTGTCACTCAGAAATGAGTAATGGGTAAATTGGTATCTATTGTAATGATCGAATCTCGTCGTTATAGAACATCCAACGAAAAAAAATTTGGGGTCAGAAAACTTTTTCGCCATAACTTGAAATTTCCCAACCTAGTCCAGATTTAAACAAAATCAAAGTCTTTAAGGAGTAGGAATATCTGATAAATCGGGTGATTTATTTATGATTATGATCTCATGAGTAGTTAGAAAACTCACTAAGGAATTTGTATGAATTTACAGAATTGAATTTAGGCGAGTAAAACTTCTGAAATCAATCTTAGCATAAAGGTTATTTTATGAGCATCGTGGGTTGGAGGTGTGTTGTGAAATGGGGATTTAGGAATTCTTGAAATACCTCACTAGTTCGAGAATGCCACCTTGGCAGGCATTTTTTCCGCTTTGGCGAGGATGTTGTGGTGGGCCAAATGTGACTTAATGGCGTTAATGAATGATCTTATTTGACAATTTTTTTAGAGCTAAGGAACTAGGCCAAGGCGAATCCTACTTGCTTTTCACCATTCATAAGGCTAAGAGTAAGCTTTTCAATCCCCAGATACATTTTTCTATTCGTAAAACATTATAGAATGGGTTAATATTGATGGGGAAGGGTTTTGTTATAGATTCTACGGTGGAAACAACCCCAAATTGGATAATTGTGTTCATGAGTTTGATCTAGGGTTTGTAGAATTGTTAGTAATCCGGATAATTAGTGATTGTTTATTGATTCCCATATTACATCGATTGTTTGTAGACCAAGAACAAGCAGAACGAATCTAGAAAGGGAATGATCAAGTTTGTTCGGGTTTCAAGGTTGTTTTGAGGTATGAGATGGTTGTGATTCTATGATTGCGTAATGTTTTCTTGTTATGGATACATTATGATGCATGTATCTATGTGAATGTTGCATTGTTGATTCACACTTTTTGTAGATGAGACAAATGAATGAATATATGGCATGATTCACTTCTTGATTATATGACTTGAGAGTATACTTGTGTTTGTGATTGTCGTGTGTTGATGAATTTGAATTGCACGTCCCGGCATAACTAACTTGGATAGGATTGCCACATTACAGCATAAAAATGGGATCACATTGCCAAGTTCCATTATAAATATGGGATAGGATGCCATGTCCGGTGCACTAATAATTTGGGTTTAGGTTCCTTGAGAGGACCAACTACTTGTGATAAATATGTATTGTTCAAGCATGTGATATTCAATATTGTATATGTTCGATATATTTCATGGTTCAATTGTTGTATTAACTTGTTTATGTTGCACTTAGTGGATAGTCGTGGGATCCTACAAGTACATGATGGTTGTGTACTGATTCTGCACTTACTCTTATTTTGTTGAGTGCATGGCATCTTCCTGTGGCTATTGACAGATCTCACTTGGAATATTTGTGATCGTCAACTTCGAATTCAAGGGTGAGCTAGCATTTTCTGAGCTGCCATGGAATTCTCTTTCGTCAATGTACACCAATTTCAGACTTAAGACATTTGCTTTAGTTAGTTAAATAGTTCATTAGTTGGGGTTGTGACCCTTCTTGTTTAGACTTGTTGGACTTTGGATGTTTTAGTACATTAACTTTCAGGTTCTAGAGGTTATTTTCTTCCGCATTGTTTAGTTTAGTTCTTTAGAACACTTTTTGAAGTTTATGGAACTTCATTTTCTTTAAGTTGAATGTGTTAGTTTGGTTTAGTTGTTTGTTCGGATTGTAGTAGTGGCTTTCCCACTGGAAAGTTAGCGTGTTTTTGGATATCTTTCAGATTTACTACAAATGAAAGTAAAACCTGAGATTATCAGAAGCTCGGTACATCACAAGTCGACTAATGATGGAGATGACAAAATCACTTTTAATTTAATTGGCAATGAACTTGAGTTTAGACCTAAGAAATTTAGTATAGTGACTGAATGTAAATGTAGTTGGTCGATGATTTTTAATCATGATCCTAAGAATACATCAAACGTAATGAGTAGTTACTTTCCGAATGCTACTGACAAGGTGTTGAAAGCTTATTCTGAAGGAGTTCTAATGCAGACTGGTTAATTAGACTGGAAGACATGTTAATATGACGATGATTTATTTCATGAGTTCATTTATTTTTTCATTAATACCAAACAATTTTCATGTTCTAAAAGATCACTTTTTTTGTGTCGATTCTGGACAATATAGTATATACCCTTGGGGTAATCTATCATTTTTTCAACTAAGGGATTTAATAACGAATCAAATGGCTAATGATCCTAGTTATCTGAAGTTTTTTTGTTCCCTCTTGCATTGCAAATATGATTGTACGAATGTTAGCAATATAGTTAATGAATCAATCGTCATTCGTACATGTCCTGTTACTCACCACGTATCAATTGAGACATTTCGAAAAATAAGATTTATATTGAGCATCTGAAGAAAGGCATGTTCAGAAATAAGGCTATCAGGTAATACAAATTTATCACTTAAAATTAGTTAAGTTATTATATTTATGTTTGTACTTGTACTTATAATTATTATCTATATATTTATATATCATATAATAGGAGATGTAATAGAGTCTACGTATCAGTACCACAAAAATACAGATTTTTAAATAATAAAAAATTAATTACAAAAACATAAAAGGAAAACAAAAATTGAAAACACGGTTTCAAATTTTTAATTTTTTTAAAAAATATAATCTCCCACATTTTCTAAAAAGATTTTAAAAAAATATGTATTACTTACAAAATTTCAACCTGTACCACTTGATTTTTCTAAAAATATTTAAAAATCAACATTTAATATATAATAATTATAGGAGAGGAAAACAGGGCACGTGTAAACACTACAATTTTTTTTGAATTTTGTTATCTTTAGTTAATTTAAATAACTTCATTATCTTTTCTTAATTTAAACAATATATTCAATTTTAAAAAGAAAATATAAATATAAAGCAATTTTTTTTCTTACAAAAAGCAGTTATATAAAATAGCTTAAAGTTACCGTTTACTAACTTTAATGCAATGTACAGTATTATAAATAAATATATTATTGTATAAACATAAAATTATAAGAATTTTCATGTTACCATTTCATTCCTGCAATAGTTTAAAACTTTATTTAATTTTTATTAAAAAAACATCTCTTTAAAAAAGTGAAATTTTGATGTATTTTCTTATAAAATTATTTTTATTAATTAATATTTAAATAAAGTATAAATTATAAGAACCACATATTATAAATACAAAATGACCATTTATCCCTTTAAGAATTGAAATTACTAAAAATTCCTTAAAAATCAAAGAAGCGGGATACATCACTCTGGCACGGGATACATAAGTACTGATACATCATAGTTAAAAGCTGCTGCGATTAATTAGGATTAATTACCGTGATTTCTGTTATTATTAACTGAAATCACGTAATTAATGGTCGTCAGTTTGTGTAACTGATTAGTAAATTCAAATTTTAAATCAGATTAGCTTCATAATTCAAAAATATTCTTGTAAAGGTTGATCTGCATACTAAGAATTCAAAAAAAAAAGGTTTTGAAGATGAATATCTCAATTCTGCTGCGGCATTCTGGAATTTGGGTAAACGATATTAATTATGAAGGTTACAAAGTTGATGGAATTGTTGTTGGCCATTCTATTTAATTTGTGAATCTGAAAACGTTGATTTTAGCAGAGCTTGAGATCGACACTGTTACAAAGGATATTGAAATACGATACATTGTCGAGGGAAGCTCATGTCCGTTGAAAATAAAAAACGACATGGGTGTGAAACTTTATTTCGAAGAGAAAAAGAATGCATCTGGAATTGGCATGTATCCGCTTTGTATTGATACAACCGATAAAATTGTTGGGGATATACGTGATTTTGATTGTTCATCAGGTGAAGTCGTATGCGTGGAAGGTACCGAAAGAGATACTGAAGCTCTTGCTCTGGTCGAGTCGAGAATTTGTGACATTGATTATATTCCAGAATTAAATGCTACGAATTACATAACTGATTCCAATAGTACTGAAGTGAAGACTGGGCAGTTGTATAAGGACAAAGGTACACTCGTTGCTGTAATGGCTAAATATAAAATAAAGAACAACTTCAATTTTCGAGTGAAAAGATCGGATAAGAAAAGGTATTTGAATGCTTACTCTATGATCTGTTTGTTTTTCTCTGTTTATATTTATTATATTGTATCTGATACATAATTATAACAGTCTATATGTTGTTGTTATATTTATATCTATGATCTGCTTGTTTGTCTCTGTTTATATTTATTTATATTGTATCTGATACATAATTATAAACAGTCTATATCTTGTTGTTATATTTATGGCATTGCTTTTCTTATATGAATTAAACCAATTAAAAATTTTGGACAGCTATGTGTTGGTTTGCTTCAGCGACCAATGTGGATGGACATTAAAATCATCTTGCAGAAAAAAATCTGATGTATTCAAAGTGAGATATTTCAATAGTGAACATACATGTCCGATGCGGGATAGGATACTAACAAAAGTACAAGCAACAATTGGATTTATTAGTGGTGTGACTGCCCCTAAATTGGTAAATCATAAAAGAATCCATACACCTCGAGATGTAATTGAAGATATTAGAGAATTGTATAGGGTTGAGATATCGTACCAACAAGCATGGCGTGCTAGAGAACGTGCACTAGAAATGCTCAAGGATAAGCCATCAGAAGGATATAAACAGATGCCGAGATACATATGGATGCTAAATAAAGTGTATCCAAATTCATATATAAGGATGCAAAAGACGGAAGATAATAAATTCATGTATCTGTTCATAGCCCTAAGACCGTTAAGAGGGTTTCGACTACTGCAGGCCTGTAGTTGTAGTGGACGCTGCACATCTTGGCGGGGCTTACAAGGGTACTTTTGTATCAGCAAGCACACTCGATGGTGCAGGTATGAGTGTTATAATTTTGATGTAATGTATAACTTATATTATATTAGTTTAACCATTGTGTATCGTGAAATTAAATGTGATATTCTTTGTAATTAGGATGCATATTGCCATTGGCATATGGTGTTGTAGACACTGAAAATGACTGTTCGTGGACATGGTTCTTCAAAAATTTCAAAAATGCATTTGGTGAGCGTGAAAACATGTGTATTGTATCAGATAGAAATGAAAGTATCATAAAGAGTGTAAGCATTGTATACCCAAACGTACCTCATTGTGCATGCATATGGCATCTTTGGAAGAATGTATGTTCAAGCTTCAAAAGGAGTAAAAAAACACTAAGTGATATATTTTACTCAATGGCAAAAGCATACAGAAAGGAAGATTTTGATAAATTAATGGCTAAGGTTGTGAAGGTTGATCATAGGGTGAAGGATTACCTTGAAGAAGCTGGTTATGAGAAGTGGTCAAGAGTTCATTCAACCATAAACAGAGGTAGAATGATGACTTCGAACATCGCTGAGTGTATCAATGGATGCCTTGTCGATGCACGTAAGTTAACTATAATAGACTTCTTGGAGGAAGCTAGACTTTTATTTGGTAGTTGGAACTATAAAAATAGAGAAATAGCGTCATATACAAAGGACACATTGGGCCGACGATTTGAGGAGATATTGATTGTAAACGCATCTAAAAGTTCAAAGATGAAGGTATTTATCAATTTCATTGACCTTCTGTTTTATGTATAAGATACAAAGTAATTTTCAATGTTAATTTTTTTTTTTAAAATGATATATAAATTGTATATTACGTAATGTATCACTAACTTCTTAAATTTTTAGGTTGTTCCATCATCTGAATATATTTTCACAGTTCATGAAGCCGGAAAAAGATACATTGTATGCCTTGAGAGGAAAACTTGCACATGTGGAAGGTTTCAACATGATGAGATACCTTGCGCACACGCAATTGCAGTTTTGAAGCACAAGAATGTTACCAATTTGCACCCATATTGCTCTGATTACTACAAGCCGTATGCATTAGAAAAAACGTACGAGGTTGTAATGGTTCCAATGCCAGATAAGGAGGATTGGAACGTTCCAGAATATGTTTTAGATGAAATTGTCCGGCCACCTAGGTACAGAAGGTTGGCTGGACGACCAAGAAAGCGAAGAAAGAAAAATGCGGATGAGAAAATAACAGTGAACAATAATTGTTGTGTGCAGTGTGGACAAGAAGGACATAACAGGAGAACTTGTACTTTCTTCCCGAAAGAGAATTGAAAGAATGTTTTAAAATAGGACATTAGTGTTCATGGTACTTCTATCCACTTTTTTCTTTATAATTTTGACTAAATAAAGTGTATTGGTTACACAACTTAATTTGATGTTCAAATCTATGACTTTGCAGTTTAATTATGTGCCAAATTTAAACTCCAAATTTTATAAATAAATAGATTCAACAGTGGTGTGTTTTCAATGTAACAGTAATGATATAGGAGTTTGTTTATGTATGTGATGTATCATATACATTAATATTATTGAAAAGATGTTATATGTTCCGTGTATATTGTATTTTGAGATATTCAAGTGTACAAAAAAATTGATTTGTTCAATTGTTTACTATATGATTCGTGTATACATACTTATGAGTTATAAATTTGATATATTATATTCAACAGTGTTTGGGTTTCAGTGTAACAGTAATTCAAGCTGAGTTTATTTGTGTAACTTATGTATCAGATACATTCACATGAGTGAAAATATGTTATATTTTTCGTGTATACTCCATCATGAGTTATTCTAGTGTCCCAAAACTTGACTTGTTCAAATGTGTACGACATGTTTAGTGTGTACAGCCTTATGAACTATAATTTTGATATAGTACATTCTAGTGGTGCTTTTCACTGTAATATTAATCAGGGTTAAGGTTGTTTTATGTATATGATGTGTCATATACATTCATATAATTCAAGTTGCTAAATATATAACTGCAATATTTTTTCATGTATATATTGTAACTTATGTATCATATACATCATTTTTATAAGTGAAAAATACTTAATAATGTATCATACACATTAGAACTTAAGTGTCATATACTTCATTTTGTAAATTAGCTGTCAAAATTACTTAAACTGAAACACTAAAAAATTTGTACCTTGACTTTATAAAGCAACAACTGTTTCTAAAACAATAACTTGAAAAAACATAACATTAATAACTAACAAAATATTGTAATACCAATAAGCTTTTAGAAAAACACAAAAGATAATTGTCTTCAACACAAAACAACATATAAACTTGTTCATCCTGTCCCATCTAATTACTAATCTATGTTAACAATGTCATCTTCAGTTGGTGTTGTGAATTGACCCTTAGGCTTTGGTGGATCATCATTGTCACTTATGTATCCACCATTGACCTTGTCACTTCCGTATCTCCATAACAATGCAGCATATCTATTGCGTAGGTAATTTGCAAGATGTCCATCAGTATTAGGTGGTATAACAAGTTGGTCACTCAAAAACTCTGCAAATGTAGCTACGTATAACCCGCAGTCCCTACAATAAAATAAGTATTATAAATTTGTAAAATAGCTTACACATATATTATAGACCAGAATTGAAAATACTTACAGGCTATCGTCTTCTTGTTGCATGATACCTTCAGCATATTCAATGTGGAAAGGAATATGTGACTCTAAAGGTACACCCGTTTGTTTGTCCTTGTATGCATCAAGAACTGACCAGTTTGTCCGCTCATTGTTTTCAAAGAAACCACTGTCAATCAGGTAAGAAGGTAACATCCTTGATAATTTTTTTATCTCGTCAGAATATACACGTTTCCTTGTGCCCAGAGAAGAGTCATACACGCGTATTACCCTCTTTTTCAATTCAACCACAGCTAATACCCAATGAAAATCTCCATCATAATTGATTGGAATATAAACATCATCCACCAGATGCCATGGTAACCCAGCTGGTGTTGAAAAACCTTTCATGACGTTGATTATTGACCTCTCATGTACTGATACAGCTCTTGCACGATCAATGTGTTCTTGGGTACTAATATCATCATCAGCCTCATTGTTATAATACCTATCACGGGTATTGTTGATATATGTGCTGAACAAACAATTGACTGTTGTGTATCTGTATTGATCCATGCTTCGAAGTTTTGATTTTTTACGAAGGTAGTAAAAAATAACATCGATGTGCTGCAAATAAAATATAAAAATAATTATGCATTTGAAAAACATTTAATTAAAAAAAATACTGGTTGCTGAAAGTGATATATGATTTTGATATGTATAGATAACATACGAACACAATGTATCATATACATCATTATAAAAGCATCTATTTACCTGATCAGTCCAACAGTTCTTTGGCTGAGACATGGCATAAAACCAATTCTTATTTGTCGGAAAAGCAACGACATAATCCATCATTTCAAAACCCAATGAAGATGCTTTTGATTTGTATTTATCTTCTGATGGTTTCCTGTAGCATTAAGCGTAATGAAAATATGTTATTCATAATTGTAACAATAGCTGCAATTTGAAAATTTATCAGATTCAGTAAAATTATATAAAACTTACTTTTTTGAATGAGCTTTAAGAAGCCCTGCAGTAACCCACTCAATAAACTCATCAATCAGATATAAAGGGGCTTGGTTTGTAATCTCACATCCTTGAAATGGAAAATTTGGACGCATTACATCAGTCATGACCGCTTTTCCTTTTTCACTTGACCCAAATGAAGTTAAATAAGGGGATTTGTAGTTTCTCGAAGGCATCCGGATACGTGCATGAGGAGTATCTATTTCGCTTCGGACAACAATATCTGTGATTGGAATATCAATTGGTAATTGACTGTCCGAAAGAAAAGTTTGATTTTCGGTAAACTCCTGTTGATTTGCATTAGTAGGCAGACTTCCTAGCTCAGCAATAAGCGTATTCATGGCTTCTCGTGTATCCGGAGATATTGAACCAGATGGTGTAGAATCCTACATGGTTTACACTGATAAGTAAAAATATATTGATAGACATATGATATTGATATGATACATGAAGATTAAATTACCGATGTATCTTCGTTCATTGTTTCTTCAAATAAATGTTGAGGCGTTTGTGCTGATGGAGCATCCTGAATAAAAAATGTACTGATCAATTTATGATACCTTAAACATCAAATAATTATACACAAAATGATTTTTAATGTATCAAGGACAGGTAACAGCAAACTACGAATTGTATAGATGAGACAAACAAATTTAACTAGTCACATAGATATGTATCTTGCACTGGAATGTATCACGTACACACTAAATACAAAAGTTTAGTACAATACACAGTAACTTGGAAAATACATATGTGAACATTACAATACATGTATCATATTAATTCAATTAAACTGCAATGTATCATAATTATCAAATAAAACATCAATGTATCATAATAATATAATTAAAACTAATCATACTTGTACATTTTCATGTATCATTTAAAATTTGGATAAATACTAATAATGACATTAATCTGCTATAATTACCTTGCTGTGTTCACATGTTTGATCGGTATGATGAGTATCTGAATTTGGGGATTGAAGTTCTGAAACGTCCTTCATTACTTGATGATTCTTCAACGTATCTTCAGTCTTTATTTTGTAAAGAAAATTAAGTTAATGATAAATTATAGAATTTTATGTACAAATTTAATAAAGTAAATTAAACCTGATTGTCAACATCAAGTTCCATTTGTATCGGAGAGGTTGCTTGGTGTCCATCATTGCCTTCTTCATCGGAAACTTCAACCATGTTTGGTGTAGACTTGCCGCCCATATCCTTCATTAAATGAATTTGTAACATAATGACCTATGAAATTTATAAAACACAACGAAAATACACATACAAAATACATTACCTTTGATTGTTGGCCATCATCCCTATTCTTAGAATTCATCACCTCAATGTGATTAGCCTTTATCAAATTCACAAGATACTCAAATTTGCTGTCAACCTATTCAAAAAAAATTACAGATTCAAATTTATATTTAAGAATTAACATTAAAAAATAAATATCGTTACTTACGTATTCCTTCATATGTTGTTTCAGTTCTTCAATATCAGGATATACAGACTTATCTTTTGAGACTTGTGAAGATACATGGCAGAAGATACATTAGCAGGCGGGATATGTTCTTCAGCTGGCATTGAGAATGACTGATTTAATTGCGGCTTTGACTGCTTTGACAAATTTTTCGAACCCTTTGTTTTATGTGTATCAGTATTCTTTCTCCTCTTGGATGGTGGTGGAGATGATGTATCAGATACACGAGATGATCTTCTCAATAAATGATCAGGAGGGCTTGTTGAAAAATCCTCAAAACCTGACTTATCTTTAGTATGCACTTTTTTTGCACCAACAGGTGGCGTAGATACTTCATTTCTTTTGACCTCTTGACTATCGGGTAAATCAAGGGATTCCACCTCATCTTGCGTTGGTGCAATGTTTGAACAAGTATTCTGCAATTAAAATGTTTAAATGTTATAACAATGTTACGTATAACAAAAAAACTATTATTTACAACAAATATTATAAAGCTTATTGATACAATATTAAAAGATAATTTAAAATTAATGTTACCTCGGAAAAAATGCTAGTCATTAACTTTTCATATTTTGGCTTTTCAGCCACCACTGTCCAATTACATATCCTCGGAATACCATTCGCCACTTTAACAGCAATGTCTGGACTTAGAGTAGATGCACATTCGTAAATCCATAACGTTGAGTGCATAAGGCATACCAAATAAGCGATACATCTGTTTGCTTTGGTTGAAGTCTTGCCTGAGTGATGTAATCAGCTTATTAAATGCAATCTGACCCCAAGGATACATTTCATACCTACCATCTTCAACCATTAGAAATTCTTCTATACGCATGAAGGTCTCACCAAGATGGCATAACAAGAAAGTATTGATGAAGTACATTATTGCCATTTCCAACGATTCTTGTGTGGTCTCCCAATTACCCATTGCAAAATGCTGTATCAATCGACTCTTGGTTATACTAGTGGGACAATCAGGGAAATATTTTTTTAATAACCGGCTCGGAGTGGAATTAGGATACGAAAATTCCTTAACATTTCCTTTGCATTTTAGGCCAGTTACAATGACAAATTCCTTCATTCCAAACACCAATACATTCCCATTTGTATGCCGAACATGCAGTACATCTTTATTTTCATGACCCACCTCCAACAACAGCAAACATTTTGTAATCTGACCCTGGAAATTACATTTTGGAATTTCCAAATATGGTCCAAAAATTGTTTTCTTATACAGTGCAACGCCTTCGTCTTTTATAGATAATTTGATTTTATTCACAAAATCAAAATTGAAAGTAGCTCCAAACCTCAATGGATGTGCTGGAATTTTTTTAATAACATAATGCATGCCCTGTTTATACAAAAAATAAAATAACATAATTCATGCACTGTATTATATGAATGTATATGATACATCATAATCATATTCCTAATTAAATATACTTTATAAGATGTATATGATACATTCTATAACTGGCACCTATTAATTCTATAACAACCATCATACTCAGTTTTAAGTGAATGTATATGATACATTAAAGTTAAAATTATAAGACATTGGATTTATAATATGTATATGATACATCTTATTAACTGAACTTATAAACATTGTAAATGGACTTGGTGTATCTGATACATCCTACAACTGTACCACACAGTTTTATTTTACTAAAAACAACCCACAAAATTATTACCATATTATAGACCTTAAAACTGAAAATCACATAATGCTTTTACTAATCGAAATTTTACTGAAGAATCTTAAAATTTTACAGACACTGTGCTTTCAGTGATACACAACTCAAAATCATTGACAAAAATTATGAATCTGATACACACTATAAAATGTACAGAAACATGTTGGTTGTACTTTAATTTGAATGTATTGAATCAATCTTCATTGTTAATTTCAGTTTACAAACACATACAACAATTTAAAATTAGGGTTTTATAAATAAAAACACAAAATTATGAATTTTAAACACATACCTTAGGAAGTGTGGGTCTTGTGATGTAACTTTTCTTGGCCTTTTTTTCTTGATTTCTTCAGTCTTCTTTGGCTCAAGTACATTGTTGTTCTTCATCAACAATGGGTCATGCAATCTCTTAGATCTATTCTCAGCCCACAGCTCATCATCAGAATCATAAACACGTTTGGAATTACCACATTCTTCCATGTCATTTGTAAACTCACACGATGAAGAGAATGAAGGAGAAAATCTAGTTAGATAGAAAGAGAGTCCTACAAAATATCAAACAGATATGGATGGAAATTTGAACTGAAATTCAAAATATATTATTTACCTGCAAACGTGTGGAATGGGGAATTAAAAGTATACAATTATACACCTACAATGTAAGGAAATAAAAAGGAAAAGGAATAAAAATTAATATGGTAAATGTAATTGGGGATGTTAATGGGGAAGTGGGTAGCTTGAAAATAGAATTTAGTTTTGGTAAAGTAAAACTTGCCAATTGGGTGAAAAAAAGGGTGGGAAATCTTGATGTATCTTTTATATTTTTTTAAATTGGGGGAATAAGGGATTTTTGAAATTTTTAAAATAAGTTGGGATAAATGGTTATTAAGATAATTAAAGTAGTGTATTTGAGTAATTTTTCCTTAAATAAATTTATGATTTTAAACATGTTCATTAAACAGTTAACACCCACTTCTACAGTTCTACACAATCTCTAAATCTATCTAATTGTCTATTCATTTATTTAAAAAATTATTTTTATAATTAAAAAAATAAAATTTCAACTACAAATAACTGTCCCTAAAATTCCTCACCCACTTGCTTAACTTCCTATTCCCAAAAAATTTAACGTATCATTCAGTTAGTCTTTTTTTTAGTTTCTCCGTTGAAAAAAAAAATGCATCTCAATAAAGGAGAGTCAAAGCAATATAATATTATCATTCATTCATGGGAAGGTTAGTGTTTGCATAGTTCTTCTACTTTTCTTTTGTTTTATATTGGTCATTATCATCTACTGTAATTTATTTTAAAAGCTCTAGATCTTAAAGATAATGAGTTGGTTTAAAAAAAAAAATCAAAGAAAGAGGATTCTTTAATGAAGACGGGATCAAGCAATTTGATATTGGATATATGTCCTTGAAGAAGGAGAAATTAATGTGCAGATGAGTGATGATCGTATTATTAATATTTTTTTCTTATTGTATCCAAACTTGAATTTATTTTTTTCATTCTAATTTTATTCATTTGACTTTTAATATGAAATGAAAATTTTAATTATAAATTGAAAGTTAATCTACATCGTCATGCATTTTATTTATTTTTAGAAATCCTTACTAACATTTGTTAAAAAATCATTCTTTTCAATTTAACAAATAAATAAAAAAAATTAAATAAAGAAGGAAAGAAAAGAAGATAACAAGATATAGGAGAGAAAAGAAATGCAGGTAACAAGTTCATAAGTAAGGAAGAATAACAAACTGATTCATATTTCATAACTTGAATTGGACTTTGTTTAAATTTAGAGAGTTTGATTTTAATTTATGTGTTGTTTTAATATTGTTTATAATTGATGAGTTGCAACAAAATCTAATAACATATAGTTCGACTTCTTAGAATAAAGAAATATCAATTATATTCAAAATACAATAATGAAGACAATTATTGAGGAAGAAAATTTGAGGTTGGAGAAGCGAAATTTTATATAATTTTGACGAAGTTGAGATGAAAGTTATACACTTGACTATACTTCTACATGTCAATGTACTTATTTTCTGTCATCTTTCTAATATTTTATTGATATAGTCAAATTTTGTAAATGTATATATGTACTCATTTTCTTTGTTTCTCATTGTAATTAAAAAATTGTTTCATTTTCATTAATAATGCGTAAAAGTTTTTAGTTTTAAAATCATAATTAGTTATAATAAGCATACTTTTGGTTTTTTACATTAAAGAGTAAAATGGGAACGCATAATATTATTAATTATTTCTTTTTTCTCTTATATTAGAAGTGTAAGCCTAAACTGGTGGTATCAACATCTTTGCTACATGTTAATAAAATTAAAGTTGAAGATAATTTTGTCATTGCACCGATAAAGTGAGGTATGAGCTCTACGTGGCTTAAACTTCAAGAGTCACCGTCTTCTCAAATCTACCTGGCAAAATATCCAAGAGCCATCGACTTTTCTCTCAAATAAGTTTTTCCAGCTCTTAATAGTTTAAGGAGCAGTCATGGTAAGGAAAAAGTCGAAGACAAAATCAGAGGTGTTTTGGCACTTCAATCTTCTTCGAGTAGTTCTGCAATTTAAAGGTACTTTTTTGTTATTTCTCTGTTTTCCTCTTTAATATTTTTAGATTTGATTCATAATGTATCAATTTTCATATGTAGTTTGACGATTTTGTTTTGATCTTCAATTTTTTTCCTTCGATATATAAATTTGGCTAAATACATTTATAAAATTTTGATTTTAGATTTAATTATATGAATTGACGAAGATTTGATTTTTGTGTTGTCCAAATTTGTGGAAAATCGAAATCACTGCCTAAATTATGATAAAGGCCTACCAGAAATCGCAAAACCAAGGTCATTAGTGTCAGCATGACATTTACAAAATCATTAAAAATCCAATCTCTTATATTAGAAGTGTGAGTCTAAATTGGTGGTATCAACGTATTTGCTACATGTCAATAAAATTAAAATTGAGGATAATTTTATCATTACACCTATAAAGTGAGGTATGAATTCTACGTGACTTAAATTTCAAGAGCCACCAGCTTCTCAAATTTACCTGGCGAAAAATCCAAGAGCCACCGACTTTTTGTCTCAAATAAATTTTTCCAGCTCTTAATAGTTTAAGGAGCAGTCATGGCAATGAACAAGTCAAAGACAAAATCAGAGGTGTTTTGCCACTTCAATCTTCTTCGAGGATTACTGCAATTTAAAGGTACTTTTTTGTTATTTCTCTGTTTTCCTATTTAATATTTTTAGATTTGATTCATAAAATATCAATTTTCGTATGTAGTGTGACGATTTTGTTTTGATCTTCAATTTTTTCGTTCGATATATAAATTTGTCTAAATAAATTTATAAAATTTTGATTTTAAATTTAGTTATATGGATTGACGAAGATTTAATTTTGGTATTGTCCAAATTTGTGGAAAATCGAAATTATGGCCAAAATTATGATAAAGGCCTACCAGAAATCACAAAACCAAGGTCATTAGTGTCAGCATGACATTTACAGAACCATTAAAAATCCAAAAAAAATAATTATAGGCCATTTGTGCAGTGAGAAATATATGATATTCTCATAAACTTTTAGGAACAGTTGAAAATGCTTGGGAAGAATAGTTAAGGGAGGGAGTCGTCTGTGCAGTTAGAAAATCATTCATGATATTGTTGTATCAACAAGTTTACGACTAGCAATTACTTTGTATTTTTTCAGTTGAAGAACTCTCAAGTTCAAATTAAAAAATTATGCCTACACACTTTAGAAGTTTACATAAAGGGAAGGAAAAAATATAGTGAACACTACCACAATTTTCTAAACAAACCTATAAATAAAATGTGAAGTTGAAACAAATTTAGATTCATTTCTTAATTTTTCATATAATATGTTTTCTTCTGGATTTTCTTATGCGCTTAAGAAAAATGGATCGATGAAGTTTGAAAGTTAAATTATTGTCCAACAACAACGTGATTTTTTTCTTTTCTAAAACTCTCCGATCACTGCTCATATATTCTCGCTATTTCAATCTTGTTCACTTTGTGTTCCCATGACCCATGCTATTACTCACCAAGTACAACTAATCTTTGGAAGTGTTATGAAATCCCTACCACCTGTTTAGTAACCAATGGTACAACATACGACATTGTTCCTTCCAACGTTTTTCCTATTAGCTCAACCATGATCCAAATTTCTTTGATGCAGTTTTAAACTTCAATAATGATACGTCAAAGAAGTTGTTATTAGTTTGTAAGATATGGAGCCTTTCAAAACGATCTACTAAATTCATCGAGTTGTTTCAAGGGATCAAAATGGTTAATTATTAATGGAATTCCTTATATTTACCCTTTTCTTTTGTTTCTATTGTTCAAGAAGCCTCAAGTTTGTTGAACTAAATTTTGTAGATTGACAGATCCTAGGCTATAATGTGTTCTTGACTTATAATTGATTATAAATTCTTTATAATTACCTCAAGGTCTTTGCTGATTGTTTGTACATAAAGAGTCCCTAAAGAGAGTCCTTCTGAATAAGCCTCAAAGAAATTGTGTAAGTCCCTCAAATGATTCTGTTTTGATTCCTTAAACATATTTGAAAACATGTAACAATTGGTTAATTATCGTTAAAATGATGTTTCACCGTTAGTTTAACAAAAATAGTCTAGATATTATTGAAATGATCGTTTATAAAATTCAACATCAAACGCTGCTGATGCACGTCGTGATCCAGCAACCCCTATTGTCTATATTGAACACTGGCCTTTAACATATACTTCCTATCAGAGTTTAAAGCACTTAATGTAGACTTTGATAGTGAAACAAACGAAGGGTTTCTTTTGGTGCATTTTGGTTCTTCTTACAGAGACTATCCTCTGTATAAATTATCATTTGTCCTTCAATCAAAACTCGGGCGTCTTCGTTACAATTCTTAAGCAATTGTGTTAACACTTAGTATTATATGGTCATGAATTTATTTTCTATTTGAATCTTTCTTATATATTTTGTATTGCAGGGGAGGATTTAACATCTCATTTGTTAATAATTTTTTTCATATATGATGTGATAGTAGATGCAACAGAGAATTGTGTAAGCTGCTACATGATTAATGACTGTTGTGTTATGCTTGGAAAAGTTAACTGTTTGTTTCTTTCATTCTTTCTTTCGTTGATACGTTAGTTATTTTTTATGATGTTCTCATTTTATACAAATTTTGTTGGTAACAAAATAACAACTATTCTATTGAAAGTTGAATTCAAAAATACTATACACCGTACAACTGTATTTGAATCCAATAACTTTGGATTCTCTGTTGAAATATTTTTCACATTTTGTCTAATTATCAGCTTACATATAAAATTACTTATTGGTATATCATATTATTATGATATGAATATTATTGCATTATCGTATAGACAATTCATATAGTACACATGTTGTTATTTATATTAATAACAAGCTCGTGTCTAGAGCTGCTCTAGGAATAAAAGGTCAGGTGCCATTTTCTGACAACATTCATTATTTTGAGAGTTTTTGTGTTTCCATAAACTTTAAATTGATTTGTAACTTTAGGCTCCGAATGATTTGTACGGCTGAAACATGTTTTCTCGACGAGTTGTTCTGGTTGTGCGTATTTGCACATTATTAGGACATAAACCTAATGTAAATCTTTTGAATAAAGTGGCCTTTTGATAATGATTTGTTAGTGGATCAATATTTTCTTGCATTTGATGAGTTGATGAGGAAAAAAGATTGAGGTACGCTCTTGTCAATGCAGCATCTTCGATAGTTTGTACTCTTGGGAATTGAATTTCCATAAATTGGTTATATGGTCTGCTGTAGAAAAGAGTCCGTTCAGGTATACAAGACGTGATTACTACATTGAAGAGAAGTGATGAGTGTTCTCCTGAGCTATCGATAGAGAATGATGAAGATGTGGATTAACTACTTTGATCAATCGATGACAACATTGCCTGATGATGAGGAAGCCCTGATCTTGCTGAGAAATGTTTGGGACAAGTTTCCATTCCCATTTCGAAGTTTACCGTTTGTGTGTCATACAAAAAAAAACTTTAGTATATTGAAAGATAGATTGCTCTTTTATGAGATTAACCTTTTTCGCTTAGGAATTGTTATATAAGGTGGTGTATGAATTGCCCTGCCAATGACATTATCCTATTTATGCACGGTAACTATTTATCAGTAGAAAATTAATGGATGATATAACACATGGAGAATGTGAACGAGAAATTATAAACATCAACTCTAATTCACTTCATATGTTGGTCCGTGCCCTGCACGGCAGCCTCATCTAATTAATTATTAAAAGAGAGAACGAAAACGGTAAATAGTCGAAATATTTGCCATTCATCCAAATAGTAATACATAATTAGATTAATTAATAATTAATTATAATTTAATATTCACAATCTTTTATTTCATACAAAAATCAATATTAATAATTTTTTTGTTGATTTCAAATGAAATTTAAGCTATACACATTTTTAATATGTACATACTCTATTTTGTGAGTAACATGCCCTTTTTAATATAAAATATTTAAACTAACCTTTCACATCTACTTATCATATTATAGAAAATGTGATAGTGCCTGTGTCATCACCACAAAATTAAAAAATTAAATTTGGACGTCAACCAATTTTGATACTTATTTTTTTACTATAGTTTATAATGCAACTATAAAAATTTATCTAAAATGAAAGATAAAGTTAATTAAAATTAGTGTATAAATAAAGATAAATTTTACTAAATACAATTAGTTTTTAAAATTTTTAATTTGACTGAAAAGTTACCATTGATCTTTTAAAATTTGAATCAAAAACTAACTCTACACTAGAAATTTCAATCTATTCTTTTTCTATATAAACTAATTTCCCATCAAAATATTTATTTTACTCTCTACATATAAATACATAGTAAATAAATTTGAAAGATAAAGTTTATTATTATTAGTTTACAAATAAAGATAAATTTTACTATACATAATGATTTTTTAAAATATTTTAGTTTGAATGGGAAGTTACCATTGATTTTTTAAAATTTAAATCGAAAACTAACTCTATCCAAATTTCAAATTATTTTTTCCTACATACACTAATTTTCCATCAAATATTTTTATTTTATTCTCTAAATATAAAAATATATTTTAAAAAAAATGAAAGATAAAGTTTATTAAAATTAACTTACCGATAAAGAAGAAATTTACTGAATACAATTAATATTTTGAATTTTGAACTTGAATGGGAAGTTACCATTGATTTTTAAAAATTTGAATTGTAAACTAACTCTATACTAGATAAAGTTAAATTTCAATTTATATGTTCCTATATAAAGTAATTATCCCTCAAATTCTTTCAAAAAGAAAAAGTTAAAACCAATTTATAATAATTCAAATACCGTCAAACATGCACAATATAACTAAACTTTTAATAGAAATCAATTATTACTGTCAGACTGATCCTAAATATTTGCTCTATTTGACTCCTCCTTTGTAGCAAACATGTTCGTATATTATATTAAGAGAATAATTATAGGAAACTAAATCAATAGACTATTTGACTTTAAATTTGAAGTATTTCCTCATCCTACTAATAATTAATTATAATTAGTAGTCTAAACATAAATTTTAACACTATAATTTCACTATCACTTACTACAAAAAAAAACTTATCATTGAATTAAAAAAAATAAATTAAAATATAAAATAAAAATAAAAGAGATAATGTTAGTTCAGTTGAGGATTTTGAGTAGTTCAGTGCCTCCTTATTATTTCAAACTTTACTTTAAATTGCTACATCGATTGAGGGTATTTATTAGATTTAATTTTGTGTAAAAAGAAGATGTATTACTAAGGTAATATAAGAAAATGATCAACCAATATTTTATTGTTATTTTCATTACATAAAATTTTTAATTTTATATTTTTTAAAATGCTATGCTTTTAATTAAATTCCAATCATGCTTAAATTCTTTTTATGTAATATTTTTTATAATATTAATTGTAGATTTTAAAGTTGATGTATGTTCTTTGCAACTTGAGAATTTTTTTATCCGTATGCATCATATTTGATTTTTTTTCATAAATTAAAAATATTAAGTACTAGAAAAACTTACTTTGCAAATCATCTCAAAGATATGCAATAATAACTCATTGATATACTAATTTACATTAAAAAATTTGAACACATGATGTATAACATAATTACTTAACGCACGGGTACGTACGCTAATTTTCGTTATAGTATATGTTTCAAGATGTTGTGTTGGTGGATGATGAACGTGTTGTTATTGAGATAGAAAACCTTAATGATTTGAATGATTCATCATTCAACAATTTTAAGAAAAACTGGAAAGAAAAGGCAGTCACACAAAGGAGAATGAAAAGAAGTTGGCTCACAATTCTTCACATTATGTTGGTGTTGATTCGAATTTAACAAGTAATGAAGATTTTCAGAAGCTGGCCCAAGAAGAAGGTTCATCAAAGCATGAATGATTTATGATCATTTACCATTTATACTTTTTTATTTATATTATAATAATATTATTTACTTTTTAATAAAATCATGATGACTTGAATAAATTTGAGAAAAGCTAGGATGCTCAGTTAATTAAAATGAATACTTTTTTGGGTGCATCATTCAAGAGTATCAATGAAGAGATCTCTTTAAATTGTGTTTGTGTCCAGTCAGAATCCAGCAGAATATTATTTTTCATTTCTTTTATAATATTATTAATTTTACTGCTTTAGTTTATTTCAGTTGTTATGTTAGTATACAATATGATTCTTTCAATATCAAATGAAATAGTCTCAAGAGAGTGTTGATGGTATCTAAGCATTCTTGTATTTTGTTTTAGATCAATTCAGGTTTCAGTTGTATTTTTTGTTTGTTTATAGCTTTGTGTTTAATATTTTGTTGGTGTCAAGTCAAATTAAAGTAGAATACCACTTCGTTGTTGGTTTAGTTGTTCTTATGTTATATATATGTATATAGTTTTTTAGTGTGTTTTATTAGACAAAGTGTTGATGGTATCAAAATTTCTTATGTAATTTGTTGGTCATCTAGTAAGATTTCTTGTACTTAATGTGTAGGTATAAAGATTCGTTTTTTAAATTTTTGTGGGTATCTGATTATTGTCCCTTTACAATTTTGATTATTTATTGTTCATTGTCTTTTGAGAATATTAGGGTTGTATTTTTCACGCACGAGCTTACCCTGGATGTGGTCGGCACTCGGAGACCATTACTGACCCCAAGCGAACCCTTATTCTGGCTTAGTTATTCAGTGGAAGACATAAAGTGTTAATACAAGGATTAAGATGCTACCTAACTCAATTGTCTGGAACTAAAATCAAAATGTTTTAAAAATAAACATTTACCTTAGCCAAAATGGCAACTCAAATTTGAAAATAAGTTAATAACAAAATTATGAAAAAAGAACTAACATTGACTGACTATCTGTGAAGCCTCTAATAACTGAGATGGATGTTGGGATAGACCCCACAACATCCTTAACCAGAAAGGAATGAAAATGGATCCTTTGGAAAGCAAGGAGGCTCACCAACTGACTTTGAACTGCTCACTGGATCAACAGTGTGCTAGAATATCGATTCTAGTTAACTGCATCTGAAAGCAATAAAATAGTTCTCCGAATGCAGGGAGGCTCACTACTGAATATGGATGCCCAAACTGGATCAACGAGGTGTTGGATGCTGATCATGATTACTTGCGTCTGTATCATAAGAAGATGCAGGCCAACTGACATTAGTACATTGAATGTACTAATATGCGAGTTGGAGTGCTAAACAACAACTTTAAGCTTGAAAGGAATAAGAAGAAACATACCTTGGATCTGCTCAACTGATGGATTACTGAACTTAACATAAGGCAGTAAAACACATGCAATGTATAAAGCTTTGTAAAATAATATAACAACTTAGTTGATTAAAGAAAATGCAATAACAAACTCAACTATACTTATTTATAAAAGTAATATAGTTTCTGTGCGAGATTCTCTAACCAACAACAATCAGTATGAGCATAAACGATGGTACAACCTCTTACCTCACATTGCAAGATGACCGTCCTATACTTTGACGATCCACTAGTCTATGATAAAAAACACTAAGGAGTCATCTAAAAACTATGAACTTTCTTCTGTCCATGTTGGCTACATTGTTTATGGGGGCTTGAGTTAATATGAACTCGTGTCCTATTTCGGTGCTCAATACTACTCCCAAAATACTTAGCTCATATGTTTTTTAAGAACCACTTCTTCTCTGGTTTGAGGTAATTGCTCAAACTTAGTTTTAAAATCTCTCTTGTAAATCATAGTTTCCATTTAGTAAAACTAGCCAAAGACTCTGTTGGAAGTCTAGCTTCCTTTTTCTTGTTCTAAATGTGAAAACATTTATAACTCTTAGCAAATACTTAGTTCCCTTATAAATTTTAAAAAAGGAACTCGACTCTTTACTCTTTGCTCAACTTCAAACTCTTGACTTTAACTCGACTTTTAGGGAATACTTAGTTCCCTTATATTTCTTGAAGGAAAGACTTCAACTTTCACTCTTTACTCTGACTTGAAACATGAGACTTAAAAACAAAGTTAAAACGTTTAATAAAGACTCTTGGAAACTATATGAAACTTTACTTTGACTTGCTTCTTAACTTCTACACTTAACTCTTAACTCCTTTGACTTTAATCTTAACTTTCCTTGAACTGAATTATGGATTCAAGGTTATGATTTGCATTCTTTAGTGAGTTCTAGGTGTTCAGAAATCATTTGAAGTAATTAGAATTATCGGAAGGTGTTAATGTACCTTAGAAGGATTTAAAAGGATTAAACTACGAAAACAGGGCAAAAAACGTCGATTTGGACGCACTAGTGGCGCGCCGCGCCAACCTTAGTTGACTGAGGCTCGGTTCTGGCGCACTAGTGGTGCATCGCGCCAGGCCCTAGCTGACTAAAGCCTTTTTCTTGCGCATTGTAGGTACGACGCGCCTGACGTGGCCCAGGTGCGTCTGACGAATTTTTCAACTCTTTCTCTGGCCCTAAATTGCCAAAGCCTTCATGGTTTCATCCGCAAACGCTGATCATCAATACCTTCAATACTCATATGATCTAACTCAAAAATAGTATTGGAAACTAGTAATCAACATCAATGGGCATGCAATCAACTCAACCAAAAGGGATTCAACAAGATTATTAAGAATTCACTTCTAGTCATGTAATTAATTCTAAAACATCTAAATTGAAACAAGATTGGTGTGTGGATGAATTAATCCAACACGAAATAGCTCACACATCTTGATAGGGATCACCTATGATGAATTCCACGAAATCCAATGGTGTTCTTGGTGAAACTTTGACCTTTTTTGTCTTCTCCTTCTTCTCTTCTCTTTTATCCCAATCCCTAAGCGTAAAAGAACTTTTCTAATATGAACCAAGACTTACTTTTACCCCAATTAAACCCTTAAAAAGAATTAGGAAATACATGGATAAAAAGACTAGTTTGCCCTTCCTTAAATCCGGATTTGACTTTCCTTGCTTCAACAACCCAACTTCCTAAAGGCGTATCTCCCTCATACGATCTCAAAATTGCACAAAATCGGCGCCATTGGAAATTCCACATCCTGGTTTACCCCCTAGACGTAAGCGTCGTCGTCGTCCTCTTTGAGGACTAAGACTAGCCTCTTAGTTTACATCATTACATTTATAGGCCAAATTTAGCGGAAAATTTAAAACTATTCATTACTTCTACTTGGAGGTTTACATAGACCTCTACACACACATAATATATATCCGTATCGAGTATAGATAGACCCTTCGTATAGGAAGGTTACATAGCCTTCTACTTTTATTGCATATATATATATATATATATAA
>NC_028648.1:35380161-35391080 GCF_001406875.1 Solanum pennellii | reverse complement strand
TATATATATATATAAGATAGAACATAGTCTCCAAAGATTGTCTCATCTCATAACCATCTAACAAGATTAGCAATTTGGACATAGCCCGTACATCAATGTAAAGAGAGCCACATATAGGCTTCATACAATCCGTACTCAAATGAAAGGAGATAGAATATAAGAGTCTTATAACTAAAACAACAACATAAGCTCTATATTGGCATAGCCCTCGGAAAATGAGGACCTACCCTACTTTGATGATGATCAAAGGATCCAAGTCTTCTTCAAGTAGCCTTCCAAAACACTTCAATGACCGGAACCTAAAATGTTGGGAAAAGGAAGAAATAGGGTTAGTACGCCACTTGTACCAAGTATGACACCATATGCACACATACATGAAAAACATGCTAAGAAAAAGGACATCTCATAAAGTACGCATTTTTATTTAAAAACCCTTATGAACATTCAATAAGACCATACCAACCAATATTGCATATACATTAAGTCATAGGCATGTTCATCACAATACTACAATATCGAGCCTAGTCAAGTCAACCATCCATACCACATAAATAGATACATGCTCAAGTAAACTCTATCATCAAGTCATATTAACAATAAGCATGAATATAAGTATATTTCATTATAAACAAAGCAAGACAATTACCCATGAACCCCTATCAAGTCAACAAGTGCAATGACCAAACAAATCCCCATAACCTTACTCAATCAAGTAACCCAATAAGAATCATGACTAACATCCTACTTCACATAACATGGCATTTAGATATACAATTCATCTTACTTTAACAATGTAATACAACACATGTTAATGAGTGAACTAATCAACATATAATATCAACAATGTGTAAATGCATCATATATATATCATATACCATCATAAGCATAATCATACATAAGAACATCCTCCTAAGACTCCCCTCAAGGATAACTAGTGCAATGATTAGGTAGAGTCCCATACCACTACCTAGACTAAGTTAGACCCCTTAAATTATTTTACTTAGAGTTCAATCCTTTGGTTCATTTTACCTTTTGGGAACATAATGCTCTAATCGACATTGACCACATGAGCTAGTGTGGAATACGGTTTCATAAAACCCTACACCGAAGGAAGGTGAACTACTTGCCAAGATAGTACCAAAACATAAAACATAGCAACTACGTGGATCCACTAGTTAGTAATCCTATGGGGGTAACATAGTTCAAGTACTAGGTGATATAGTGTGGACCTTTTTTATGCTACATGAATTGTAGTCTCCAATCTCAAGAGTACTTTAGTGCTCCTACCTTCCCTATGTGGGAAGGGACACTCCTCACTCTAGTTCACTCGGTGCTAAGCTAGAGTCCCTTTTTGAAATGTCTTTAAGCCTTTAGTTATCAATCATAGCTTAGTTTAGGCAATATGGTCTAACCCTTTTATAACATCATCATCATCATAGATCAATAAGAATTACATGAGTACAAGTCCTCTCATTACAATTCATATAGGTGATGTTAGCACATTAGCATTTCATATCATAATAAGGCACATTGGTAAATCATTCATCCTCCTTATAATATTTACATCTTAAGCCAACACCTCACAATCAACATCAAGAAATTTCAATTCAACATCATACCACCCTATCAATCCTAATACAAGGCATACTCCAATATAACATCATGACTTAACCATAATTAACCACAATTTGAAGTAAAGAATAGAGACCATAAGACTTACCAAATCTTCTTCATATTTCATCATCAAGGTCTTACCATAAACCCTCAATTCAACCCAATTTGGGTATACATCATCATAAGTCAATAATCAACATGATTACAAGCTAGAAGAATCACTACATCACAATTCAATACTAGATCATAGCTTAAGACAAGATACTTAGGTCAATTCACTTCCTAACCTAGATCATATTCTCAAGAACTAGTATGAGAGACTACAATTTACTCTAATTTGTTAATGATTAATGTAACAACATCATTTAATAGCAATTCAACCAATAACCAATTTAATTGAACCAATTACAACCTAATTCATATCAAGATCAAACCTAGGGTTAAGGGTTAAGGGTCATTATCTACAAACTAGACCAAACCATCAAGATATATAATAATCAAGTTAGAATGCATGTTAATCAATTCATATTATCCATAGAAAACATAAAGAGACCAATTCATAACATGATTTTCGAGATTGAGAAGAACCCATATGAAAACTTAACTTTTTGAAAATACTTTGAAGGAACCCTTTGCGGAAAAAGGTCTCAAAGGTGAATAAGATCTCATACATCAACGTTTAATGAATATTTGATGGTAAATTCATCCCTTTACAGCCTCCAAATCCCTCCCCTAGCTAGTCTTCAATGGTGTCTTCCAATAGAGAGTGAATGAATAGAGTTTGTTTTGAGAGTTGTAATTAGACTAATGGGGTTGTGGTCTTTAAATGGGGGGTTAATTAAGTTAATTAGTCTTCCATTAATCCCTAACTAACCACCAAACAACTTAATTAATTAACTAGGACTTAACTTTAAACATGTAGGAAATAGACCCTCACAAATGAGACCCTGATCGATGGTCCGTCTGTGAGTCAACGGTCATTGTGCCCTTCCGTGCTGCACATCCGTCGTTCTTGTCAGAGACTGTGCAGCTGAGTGCCTTCAAAAAATAGGCTAAGTGTTGGTCGACTGTAGGCATCGGCGCCCCGTCGATCAACACACGCCCCGTCGATTGCCCTTTCGTAGGTGCACACTGCCCAGGCAGTGTTGACACCAACATGCAAGGGTCCTCCTCAAGGGACCTTGGTTGGTCCTTGGGGAGTCGTACCCAGACATTTCAACCATGAATTAACTTAAATACATATTATCTACCCTTCCATTAATTTTTATGGATTTTTGACTCCTAAAAGCTAGTCAAATAAGCTTAGGCACGCTAGTACCTCCTAGAACTAGTTTCTGGAAGTCATGGACGTTCTTGGATGTTTTGGTTTCTAGACTTCCTAAATGACTTATAAACTTTAAAATAGGCCTTAAAACAGTGTTTAGACCTTATGACACTTATGTTAGGCTTTAAGACATGTCTTGAATGTTTGAAGTGTTACAAGAAAGATCTTTCCGAGGGATTTCCAACCATATAAAGAACTTACTCTAACTCATCTTGATATAGAAGTTATGGCCATTTGAAAATGAACAAAAACTCACTTTCTTAGCTTTAGGAAATTTTCCAGATTTTCCCTTTTCTTTCCACAAGTGAAAGTTTTAGTTTCTTAGCTTATTCTAGGCTACTACAAGTTACGAGATGTTATAATATCTCCACCTTGAAAATATTTGTCTTCCAATGAGATTTCTTTCAGTACGCTAAGAATAGAAACGTCAAGTTCAACACTCAAAATAAAAAGCACGTACAACATGCTTACTCATAGTTTATATAGTACTTAAGAAGAGAATTAGTACCCCTTGGTCTTCATACTCTTTGGATTAAAAGATATGTGAGTATCTCTTTTTCATATCCTCTTCAGCTTCCCAAGTTGCTACTTCAACAAATTGATTCCTCCAAAGGACCTTGACTGACGAAACTTCCTTTCTTCTTAATTTGTGAACTTGCCGATCTAAAATCTGAACTGAAATCTCTCATATGATAAACTATCGTTAATCTTATCATTTTCAGTTGGTATAATCAATGAGGGATCACCCATGCACTTATTTAACACGGAGACATGAAATACAAGATGAACCACTGCTAACTCTTGTTGCACTCCAACTCATAAGCTACGTTGCCAATTATCTTCGATATTCTATAAGGTCCAATATACCGTGAACTAAGTTTTCCCTTTTTACCAAACCTCATGACACCTTTCATGGGTGAAACCTTCAGATATACACAATCATCCACTCCAACCTCCAATGGCCTTCTCCGAATATCTGTGTAGGACTTTTGACGGCTCAGTGGCGTTGTCATTCTCTCTTGAATCACCTTCACCTTCTCCATGGATTAGTTAATTAGATTTAGTCCTATCAACCCTGTTTCACCAGCTTCGAACCACCCAATAGGAGATCTGCAACTTTTCCCATAAAGAGCTTCATATGGAGATATCTGGATGCTCGAATGGTAATTGTTATTGTAATATAACTCAATGAGAGGTAGGTAATGTTTACATCCCTACTCTATTCAAATAGGATGAAACATCATGGTAACTTGAAAAACAATCAATTAACTCAATTTTAAAGAATTTAAGAAATAAATGAATTTTAAAAGGAGTCGCCACCTCATTTTAGGGAAAACTAGGAAACCATTAAGTAATCTACGAAACTATTAGATTTTATGTAAGAGTTCAAATTATTTCGAAGGGAAGGTGTTAAACATCCTTCGGAATCAACAAATGTGGGTCCCTACTAATTTATTTTTTCAGTTTGAGGAGGAGACGAAAATAATATACAAGTAAAAAACCCCTATAATATAGATAAATAATTAAATAAATAATAATATAAGAAACGACCTAAATTTTTCTATCGTCAATAATATACAATAATGAGTCAAAAATATTATTTGAACTTTGCTAAAATAGCTTCAATGGGAAGCAACTCTGTGTATATGTAAAGACACTTAGTAAAATTGTTAGTACTAAATAAATATGAGTAAAATTTAATAACTCAAATAATAACTTTGAAAACAAAAATCCATCTTATTAACATGGGAGGCCTTGGAAATCGACAATAATTCTTCATCGGTCAATTTTAATGTACAAAAATATAAATTTAAACTATATTTCAGTCGTTTAAAATGGGAAGGCCTCCGAAACCGACGGAGAGATTTTCTCATTGGCCAATTTTAACAAGTAAATAATATAAACATAACTAAACTTCCGTCTTAAAAAATGAATAGGCCTCCAAAAGCGATGGAGAGATTTTCTTATTGGCCAACTTGATATATAAAAAACATAAACTTATACTAAATCAACAAAGGATAATGCATAATAATAGTAAAGACAATAACTTGCAATCAACAACTAGATAACAAAATAACCAAAAAAGAAGAAGACATATTTGCTCGAAACATATTAGAAAAATGCATGAAATTTGTTCGATATGAACAGAAACTTAGCAACATTAATGACTAAATCCACTGATGAATCACAAAATATAAATTTAAATCTACATTCAAATCAACTCATATTTAAAACCATGAATAGATCAACGAAATAAATAAATTGTATTTATATATTTAAGGTTACCGGAGTTTGTGGTGATGTCATTTTGGTTGTTGTTAGCTCGACTTGTGGGTGCTGTTGTTTTTTCTTGAGTTGTTCATCGCAGATTGAGGTTCGAGGTACGTGCTTTGCTGGTTGTTTTAGGTTGAGGTGGGTTGCTGCTTCGATCTCTTTTATTCACCGGTTTGGATCGGAGGTCGCGAGCTGGTAGTTTTGGGTTGCTGGCAGCAGGTTCGCTAGTGAGTTTTGAACACGAGTGGTGGTTGGGTGGTTGCTATTGACGGAGTTAATGGTGGGATTTATGGGTTGGATTTGGTCGAAAAGTGCGAAAAGAAGAGGGTCGTTTGGGTGGCGTTTTGGAGGTGGCTTTGGTTGGAGAAGAAGGCAAAATGGGTTATGTTTAGGAGGTAGAGCAATGGTGGTTTGTGGTGGGGTTTCAGGTGGTTTCTCGATTGTTTTGGACTAGAGGAGTTGTGAGTTCGAAGGTGGGGTTGTGAGGTTTGGACGAAGCACAGGTGGTGGAGGCAACGAGTTGTTGGCTCCTGTTTGGTGGTTTTGAGCTTGTTTGGTGCTGGAGATCTTGTTGGCTACTGGCCAGTGACGAGATGGAGGTTTTTTCTGGTGGTTGCTTGCTGAAGAAATAATGGAATTTTTTTGGCGTTGCCGGAAAATGCTCCGGCAAGGGTGGTGGTCAATGTGAGCACTAAAGAATATCTTTGTGACTTGTAAAATATGAAAAATTAACCCTAAAATTTATCCACCACCTCCTATTTTTTGAAGGGCAACTTTCACTTAATAGCAAATAAAAAATTCATATTTGTATATTATATCAAAGTTTGCATAATTGCGCTCCATAGCAAACATAGAAACTCTATAATTCGCTATACATATACAGTTGAAGCAAATTGCATAAAACAAAGTGTATAAAACAAGAAAGAGAAACACTCTTGGGCAGAGAACTATATAAAAACGAAGTGTATAAAACGAATTGTATTACTATAAGTGTATCGAACGATTATATACAATTTGAATTTGTATAAAATGAGAAAGAGAGAAAGAAAAAAGAGACTTGACAAGGAAAATACAATTGAATCGAATAGTATCAAACGAGAAAGAGAGAAATTAGATACAATTTAAAAATTGTATAAAACGAGAAAGAGAAAAAGACAAAAGAAACTGGGAAGGGGAGTATTTTATTGTATAATTATAAGTGTATAGCACGAAAATATATGTATTTGCATGTGTATATACAATTTTCTCACGCTTTATACAAACAGAAACACAATTTATACATTTCGCTTCTGTTTGTATAAGTGAGAAAGGCGAGGGTGGCGAGAGAGATTTGGGAGAGTGTCGGGCGAGATCTGAAAGAGGGGAGAGAGGGGAACAAAAATATATGTATGTATACAATTTTCTCTACTTTATACAATTAGAAATAATTCTTATACAGTTGTGTATGTATAAAAAGTGAGGAAGCGAGCGAGAGATTGGAGGAGAGTGGCGAGCGAGATATTTGGGAGCGAGGCGCCTGACAATTTTTATCAAACGTTTTCTATGGAGCACAATTAAATCAAACCCTAACTACTCCATTTATTTTAGGCTATTAGTTTGCTATTATATACAATTTTCCCTTTTTTGAATTAATAAAGCCTTACATAATTTTTTTATTAGAATGGGCCTAAGTCATGGTCTCAAAATTGAGGCCCTAAAATTGTTGGTTTATAAAATATTTGTGCATAAAATTTTATGCATATTTGAACAAATATGTATACTTTACAAAATATCAAAATATATATTAGCAAATGTAACAAATAAAATGAGTATTAAAAAAACTTAATAAAAATAACTATTGTCATATAAAAATGTAATTTGTAATTCACTAATAAAAAATTCTAAATTTTGATAAATAAGGATAATTATAGATAAGCTTAATTTAAAATTATAAAAAATTATTTTTAACTATTAAATAAATAAAACTTAAAAGTTACATATTTTGTAGATGTTAAATCAAAATTGAGTGTCAACAGTTGTTCCTTTCGTTGGATATGATTGATGAAAGAAATCGTGGACAATAAAATTGACAAACCCGATTATGGCCGAACATATGTTTATATAAAAGTGTGGTTGAAGTATTATGGAAGTTGATTCCGGACTTGCTTCCAAAAGGTTCAACATTGTATTGCGTTCTTGTTGAAATAGTCCGTACCTGTGGCTCAACAAAGAATGCATCCTCTTGGATGTTCTCGAAAAAACAGAGATGAAACTCATTAATAGGGACAAAATTACAGGGAAAAGGGAGCGTCTCTTATGATACGACAAATGAAAATGATCTATTGGTAGGACAGGGATGCATGTTCATTGGTAGGACAAATGAAAAAAAATGATCCCTTGATAGAATTTGAATGTATGTCCATCGGTAGGACTAATAAAAAAATGACCTACTGATAGGATTTGAATGTATTTCCATCGGGTAGAACGAAAAAAATGATCCATTGGAAGGAAATAAATGCATGTCCATTGGTAGGACGAATGAAAATGATCCATTGGTAGGGTATGAATGTATATCCATCGATTGGACGAATAAAGATAATCTAGTTGTAGGATTTTGAATGTATATCCATCAGTAGGACGAATGAAAAAATATGATCCACCAGTAGGATTTTGAATGTATGTCCATCGATAGGACAAATTAAAAAAACATAATCCATCGGTAGGATTTTGTTTGTATGTCCATTGGTAGGAAAATGAAAAAAGATGATCCATCGGTAGGATCTTGAATGTATGTCTATCGGTATGACAAAAGAAGAGAGATGATCCATCAGTTGGATTTTGTATTTATGTCCATAGATATAATGAATGAAAAAAATGATTTATTGGTAGGATTTTGAATGTATGTCTATCGACAGGAAGAACGAAAAAAGATGATCCATCGATATGATTTTAAATGTATGTCCATTATTAGGACGAATTAAGAAAGATGATGATCCATCAGTAGGATTTTTTATGTATGTTCATCGATAGGATCAATGAAAAAAATTATCCATCGGTAGGATTTTGAATGTATGTCCATCAATAGGACGAATGAAGAAAGATAATCCATCGGTAGGATTTTAAATATGTGTCCATTGGTAGGACAAATGAAGAAAGATGATGATCCATCGGTAGGAGTTTGTATGTATGTTAATCAATAGGATGAATGAAAAAAGATGATCCATCGGTGGGATTTTCGACATATGTCGATTGGTAGGACGAACAAAAATTACAAGTGTCCTCTGACTTGAACATGGAATAGATAGGGTGCAGATCCTTCACCTCCAAATAGATGCGACTTAAATGCAATGACTTTCTTGGCTAATGGAAAATGCAAGGACCCTCTTGGTAAATGAAAAATGCATACCCTTTTTGGTAAATAAAAAAATGCAACTGCCCTCTTTGGAAAAATAAATGCAATGACCTTCCCAGTAAATAAAAAAAATGCAGTGGCCCTCTCGACAAATAAAAAAATATAATAGAAATGCAAATGATGGATGACTCAATGATTTTCCACTGTTACGAGGTGGATCACTCAATGATTGTCCAACTGTAACGAGGTGGATGACTCAATGATTGTCTTGATTCGTCGCTCCAATGTTTTCACCTATTCCTGTACTTGAAAAAGAAACAGTTAGTAGACACAATGTCGCCTTAGCTAGTGACTTAGTCAAGAAACCTTGAGAAAAAAATTCTTTAAAAGAGAATGTGAACAAAAGCATGAACACTTTAACGAATGTGAGCAATCAACATTTTGCTCTTGACCCTTTTATATTTATTGTGACTCAAGTTTTGTTGTGATTTACCTTGTTCACGACCTTACCAATATTGTAGTTTTAAAAGTATTTAGATTTTAGAATACGGTAAGTTCAAGTTTCATTCAAATTAAGTGGGTACAAGTTGGTAATGCATATTTGGACGGTTAATGATGAGTAGTGGTCAGGTAATCATTGGAAAATAATGTTTTAAAGGAATTAGTTTGTGCTCTGCATATTTCTTGGGATATTTTAACAATACTAGTTCTTTGTTATTATTTGGAAAGTAATCATTTGCTGTTAATGGTCATTGATTATGTACAAAACTTCAATTTTGGATCTTTCTCATAGTTATCACATTATATTTCAAGTTTAATGTATTGAGATGTGAAATCAATTATTAGATGTATCTATAGTAATATGAGTGTCGATTAGTTTTGAAATATTATTGTGTTTATGTACTTTAATAGATTTCATTAATTTGGCAGATCAATGAAAAGGGAAGGCTCAAGTCACAAAGTGAATTGTTGATTAAGTAATGCAAGTGGATTTCTAACCCCTTGTTAAGTGTATGAAATTATTATATTTCCTTGTAATATGTGTTTTTAAGTAATGAAAATTGGTGATGGGTTGACTTTTCCATGTTGAATAATATAATGACGGAAAAGAGTAATAAAAGAAGGCAATGTTATTAATTATTGGTGTGTGATGTTTGAGAATGATTTGAAGGCTTATTGCTTAATTGTTGATGATGTTTCACAGTTGCATAATTGTGAATTGTGCATTATTATGAAAATAGTTATCTAATAATTATATCTAATAATTATTTATGTGAAATATGTAATTGTCATTGGATGTGAAATATGCTTATGATAACTGTTATATGATAAGAGGATATACCATTTTGAGGGACGTATCGTGCGCTGCAACGGATACTATATATCGAGCAGCCTATCATGCGTCATGATGGATACTATTATCGAGGAATGTGTCATGGCCATGATGGATGCATGTACATATATGACCCCCATGGGTCTCAGACAAAGAGACAGTTAGACATGCAACACGATACTTGACATTGCATATTTTTTATCATTGATGATCTTGATATTGTGTTTTGCTGATCTTGTTAGTGGTTTTCTGTGAAAATTCTAATTGATGAATATTGAGTTGTTATCAAGAATATGTAATTGCTAGTGTGTTGTTGTTGGGTTGTGTGCTTCGTAAACTGTGGACTATTAGGTTGGTCTAGTTTTATGTATGTTGTAGTTGTGGAGGTTTGGATGGGGTGTAAGTGCAACACCATGGTAATCCTATTACTTAAATTAGAGACTCATGAAGTGGTTAATTTTAATTCTAGACCTAAACTAATGCATTCAACTTTATGAGGAGGTATTAAGACCTAAACGTTAATAGACAACCACGATGTTTGGATATTTGGGAAGATGACCTAGTGTGCCATAAGGTGTTTCAAGGGGTTTAAAGAGTCGGATAAAAGTCAAACTTTGTGAAAGGTCTTAGGATATACATTAGAGTGTGCTTAGGGTGAAAATATCAGAGTACGACTTCCCAAGGATTACCTTAAGGGACCTCGAGGAGGATCATAATATTTTACCCTAAAAGCTATGAAAAGACATTGTGCAATCCATGAGAGGAATGACGGACCGTAGACTGGATGACACCACGTCAATTGTTATCATTGATCCACACTCGGACATTTCACCAAAAGCTTCCTGAAACCAGTCTCTCTCACAAACCACGCTTACCAGTACAGTCCGGGGGGTTTTCAAGCCGAGCGCCTCACAGAAAGGCTGGAGGAGAGACACGGGGGGGAAAGGATGGGGGAAATCCTCCAGAGTCTCCAAACGGAGAGACGCCATAGCCCCTACTTTCGGGAAGTCCAAACAGATTTCCGAAACTTACGGGGTTCTGGA
>NC_028648.1:35296546-35379651 GCF_001406875.1 Solanum pennellii | reverse complement strand
GGGGGGGGGAAGGATGGGGGAAATCCTCCAGAGTCTCCAAACGGAGAGACGCCATAGCCCCTACTTTTGGGAAGTCCAAACAGATTTCCGAAACTTACGGGGTTCTGGATTGGTTGATGGGCTATCGATGATTAGACCCTCACTTCACTGTCTCAAGTTGGTTAAGTTAGGTGAGTTCAGGAAATTAGTTAATTAACTAATTAACTGTGAGGGACGATTTTAATTATTTATTTTAGGACTATCAAAGGTTCCTAAGTTATTAACATATCCTAACACTTCATAAATCCCAAAACCAAATAACTAACACTTCTCTCTACTTTCTCTCACTACTCCAAACCCCATTAAAGAACAAGTTGAAGACTCAATAGGGATTCAAGATCAGGCTTTATTATAAAATTCTCTATGAATTAACAAGGTATGGAAGATATTCACTCTTGGGACTCCTTTCCCCAAGAGGTTCTTTAAAGTTTGGTTTTCAATGTTCCTTAAAACTATGGTTTTCATCCAATTCCATGGGTTATCTTTCAAATTGGTTTAATGTGGTATTTTCTTGACTAAAATTGATGTATTATGATTATTTATTGGTGTATTTATGTATTACTTTGGACTTTGACCCAATTTCCCTAAAATATCCATGAATGTCCCTTTTCTCCTATCCATAACTTGCAAACTAGGTTGATAGATGATTAGGGATAAAGTAATTGATTGTCTTCTGGCATAATTTACTATTATATGATGATGATGATTGGATTGTTGGAAAATAATGTGGGATTGGGGGTGAAATCTTGAATGTTCTTGAATTATATTGGTAAGACTTTCTTGGTCATGAACACTTTATTACTTCAATTATGTTGGTCTATTTTTGATAATGTTGTTCAATTGAAGTATGATGGATGATGTTACGAACATATGATTATTCTATGAATATGATGGATGTGAGATAATTATAAGTGTGTTGTATGAAAAATTTAAGGTGATTTGTCAGGTGGATTCTATTTCTATGATTTTGATATGATGTTTCTAAAATAATGATGATTTAGTGATGAAAGGATGTTCTTATCCTAGGCTTTATGAGCTATTGACATGATTATAAAAGAGGTTAGTATTTTATGAACTATATTAAGAAATGATGTCCCTTCCCAAGAGGGAAGGTAGGTTCACCATTGTTTTCATGAGATGGAGACTATAATGAGAGTTAGCATAAATAAGGTTTCCAATACACATCTCCTAGTTCCTTAACTATGTGCCTCCATAGGAAGACTATATAGTGGATCCACCTAGATGCTACGATTATGTATGGTTCCACCTAGGAAAGTAAAGCACCTTATTCGTGTTGGGTTTTATGACACTGCATACCATGTTTATCTCACATGTTCGATTTTCAATTATGAAAAATGTTCCAAAAACTAAAATGAATAAATAAAAGTAATAAAATGGACACTAACTAGGCTGACTTAAGGGGTACTACTTAGTGTAAGTAAGGGTATGAGACTTTACCTATGAACTGCACAAGTTGTCCTTGAGGAGAGTCCTCGGAGGAGTTCTTATGTTATGAATGAAATCCAAAATGTTGATCTCATATGATATTGGTTTCATTTGATGAACATGATATTGGTCAAAATTGCTATGCATAATGATGAATACACATGATGTGATGTTATATTAGGTAAAGACATTACTTATGGTCTAATGTATTAGTTTACTTGGTTTATGTGTGGTTATGGGCTTCACATGTGTATTGCACTACTAGGATTGGGTTGGGATTGTGATTAAGGGTGTTGTAATGCTTTGATGTTATGAACTCTAGACATATAATGTTGATATGGATTGATGATGATGTTATTCTTTTATATGGAAATGAATATTTCTTAATGTTGTTGTTATTATTGACTTGTATATGCTCTTGCAAATGTGCATAAAGGCTTTCAAAGTAACTTAACATGCTTTTAAACAAAATGTCCCTTTGTGAATGTTTTCAAAGGTTTTACTTCATATGTTGCCATACTTAGTACATATGGTTTGTACTAACCTATATTCTCTTCTATTTCTAGAATAACGTAAGTTTGCTCCATTGAAGATATTTAAGGCCATTTTCACGGAAGACTTGGATATTTCCCAAGTTATTGGTAAGTCATCCAGTCCGAGGATGAAGCCTACTATTCTAGCTATCCTATTGATTAGTCTTAAGACATTGTTCACTTCGTAAATTGTAAAGACTATGTTTTATTCTCGTATGAGGCTTATTATAGTGATGTAATGGCTATGTTGCAAATCTTATACTCTTATGTTAGATGGTTTTGTGTGAGACAACTATGTAGACTATTTTGATAAATGAGAAGTCCATGTAATCTTCATATGTAAAGTTTTAAATTTTTCTGCATTTTCTCTACCTATGATATGCAATGATGTATTCTAAGGGCTAGTCTAAGACCTTTTCAAGGACGATGATGTCGGTTACATCTAAGGGTTGCTCCCCGATCGTGACAAACTTGGTATCAGAGCGTGAGGTTGAAAAATGATATCTCACAGGACCACGTCTACATAGAGTCTTTTTAATGATTATGAAGTGCACCACACTTATGGATGAGAGGATATGTGATGCTTACGAAACTCTAACTTCTTTGGTAATCTCAAGTCGTGCATTAAGAATCTTTAACTGTATATGTCTTTTTCTTCTAATCCTTTTCTTGTTGTTATAATCTATGACTACTAGAAGTGCAACCACAAGAAGAATGGAAAAGGAAATTGCTAATGCGGGAGTTCCTCCCCAAGACAATCAAGCTCCTCCTCAAGGTAATAAAGCTCCTTCTCAATAACAAGATCCACAAGGTGACCAAGCTCCAGTCCATCCCCCGTACATGACGGATTGTGAGATAAGGGCAACTTTTCTAAGTTTAGATCAAGCAATGACTATTCAAGAACAAGCTGTAACTACTCAAGCTCAAGTTATGACGACTCAAGAAAACCGGGAATTCGGACCCTGTGACAACCAAAATGCTAGTACCATGGATTCTCGCTTGAGGGATTTCACTAGGATGTGTTATTTGGATCTAAGGTGAATGAAGACCCCCAAGACTTTTTTGATGAGGTTTACAAGATCTTGTATGCTAATGAGAAGGCTGAGCTAGCCGCTTATCAACTAAAAGATGAGGCTCAAACTTTATATACTCAATGGAAAGACAATAGGGCTCTGAGATAGGGCTCAATAGGTTAAGAAGTCTTTGGGAGGGCATTTCATTGTAGGTTCTTCCAAAGGGAGAAAAGAGAGGCAAAAGTGGAAGAGTTCATCAATTTTTCTATAACATTCCAAAAGCCCATGACCTAGTCTTGAGCCTGACATGATGAAATAAGCTCTAAAATAGTGTTTCTAAGTATAAACTAATGTAGTAAAACTAAGGAAGTGTTAGATTCAAAATGTCAAGAAATGACCATGACGTCTGGAGATTTGTAAAAGATAAACAAGTGTGCCTTGGTATGTTTCAAGGGTTTTTAAGAGTTATAATTTAGTTAAGTTTGGTAAAACGGTTTTAAACATGTATTGGAGTGTGTTTGGAGTTGAAACGTCTGGTTACGACTTCCGAAAGACCACTTTACGGGTCCTTTAAGAGGACCCTTGCATTAGACCAAAAAGCTGTCAAGTTGACAGTGGCTAACAACGGACCAAAGGACGAGCCATCGATGGGTCAACGGCTCGTTGATTGTCGTCGTAGGTCCATGATTGTCCATTTTGGAAAATGATTCCCAAAACCCACTCTCTAACAAGAACCACAGACTGCTAGTATGGAGCCATTGTTTGGTCTACAAACCTTAGATGGGGTTCCGTCGTTTGGAACCCCACTTCACTGCCAAGTTTCAATCAAGTGAAGTCAAATTAGTTAATTATTTAATAAAGTAATTAGGGTTTAAGGGGTGGTTAATTAATTTTTTTGGGTACTATAAAAGAGTTAACCCTAATTAAACTAACTCACTACTTCATAATTTCTCGAACCCAATTCTCTCCAACTTCTTTCTAATTTCTCTATTCCAAAGACCCCATTGAATACCAAGATTCAAGGTTCAGTAAGGATCCAAGATTCATTTTTTTCTCCATCATTCTTCAAGGAATCCTAAGGTATTTAAGGTATTCACTTTTGGAATCTCTTTCCCCAAGAGTCTCTTCAAAATTGTTTTCAAAGATGTCTAAAACATGGGTTTTCTTCCAATTTCGTGAATTGTCTTTCAACTTGATTTGATTTTCAATTAGTTTGGTTTATATTTTTATATTATGATTGTTCATGGGTTTAATTTTTGTATTTCGTAGTCTTTGATCTAGTTGTATGGAAGAATTCATGAATGAACCCTTTTCCCTAACCCTAGTTACGAATTGGACTTGTAGATGATTAGAGATGTTAGAAATGATTATATTATTGTATATATTACTATTATATGGTTATAATAAGTGAATTTATGTATGAATATAGTTGTATTCGTGGTAAGATCATGAAGGAGCTTTTGGAGGATATTTGGTAAGACCTTTATGATTATGAGTTCTTTACTTCGATAATGATGGTTATTCTTGATGATGATATTTCAATTGAAGTATAATATGTGAATAGAATAGAAATATGATTATAATGGCATGTTATTATATTTTGGATTGTGAGATCTTGGTAAGGGTATGATGATGCAAGGTGAAGGTTATTCTCTTGTGTGCCTATTACTATGACTATGATGTGTTGATCTCACTAATGATGGTTTGTGATGAAAGGAAATTCTCATCCTATACCTAATGAGCTAATGACATGATTATAAAAGGGGTTAGTATCTTGTGGCCTATATTAAGATATGATGATTAAGAAAGGCTTAAACACATTTCAAAAAGGGAATTTAGCTTAGCACCGAGCGAACTAGATATGAGAGGTGTCCCTTCCCAATGTGGGAAGATAGGTTCACAATGATTTTCATGATATGATGACTTTAATGCTAATGGGCATGAATAGGGTTCAATACATATCTCCTAGTTCCTTAAGTATGTTGCCCTCATAGGAAAACTAGCTAGTGGATCCTCCTAGAATACTGTGTTCATGTTTTGGTTCTACCTTGGCAAGTAGACCAGCTTCTTTCTGTATAGGGTTTCATTAAACCAGATTCAATGTATAGCTCACATGGTCTATTGTCGGTTAAGGCGATTGTTCTGAAAAGTAAAATGAATGAATGAAAGTAATGAAGTGAACACTAACTAGGGTGAATTAAGGGTATCTACAATGTGTAGGTAAGGGTATGGGATTTTACCTATGCATTGCACAAGTTGACCTTGAGGGAAGTCCTAGAAGGTTGTTCTTATGCACTTATGATATGAATGAAATGAATGTATTGAGTTTACATTGATGATCCTATATGATGTTGGTTTCATTAATGAACATGATATTTGTCTAAATTGCTATGTATGATGATGACTATCACTACTAGAAATTTGATCAACTGTCATGGATCCCTTACTGTTGCAATAGACATTACTACCGCAGCCATAGGTCTAAGGCTACGGTTATGTCAACCGCTACAAAAGATCGCATACCAATAGCTCTGTTGCTACGATTTGGTGCGACGGTTCGTATAACCGTAGCCATATATTGACCTACTGCCACGGTTTTCACCTGAATTAATTGCCAATGGTTATGGTCGTACTGGGACGATTTTGAACCGCTGGAATAAGGGTTTATGCATCAGTGCTGTTGAGGCTATGGCTAAAGTTTTTCTTTCGATTCAACACACCGTTTCATTCTATTGCGACAGTTGTTAAAGGGTAATGTAACACTTTAAATAATTATAGAATTGTTGCTTAATGGCTATTGCAACAGTTATTACATGGTATTGCAACAATTCTTATGCAATAGTTATTATGAAGCTATATTGATACGTATATATACTATTGGTCCACTTCCACAAATATTATATTATTAAGCTATTGCAGTAATTTTATAACATAAAAATACACAAATTGTTCACGAGAATAAATGTTCATTACCAAAATTAAAATTCAAGATGCGTGATTCTAATATAAATAAAAGCAAAATATACAAATCATTTAGAGCATTCAAAAAAGGTGAGACACATGCACCACACAATTTTCAATCTTCAAAAATATAAGATTTCTAGAACATCAATAAAGTTAACATCAATACTTCAACTCCTATGTCAAGTCTGCACTATTACTGTCATCGCCTTCTTCGATTTCATCACCGACATACAATTTGAAAAAGTATAAATAATTTAGCAATTTTTTCGCAAAATCTTAATGGATCCACAATAGTGATATAGTACAAAGTTATTACTCTATATCTAATGCATACAAAAATAAACTCAATAAACTCAAATATATACTATTTTGAGTATGAAATAATCTAATCATGAATATTTCATGTTTCACTGTGATGAGTGTGAGATGTGAGGCTTTGAGAATTAAGTACAAAAATAACCAATAAGGCAGCCTAGTTGGTTAGAAGGTTGCACATTCAAACTAGTTTTAGATAATGAATTTAAGCTACATATATTGAATTATCTAGAAGTGATTAAGCCTAGAGACTGTGATTTCTTCCTTATCTCTTCTTTAGTATATGACTAGAGATAATGTGTCTTTTTCCTATGAAACCTAGCCTGTTACATTTGTAGTTTTTATTGTTCATTGTAATTTATTGCATAGTGGCTTTATTAACAGAGTTCTAGGGAGGTTATCTGAGCCTAAGATGCAGAACTCGGTAAACTTCCGACTCAATATAAAAGATGATGACCTTGCAGTAAGGACAAATTAGTTGGTTATAGTATGTAACTCATGCAAAACCTGCTATTTTATAACAAATTGTCTGGTTTTAAATGTTCTGCTTTACAAAGTTTCTAGACAATAATACATTGTGACGATAATCTCATGCTCTCTAGATCTGTTTACTAAGTTGGTCTCTAGATCTGTTTGCCTGTCTAATATCTTCTTATGGTCTAGCTAGATCTATTTACTAAGTTGTCTTAGCCAACTACAACCATTAGGCTATGGTTCGACCCAACACCTTAAATCCTCCGGACACAGCCAAGATCCCCTTGATTTGGGACACTTCTATACTTCTTTCAAAGGTATGAATTTGCTCTTATCATATTATTCATATGTAGCGATGAGAAACAAGATGAAGTAGCTATAGTTGTGGTTCCATTTCTAGCTCAAGGACATCTTAACAACCTTAGTAAACAGACATGTTTAATTCACTCCTATTGTCTTCCTGTCTACTATGGTCTTCCTTCCTAAGATATACAGGTTCTTATATATATGAAGTTGTCCTATAACTTCTGTCGCAGATTAGGCCGATAAGCTAAAACCAAAACAAAAAGGAGCAACATTTAGATAAGAAGGAAAAATATAAAAAGGTAGAAGAAGAGATGTTTAATCAGCAGAAACAAGAAACGAGACTACGAGCAGCACGCACCAGAAAACTCATCAAATTTAACAACTGGTCCTCTACTAGACTACAAGCAGCAAGTACCAGAAAAATCATGAACCAGACAACAAGCAACAACTCAAACATTAATTTATCAGAGAACAAGCATGCATTAATTGAACACCATCTCGAGAACCCAACCTTAATTTCCCATATTTACTGATCCGCTCCCTAACTTTTCCCCAACTTCCTTGGGTCAATAGCATAGTTACAATGATAGTTGATTTTTATAACTCCAAAAAATTTTCCATTCTAATTGTATAACAAGTAGCAAGAACAAATAACAATAAAAAAATAGATTTAGCGACACCAACCTTGTTCAGCCCCTTGAACAGAAGTAGATTCTCTCGGTGAAGGAGTGGACAATGCTGCCAGTATGTTAGGATCAATTAATCCCTCATGATTAAGTAGGGAAAGCACATTGGCAATAACTTCTTGTCCCACAATTTTATTTTTTCCCCTCTATTTGTGTCTCTATTTTTTGCATCCTTTCTTGCATTTGCTGCATTCCATCAGTTGTTGCATTTAAAGTTGATTCCAAATTGCCAACTTGTTTTTTCAAAGTAGTCTTTGTAACTACTGCACCATGTAATCTTAGACGTCCTGGATGTTCAGGACCCATGAGGCTTGAAAATACATCATCATACTCACCATTTATGCTAATTTGTTTTTCAATTTCCTCCATTTTAGCCTACCAAAGCATATCCAACAAACACAATCTTGTGAAATAAATAATTGATCTCAATAAAAAAAATGAAAATAAACAGTACACATACAATTTTACTAGTAGTATTTTCATTTGAAGCCTTGAACAACGCTCGGGTTTCCTTGTTCTTGTAACCACAAAGAGATCCTTAGATGTTACTGTCTCCTTATCTTTATCCTAGTCACATTGAAATGTATATTAGAAATTGTTTAAATGTCATGTTAAGAATAGATAATATATAAGAGAACACACCAGCTTATTACAAACTAGAGCGGAACTCTTTTTGCCAGTAATGTGTGGATTCATCAGCTTTTTTCGATTCCTTGCATTTGTTTCAGACTTTTCTGTAAAGAAATGAATCAATAATGTTAACCAAAGGCATATTAGTGCTATAGTTTACTAGATGAGGTAAATATCAGTCTGTCAACCCTTGATAACAGTCATATGTCTTGTAAACAAGTTGTTTTAATGCACGTGACCATCACAACAAATGAAGAAACAAGCTGCAACATGTTACAACAGAGTGGAGAGTAAAGTAAGAAATAAAGTTGCAGCAACACTAATATCACAAAGGATATCACGAAATTAACCAAATCACCTTTGAACTACATTTTTACCTAGAATTTTTCAGAATTCCAATATTTGAGGAGCTCTTTAAATTGACATTCTTGAATATGACCAGGCTTTTTTGTCATTTGAACTGCATCATTGTCATATGGATCATAGTAATTAACCTTTTAATCACTTCTATGTCTTCTCCAAGCATCTCCAATCGTTACTATAGTCCAATTTTATGTAGCTTCAGTAATAATGTATTTCTCCTATAATTTTGTGTCATTCACTTAGCCAATAGAAGTAAAATAGTTTAACAAATAATTAAATATTATAAACTACAAACCTTGGTATAATTCTATAAATCCTGTTTAGTGTCCATGCTCCTCCAATCCAATATATCAAATGGTCAAAGAGTTGCATTTCTAGGCAATGTTCCTAGAAGCTACTTAACTCAATGACAACATCATCAATAGGATCAACAAGTTGATTTTGCCTATTAGTAGGATGAACTTATGCTCTTTTCGGGCATGAACATCATGCATTTGCGTTCTACCTCTATTATTTGGACTGGGAACAACTTCATCTATAAGAAAATACAAGAAATATAATTTAAAATCACGAATACATTTAATAGGTTTCTAAGCTTATATGTTACCTTGTTCTTCAGGTTGATCAACTGTTTGAGGAGTGAACAAATTCATTTGCACTTGATCCTCGATAGGAAACTCCACGACATGCTGCTCAAGAGGAAGCTCCTCGACAAGCTTCTCAAGAGGTTGCTTTTCAAAAGGCAACTTCTCAATAGGTTGCTCCTCGACAGATTGTCCTTTTGCTTCAGATTAGGGTGCTACTAGTTGTTGTATTCTAATTAATTTAAGCAGATGTCCTTTGTCGCATTCTATAGCTTGAACAATTTCATTTGTTTTAAATAACCGTCATTTCTTATTTGCCTAGAATGATAACGAACCCGGTTTAGAAAATGTCTTATTGTTTTGCTTTTTTTGGTTCTTTTGAAGATTCTTGTTGACTCATGACTGTGACTACTCAAAGCTGTGTGAAAATAGGAATAAATTAGTTAAAAAGTATGGAACAGCACGCCTGCAGTACCTAAACATTACCTAAACAGATAAATCACCAATGTCTTACAATGAGCTGAAAATAAATTGTACCCTTAAGAGACATTTTGATAATATTTTTACATTCAGTAGGACTTTTATATTTATCCACAATCACACACAAGATCCAAAGAGATGGCAGACTACATTGGAACTCATCACCACGAGTTTCACTTTACAATGCAGGTAGCTTTCCCTAATGACATACCAAAGTTGATTTCCTTTTCATGAATATAACCACTTAAGTCAAATTAACTATAAGTAAAAGCAAAGAAATATTAAAAGAATCATAAAAAAGAGATAAGAACATGGGATTTGGACCTTAATAAAATATTAAGACCCTGGTGCTTTGCTGCTTCACTGTTATGTTGAAAGTTGCTTAGACACTGCAGAAAGAAGAATAATGAAAATGAATAAGAGAGAAAAAAGAGTTAAAAAAAGTAATAATCCCAAAACAAGAAATGAAGGACCAAAAAATATTTTTCATAACTTATCCAACATTTTTTAGCACATGTGTATCATTAAAGTTGCAGTAATTTTTAGATAACATGAAAAAGAAACACATAGAAATAAAAAGAAGAGATAGGAAATATTGTCCTCTAAACATTCATAATTTATATGATGAAACTCAAAAGAATATTCATTATTTACTACAAAAAAGTCAAAAATATAATGTATTTGAACAATTTCACAAGATCCTTAGTTAATCTTCAACTTCCATCCAATCCTAATAAGTATCATCAAAGACATCCTCCTCTTCCGATGTTTCCATAGCTTCATCTTGTGAATATTGTGCAGTGGAAGGAGCATCAATGATATCAGTAGGAAGATCTTCTCTCGACCATCTAACATCTACATCAAATAATCTTTCTCATGAACCTATATCATCATTAGGCTCCCTCCAAAATGTTTCTTCAATATTAGGACAATTCTCTTCCTACAAATCATACAAATCTACTGTGATTTTTTTTTCTTGGATAGTAAACATTTTTCACAATTGGGTTTTCCACATAAAAAAACTTGATGCACTTGAGATGCTAGTACAAAATGATCATTTGTACTACATTTTTTTGTTGAAATATACCCAAGCCAATCCAAATTCATCAACTTCATTATGAAACCAATCACATTTAAAACGTACAACACTAAAGCAACCCCAATAATCAATCTCAATTATATCCTGAATAATTCAATAATAGAGAACCACTCCATCAACATGATTTTGATCCCTAGCACTAGCAAAGCTATCTGTTGTTGCTGACAAAGTCATTCCACTATTCTGAGTTTTGCAAGGAGCATCCCGTGTCTTTGTATGAAATTGATATCCACTAATAAAATATCCAGTACATCTTTTTGCCACAAAGTAAGGCCCTTTAGCTATCCATTTTAAATGATTGTACACTTTAATATTTTTAACTTTGTCCCTAAACCAATCACCAAATTCTTTACTATGGACCTGTGCTTTTACCCATGCATTGCCTCTAGCACGATTATCAATTAAACTCTTATGTTCCCTGTCTGCATGTAATGTAATGTAATTAATGTGTATTTATAAATGAAATGAAATTTGAAATACATTATCATAAAATCTAAATAAAGTTTAAAAACAAACGACTATTTTATCTTACTTGATAAATGCCTCTACTTGTTCATCTCCGGTATTGAACAAGGTATATCGATGTGCTTCAAACAACTCATGTTGCTCCATGTTAATAATATTGCCTTTCCTTATATTCTCACTTCCTATTGGATGACCTGTCTTAGGAAATAAAAGTGAAACACCACCTTTCTCTGTATGAATGTCCTCATCATCATCTGTTCGATACCTACTTAATTTAGTTTTCACCGTATTAGGTAGGTATTATCTAAATGAAGTTCAAACAATCTACAGCTGAAAAACCATCTACAATTGATCCTTCTGGATTTTTTCGATTACGAACGAGCCCCTTGAAGTCACACATAGTTCTCTTAGTAGAATACATCCAATGAAAATTAGTCGGGCCTCCAAACTTAATTCATCTACTAGATGGATAGGCAAATGTGTCATTATATCAAAAAAAGATGGAGGAAAAATCTCTTCAAGCTCGCATTCAATATCTATGATTTCTGCTTTCATCTTATCATGATTGCTTCTTCTGATAACCTTGATACATATGGCTCTCAAAAAATTCTCCAATCTAATAAAGATCATGGCTACATTCTTGGGTAACACTTTTCTGAATGCAACCTAGAGCAAGTAATGCATTATGAAATGAGCATCATGACTTTTGTATCCTGAGACTTTCATCTCTTCAATTTGCACGTGACTTGATATATTAGAAGCACACCCATTTGGTAATTTGGCATATTTTAGAACAGTGCAAAATAACTTTTTCTCATCTGGTGTCATAGAGAAACAAGCTTTAGCTAGATGGATATTTCCTATATCACAATCTTTTAGAGTTTGAAGATCTTTACGTATCCCCATTTCATACAATTCATAGCGAGAATTTATATGATCTTTGGACTTTACAAGTATATCAAATAAAGTCCCAAGCAAATTGTCACAAATATTCTTCTCTATGTGCATCACATCAAGATTGTGCCTCAATTTCTTTGTTGCCCAATACGGCAACTCAAAAATATGGATTTTTTTTCCATGGACCATCATTCTTTTGTTTTATTTTCTTTTTGTTCTTTCTAAAAACATTATTGAATTCACCAAGATCTTCAAGAACTTGTGCCTCTGACAATGAAGTAGGTGCAACTTTATGTTCCTCTTTATCATTGAATGATTCTTTTATCTCTTCTGAATGGACGATCAGGAGGTAAAAATGTCCGATCACCCAAGTAACACATCTTACGACTATGTTTGAGATATTGAGAACGAACATTATGATTACATGTGGGGCATGCCAATCTCCCCTTGGTACTCCATACAGAAAGCATTGCTAGAGCTGGAAAATCACTAATTGTCCACAATAAAGCTGCAAAAGTATGAAATGTTTGATTAGTTACAAAATCATATGTTTCAACTCCCATTTCCGATAGTTCCTTCAACTCTGCAATCAGTGGTTGCAAGTATACATCTATATCATTTCCCGGAGATGATGGACCTGGAATAATCTTTGACAACATAATATTCTCTGAGTTCATGCAAGACCATGGTGATAAATTATAGTTCATCAACATAACTGTCCATGTGCTATGGGAAATGTTCATAGTTCGGAACGGATTAAAACCATCACTTGAAAGACCCAATCTAACATTACAAGCATCATTAGCAAAGTCTAGATGCAAGGAATCAAAATCCTTTCAAGCTTCACCATCTGCAAGATGTCTTAAATTCCATCTTTAAGTTGTTCAGGATTATACCATCTCATAGCTACAGATGTTTCAGAACACATGAATATCCTCTGAAGTCTACGCTTTAAAGAAAAGTACCTTAAAACCTTCACTGGGATTTTAGTAACCTTATTAGTTAAGTCATTACGAAAAATCTTCCATCTTGAAGCTCCACACACAGAGCAATTATCTAACATTGCATTTTCATTCCAAAATAACATGCAATCATTAGTGCAAGCATGGATTTTATCATAATGAAGACCCAAATCTTTTATGACCTTTTTTGCCTTGTAAAACGACTTTGGTGTCTGAGCAAATGGAATCGCCTCTCTTATCAAGTCCAGCAAATCTAAAAATGCCACATCAGTCAACTTGTAAATGCATTTAAACAAGTATAACAAGATGGTAAAACTCAACTTAGAAAAAATTCTTACACCCTGGATACAACTCTTCTTTCCCTTCCTCCACTAATTTAAAAAATCTCTTTGCATCTGCAGGTGGCCCCTCGTTCACTCCTTCATGTCTCTGGTCATCTACTACATCTCTAAAAGTATCATGAAGTATTATATCAATGTCGTCATGCATGTTAGAAGTCTCTTCATCATTGGTTGTATATGGCGTATTTCTTGAGGAAAATCCTTCTCCATGAAAAACCCATTTGGTGTATCCATGGATAAATCCATGAAAAATCAAGTGATCCTCTACCATATCTCGACAATGCCAATTACGATTAAAATACTTTTGGCAAGGACACAATATTTCATTTCCTTGGGAAGCCTCTTCAAATGATTTATCAAGAAAATCACTAACTCCATGAATATATTCGTTGGTGGATCTTCAGAGATTCATCCAACTTTTATCTCCCAAATACATTCTATCCTACATGCATGACATGAGAAAAACATTAAATGCAATAAATTCATGAGTACAAGCAATATCTACAGTACTTAACCTTTTGAACTATTAGATTCATTGAATCTCAAACCTTCATATCAATTGAACACTAAAAATTGACAACATTAATAGTAGATCCCAATTGACAAGTTAAACTTATTAGAAGATTCTACCATTTAAGAAACTTAATTCAAATGAATGAAAAATAGGCTTGCTAAAACAAATTTCAAAGAAAAAAGGACATACTAGATTAGAGAAAATAACATAGATTATATGGTAGACCTATATTAGAGAAAAGAATATAAATTATATGGAAGACCTGTATTAGAAAAAATAACATAGATTATACCTAGAAATAAGGGCAAGATAAAAAAGATTGAATAAATTGTTCAATCTTATTGGAAATTTCAGTTGCTGAAAGAATTTGGCATATACAAATTAAAGAAGAATTTAAGGATGGTTTTGTGGTAGCACTGAAGAGAATAAACAAGGTTTCTGAGCATCTCGAGGATGAGTTTTGCAGAGAAATAGAACTGCTTGCTCGACTGCATCATTGTCATCTTGTTGCTCTAAGGGGATTTTGCACTGAAAGGCTTGAGAGGTTTGGGAATTATACTTGCAAGTATGGAAAAAAGAGCAGTATTTGATGAACTAGACAACATTGTTAGAATCAAGCAGGCAGAAGCTAAAGTGTTCCAAGCACGAGCGGACGAATCTAGGAGAGAGGCTGATGCTCTGAAATTGATTGGTGGAACTAAGAGTGAGAGAATTGAATAAGAATATGTAACTTGAATCACAAAGTTGCGATGGTCTGAAGAAGAGAATATGCAGAAACAGAAGTTGCAAGAGCTGCAGTCTTTAGAAAGAGTTTATCAGGAGTACTTCAATGTGAAAATGAGAATGGAAAATAACATCAAAGATCTCTTGTTGAAGATGGAAGCTACTAGAAGGAATCTCAGTTTGTGATTAACTAGTAGCACCTTGTTCAGGACAACACCATGTTTTTTTTCTTATGCAGCATTTGCTAGGTTTGAAACACCTTAAGTAGATTATGTTGTAGCTGTTCTTTGTATTCTTCTAATCAGATTTTGTTCAGAGACCACCTTATCTCCTTATGTTATAGATGAACTCCAGCACAAGATGGGAAAATCAGGAAAATAGAGATTCAATACTTGATCATCCCCATGAGTTATTTTCCTACATCAGCAATGTGCCTTTTTTTTGTTGGTAATGTTGTGTCATACACTGTGGTGGTACTGATTTCTAAGGGAGTTAGCTTGTGAACCTCAGTAGCCAATGTGCAATGTGCCTGTGTTACAACACATTCCTGGATTGTTTATATTTTGGGTATTTCTATGCACCAGCCATGACTTGCTATCGGATGATTCTAACAATCAAAGTTAAGTAGATGAGGAGAAAGCAGTTACAATTACTAAATATCATCCAAAAATAACAAAAGTGCATGGCAATATAAGATACAATAATGAAAAAAAAACAATAAAACATAGAAAATTATTTAGTTAGTGCATAGAAGGCAGTTTTGATTTGTTAGCAGCAGCCAAGCTTACAAGAAACCAACAACTTCATTGGTTTTAAAAGGCCTAGAAATCAACACATTAGTAACTAAATGAAGATATTACGGGAACACTTCAAATTGTTGAAATGAGCTACAACAGCTAACATCCTCCCTACTCAAAATCAGAATCAGTATCATCATAAAGTTAAATAAAATCGATAGATAACTACTAAAATATAAATGACTAAACAATTCGACGGAACTAGTGATTAAAGCCATATCTTTCACGAACAAAACAACAATAAACACAAGACAATAGATTATACCTTCAGCAACTCAGACGCACTCAATCTGAAATCAGACAATCCACCACTAGGCATCAACAATAATCAAAGAATAAAAGAAGCATTAGATCGAAAGAGAATAAGCTTCATATTATAAAAAAAAATGTCGGCTAAAACAAGTAGAGGTCAAAAGTAATTACCTTTTTGGGGCAGCGACAGTGAGACGAGAACACAGAAAGGTTTCTAACCGGTTCTTCTACAGTTCTACTTTACCAAGAGTTAACTTCTTGTATCTTTTGTGACTTCTGCAATATAAATAAATAATTTATAACCATACCCTCAAATATTTTCCATCAAATTCATTTCAATAAAGACAAGACAACTCTTAAACAATAAAGAGGGCATATTCAATAGCAATCTAGTTTATCTTAAAGTCAGTAGGCATAGTGAGTCAGCGGGCATATAGCATAGACAACCACAACGCATTAAAGTTTTGAATATAGAACATTACTCAATACCAAATCCTCTTAATGTTTAACCCTAAATACACTTCATGTGTAACCCTAAATACTAAACTATAACTTCAAATTCGGAGTGTATTCTTTTTCTGTTTCACTATATATCAAAGAATCAAACAGGGGAAGTCTATACACTACCTATATTACAGCAAATAACAAATATTTAAGACTAACCCATAAATTATTCTTTAAGATTTTTTAAAAATAATCCAATGGGGACTTAGAAATCATGAACTATCATAGAAAACTTAAACATTGTTCACCTTTACAATGAATTCCTAGTCGAACAGAAAAAACTACACCAAAAAAACGAGCTGGTTGTTCCTTATTGTTTTTCTCAACGAGCTTCACCAACTACTTCACTCACCAACGAGCTTCACCAACACCTTCACCAACGACCTTCACCAACAGCTTCACCTGGAGAATTCATTTTTTTTCAAGAGAAGCTTCAGAAATGCTGTCTCACATCGCTCTTGGATGAAAGGTTATGGAAATAAGAGTTTTTTTCTTTTACTACAAATTTAATAAGAGACTAATATATCTTGCTAAATTATATTGGAGGGAAATATATTTTTTAGGAGGAAAATATATTTAGGGCTAAAAAATCAGAATTATTTTTCTAAAAATAATTGTTGCCATAGGGTTATCTATCGCAACAGTTCTAAAAGTTGTTGCTATAGATTCTCTATAGGGACAGTTATAGGGATGATGCAATAGTTCATTTTAAGAACTGTTCTATTAGATTCAAGGATATTTGGTGACGGTTATAATCATTGTAGTAGGTGAGATATTGCTACGATAGTATAACCGTTGCTACATAAGGGGTTAGTCTTATATGCACTATATTAAATATTGATGTTAAGATAGACTTAAAGATACTACAAAAAGGAAATTTATCTTATCACCGAGTGAACTCGATAATGAGAGGTGTCCCTCCCCAAGAGGGAAGGTAGGTTCACCGTTGTTCTCATTAGATGGAGACTATATTACGAGTTAGCTTAAAGAAGGTTTCCAATACACATCTCCTAGTTCCTTAACTATGTGCCGCCATAGGAAGACTAGCTAGTGGATCCACCTAGATGCGACAATTATGTATGGTTCTACCTTGCAAAGTAAAGAACCTTCTTTGTATTGGGTTTTATGACACCGGATTCCATGTTTGTATCACATGTTCAATTGTTGGTTATGAAAAATGTTCCTAAAAGTAAAATGAATAAATGAAAGTAATAAAATGGACACTAACTAGGCTGACTTAAGGGGTACTACTCAGTGTATGTAAGGGTATGAAACTTTACCTATGAATTGCACAAGTTGTCCTTGAAGGGAGTTCTAGGAGGAGTTCTTATGTGCTTATGTTATGAATGAAATGCAAAATGTTGATCTCATATGATATTGGTTTCATTTGATGAACATGATATTGGTCGAAATTGCTATGTATAATGATGAATGAACATGATGTGATGTTATATGAGGTAACGACATTACTTATGTTCTCTTTATTAGTTTACTTGGTTTATGTGTGGTTATGGGGCTTCACGTGTGTATTACACTGCTAGGACAGGGTTGGGATTGTGATTAAGGGTCTTTTAATGTTTTGATGATATGAACTCTAAACATGAAATGTTGATATGGCTTTATGATGATGTTATTCTTGTATATGGATATGAATATGTCTTAATGTTGTTGTTATTATTGACTTGTATATGCTCTTGTGAATGTGCATAAATGCTTTCAAAGTAACATAGCATGCTTTTAAACAAAATGCCCCTTTGTGCATGTTTTTAAAGGTTTTATTTTGTATGTTGCCATACTTAGTACATTTTGTTTGTACTAACCCAATTTATCTTCTATATCTAGAATAACGTAGGTTTGCTCCATTGAAGAGATTTAAGGCCATTTTCACAGAAGACTTGGATAGTTCCCAAGTTGTTGGTGAGTCATCCAATCCGAGGATGAAGCCTACTATTGTAGCTATCCTATTGATTATTCTTAAGACATTGTTCATTTCTTATATTGTAAAGACAATGTTTTATTCTTGTATGAGGCTTATTGTAGTAATGTAATGGAAATGTTCCAAATATTATACTCCTATGTTAGACGGTTTTGTGTGAGACAACTATGTAGACTATTTTGATAAATAAGAAGTCTATGCAATCTTCATATGTAAAATTTTAAATTTTTCTGCATTTTCTCTACCTATGATATGCAATGATGTATTCTAAGGGCTAGTCTAAGACCTTTTCAAGGAGGAAGATGTCGGTTACATCTACAGGGTGCTCCCGATCATGACAAACTTGGTATCAGAGCGTGAGGTTGAAAAATCTTTGAAATGATATCTCACAAGACCATGTCTACATAGAGTCTTGTTAATGATTGTGAAGCGCACCACACATATGAATGAGAGGCTATGTGATGCTTATGAAAATCTCACTTCTTTGGTATTCTCAAGTCGTTCATTAAGAATCTTTAACCGTATATGTCCTTTTCTTCTAAATCTTTTCTTGTGGTTATAATCTATGACTACTAGAAGTGCAACCACAAGAAGAGTGGAAGAGGAGATTGATAATGCGGGAGTTCCTCCACAAGACAATCAAGCTCCTCCTCAAGGTAACCAAGCTCCTTCTAAATAACAAGATACACAAGGTGACCAAGCTCTGGTCAATCCACCGTACATGACGGATTGTGAGATAAGGGCGACTTTCCTAAGTTTAGATCAAGCCATGACAACTCAAGAACAAGCTGTAACTACTCAAGCTCATGTTATAACAACTCAAGAAAACCGGGAATTTGGACCCCGTGACAACTAAAATTCTAGTACCATGGATTCTCGCTTGAGGGACTTCATATTATGATGAGTTCTTTGGATCTAAGGTGAATGAATACCCCCAAGACTTTTTTGATGAGGTTTACAAGATCTTGTATGCTAATGAGAATGCCTAGCTAGTCGCTTATCAACTCAAGGATGTGGCTCAAACTTGATATACTCAAAGGAAGGACAATAGGTTAAGAAGTCTTCAGGAGGGCATTTCATTGTAGGTTTTTCCAAAGGGAGAAAACAGAGGCAAAAGTGGAAGAGTTGATTAGTTTTCTATAACATTTCAAAAGTCCATGACCTAGTCAAGATCCTGACATGAAGAACTAAGCTCTAAAATAGTGTTTCTAAGTATAAACTAATGTATTGAAATTAAGTAAGTGTTAGAGTCAAAATGTCAATAAACGACCATGACGTTCGGAGATTTGTAAAAGATAAACAAGTGTGGCTTGGTATGTTTCAACGGGTTTTAAGAGTCAAAATTTAGTTAAATTTGATAAAACAGTGTTAAACATGTATTGAAGTGTGTTTGGGGTTGAAACTTCCGGTTACGACGCCCCAAAGATAACTTTAAGGGTCCTTTAGGAGGACCCTTGCATTTTACCAAAAAGTTATCAAATTGATAGTGGTTAAGAATGGACCAAAGGACGAGCCATCAATGGGTCAATGGACCGTAGATGGTGGTCGTAGGTCCATAATTAGCCATTTTGGAAAATGGCTCCCAAAACCCACTCTCTAACCAGAACCTCAAACTGCTAGTATGGAGCCATTGTTTGGGCTACGAACCGTAGACGGGGTTCCATCGTTTTGAACCTCACTTCACTGCCAAGTTTTGGTCAAGTGAATTCAAATTATCTAATTAGTTAATAAAGTAATTAGGATTTAAGGGGTGGTTTGATAAGTTTTTTGGGTACTATAAAAGAGTTAACCCTCATTAAACTAACTCACCACTCCATAATTTCCCAAACTCAATTCTCTCCAACTTCTCTCTAATTTCTCTATTCCAAAGACCCTATTGAATATCAAGCTTCAAGGTTCACTAAGGATCCAATATTCATGTTTTTATCCATAATTCTTCAAGGAATACTAAGGTATGGAAGGTATTCACTCTTGGAATCTCTTTCCCCAAGAGGCTCTTCAAAATTATTTTCAAAGATGTCTAAAACATGGGTTTTCATCCAATTTCGTGATTTGTCTTTCAAATTGATTTGATTTTAAATTATTTTGGTTTATATTTTTTATATTATGATTGTTTATGGGTTTAATGTTTGTATTTCTTAGTCAATGATCTAGTTCTATGGAAGAATTCATGAATGAACCATTTTCCCTAACCCTAGTTATGAATTGGACTTGTAGATGATTAGAGATGTTGGAATTGATTATATTATTGTATATATTACTATGATATGGTGATAATAAGTGAATTTATTCATGAGTATATCTATATTTGTTGTAAGATCATGAAGGACCTTTTGGAGGCTATTTGGTAAGATCTTTATGATTATGAGTTCTTTACTTCGATAATGATGGTTATTCTTGATGATGATGTTTAAATTAAAGTATAATATGTGAATAGAATAGGAATATGATTATAATGACATTTTATAAATATGTTGAATTGTGAGATCTTGGTATGGGTATGATGATGCAAGGTGAAGGTTATTCTCTTGTGTGCCTATTACTATGACTATGATGTGTTGATCTCACTAATGATGATTTGTGATGAAAGGAAATTCTCATCCTATACCTAATGATCTAATGACATGATTATACAAGGGGTTAGTATTATGTGGCCTATATTAAGATATGATGATTAAGAAAGGCTTAAACACATTTCAAAAAGGTAATTTAGCTTAGCACCGAGCGAACTAGATATGAGAGGTGTCCCTTCCCAATGTGGGAAGGTAGGTTCACAATGATTTTCATGATATGAGGACTCTAATGCTAATGGTAATGAAGAGGGTTCAATATATATATCCTAGTTCCTTAACTATGTTGCCCCTATAGGAAAACTAGCTAGTGGATCCTCCTGGAATACTGTGTTCATATTTTGGTTCTACCTTGGCAAGTAGACCAGCTTCTTTATGTGCAGGGTTTCATTACACCGGATTCCTTGTCTAGATCACATGGTCTATTGTTGGTTAAAGATATTGTTTTGGAAAGTAAAATGAATGAATGAAAGTAATGAAGTGAACACTAACTAGGGTGACTTAACGGGTTCTACTATGTGTAGGTAAGGGTATGGGATTTTACCTATGCATTGCACAGGTTGATATTGAGGGAAGTCCTAGGAGTTTTTTCTTATGCACTTATGATATGAATGAAATGAATGTGTTGACTTTACATGTTGATGATCCTATATGATGTTGGTTTGATCGATGAACATGATATTGGTCTAAATTGCTATGTATGATGATGACTATACATGATATGATGTTATATGGATTATAGACATTGCTTATGATATATTTTCTAGTTTACTTGATTATTGGGGTTATGGGGATTCACATGATTGTTGCACTTTTAATCTTGGGATGGGATTGTGAGTAAGGATCTTGTTTGCTTTGATGCTATGAACTCTTGTATAGTAGTTGTTGTTATGAGTTTATATTGAAGTTATTCCTGTTGATATAACTGTATGATGATGCTATTAATGGTTATACGACTTTATGATAATGTTGGACTTGTGTTGTATATGCACATGTCTTAATGATGTTATGTCTATCAACTTGTATATGCTCTTGTATGTGCATAAAAGGCATTCAGAATGACTTAGTATGGTTTAAAAAAATGTCCCTTTAAGCATGATTTCAATGATTTTACTTGCACATGTTACCATACTTAGTATTTGTTATTTGTACTAAACCATATTCATTCCATTTCCCCCCCTAACAATGTAGGCTTAGGGTATTGAAGTGTAGGAAACCACTATGAAGGAAGACTTAGAAATTTCCCAAGTTATTGGTAGGTCCTCAAGTCCGAGTTTGTTGTCAGTCTCCAATTCTAGATATGATGTTATTTATGTCTAAATACAATTGTTCTTTCCTTTATCATTTGAGACTAATGTTGTAAGCCTATAAGTGACATATTGTATTGAAGTAAGGGCTATGCGCAAAATTGTAAATCTCTATTAAATGGTTTGTATGTGAGACAATATTATTCGATTATTTAATATGCTTTGGTTATATTGCCTAAACGAGAAGTCTTTGTGAACTTCATAAGTGAGGAGTCTATGTAAACTCCATATATGATGATTGAGAAGTCTAAGTATACTTCACTATGAAAATGTTTTAAATTTTCCGCATTTCGACCTATGATATGTTATGATGAATTCTAAGGCTAGTCCAAGTTCTCTTTGAGGATGAAGACGCCGGTTACATCTAGGGGGTGCTCCCCGACTATGACACGTTCTTCAAGGAGATATAAGTGTACGTGAATACTCTTTGAAATTCACTAAGTTGTATAAATATGCCTCTTTTTTGGTATGCAATCGTAGATATAAAATGAACCATTTTGTGACAGGTGTGCCTGATGATCTTATGGAAAAGTGTCATTCGGCAATGCTTCATGAAAACATGGACATTTATCGTATGATGGTACATGTTGAACAAGTTGGGGAGAGTAGGGTTAAGAGAAAGAATAGGGATGCGAAAAGGTCAATGTCCTATAAAGGAGCTACTTCTAAGGGTAAGTTGGATATTCAAGACAAACAAAAATTTTAGAAGAGATTTTCTAACCATGTTCCTTAAGATTTACCCAAGGCTAGTAAGGATAAGGTGTCTAACCCTATATCCCAAGGGGGAAGAGGTGGTGGTTCCCAAAGTGAGAAACCTAGTTATTTCAAATGGTAAGAAATATATGCGTGAATGTCTAGTTTGAACAGATAATTGATTTGGTTGTTGAAAGAGTTGGCATAAAGTGAAAAATTGTCCTATGGTAATATGTCAAGGAAAGGGGAATAACCAAGCACACACAAGCGGTCCTACTCCCGATGCTCCTAAGAAGAACTGCTTCTTTGATCTATGCTCTAGGGGTGATCAAGAGAATTCTCCCAATGTTGTGACCAGTATGGTACACGTATTTTCCATTAAGCTCTATGCATTAACAGATCCCAGAGCCACTTTATATTTTGTAACTCTTAGTTATCATGAAGTTTGATGTGCTACCTCATGTCTTAGTTGAACCTTTTTCGATTACCACCCCGGTGGGTGATTCCGTTGTTACTAAAAAAGTCTATAGGAGTTAGCCCATATCATTGTCCAATAGAGTTACCTTGGTCGATGTGGTAGAACTTGATATGTTAGACTTTGATGTCATATTGGGGATGGATTGGTTACATGCTTGTTTTGCTTCTATTGATTGTAGAACAAGGGTAGTTAGGTTCCAATTCCTAATGCACCCGTCTTAGAATGGAAAGGGGTAAACTCAATCCCTAGAGGTCAAATTATTTCGTGTCTAAAATCTTGTAAGATGATTTATAAGGGATATCTCTAACATACTGTGAGGGCCATGGACCTTGGGTCCGAAACTCTTCCTTTAGAGTCAATACCCGTAGTGAAGGTGTTTCTGGAAGTCTTACGTGATGATTTACCCGGAGTTCCTCCCGAACGGGAAATAAATTTCGGCATTGATATATTGACGGATACAAAAAACATATCAATTCCTCCTTAACGGATGGATCTGACCGAGTTGAAATAACTAAGGCTCAACTTAAGGAATTAATATACAGGGGTTTTATACAACTAACCATTTCTCCATGGTGCGCTCTGGTATTATTGGTGAAAAAGAAAGACGGGTCTCTTATAATGTGTGCTGATTACCGACATTTTAAAAAAAATCACCATAAAGAATAAGTATCCTCTTACTAGGATTGATGATTTGTTTGATACACTCTAAGGGGCAATATACTTTTTCAAAGATTAATTTAAGGTCAGGGTATCACTTGTAAGGACCCTCAAAATGAATTAAGGTGTCTATAACCTCACATGTTCCTAAAAAGGTTAATAACTTTTTAAGGTGTTTTAGAGTGTGTATAAGTCATTTGAAGTGGTTTGGAGGTCAAATGTTCAAGAACGTCCAAGATATTCGAAAGTTAGTCTGTAGATGTGCTAGTATGTTCTAGTCTGTTTTTGCGTGTTTTACGTGTTGTTTGGTGTTCAAATTGATAGGTAAAGACCTTTAAATGTTTGTGTTTGTAATTAGGTTCAAACAATATAGGCACGACTCCCCATGGACCACCCTAAGGGTCCTTGAGGAGGACCCAAACACTGCCTAGACACTACCTTGGCTGTGTCATTTGATGAAGGCAATCAACGCTTCTTAGACCTGTCTACGCCCAGTCGATGGCGGGTGTTGATCCACACTTATGTGTGGAAGCTTAAGCCCCCAAATGGTCCTCTCGGACAGAAATCATATAGGTGAACGATGGGACATTGTTCCACCAATGATCCGTCGACTTCCCTTCGTCTATGGAGACCTGCAATGATGTCTTAAACTGTGCCATGCAAGGGGTGAATTGGAAAATTTAACCCATGTTCCAAAAAGAGTATGGACAGTTATTATGGGTTATTATAGGTATATTAAATTGGTTAATAACAGAAAAATCCCATTCCCAATTCATTCTTGAAAATCAGACTTTCCCTTTCAAAACAAATCCTTATTAGAAACCTCCATTGGAGATGAAGCTAAAGAACAACTTGAAGAATGGATTTCCATGGATTCATCTAAGGAGTTCCTTCAATGGTTTTCAAATATGATTTCATGATTTAAATTCCTAACTTTCAATCTGGCCATGAGTTTATTGTCAAATTGATTTTAAAATAGTTCTCATGATGAATTTATGATAAGCTACTTTTTTAAGATGTATTTCAATCCAATTTCATGAAGGACCCATGATCCTCCCAATATCTCAATTTAGCCTATAATGTGGGTATTGTAATCTTGACTAGATGATGATTGATTTATGATTTGATTATGTTAATACGCTTATCTACTATTTTCTATATGAATTGATGATGAATTATTGGTATTTAATCAATGATGATCAAGGATTGCAGAATTGTTAAGATTGACCTATATTCCTCTACTTTTGATAGAATTGGTAATGTAGTGTACATTGTGTGGTATGGTCCACTTTTGGTGGCAGTGTTTAGTTCATTATTCTATATATGTAATAATTCGTTCTTATTCTATATATGTTATTATTACGACCATAAAGGAAAATAATGTATTGTGAATGTGTGGTTATGGTGATCACACAATGTGGAGTTGTATACCTAGTTTCCAATTCTAGGATCATATTCTAGGTATACTGATGATGCTTCCTATTTGTGTGAATATTATGTTAGGACTAGGTATGGTATACATGTTGATGATTGAATACTCTTTTATAGAGTTATCCTACCTATGGGACCCTATATGACTATGTTTTCTTAAGCATGATTAGGAGTCCTATATGTAAATGATAAATATGTCTTGTCTCCTATGCCATAATATGGTGTGTGGTTTATGAATGAATGTGATTGTGATCTTGGTAGGGTGGATGCATCATTACTATGTTGATTTCCATTATGTGATTATGTTGACCAATGTATACACACTCACACCTCATGCATATCTATGACTAGGGTAGATTCATGGTGTCTAATGAAAGGAGGGTTCTCATATGCACTATTTTCTACTACAATGCATGTAAAGTCTATGTTCATGAAAATATGAAAATGTATCTTAACTAGGATGACTTGATAGGTGTACTAGTATAAGTAAGGGTATGGGAATTTACCTATACATTGCATATGTGTACCTTTATAGGATAGTTCCAAGGTGATTACTTTATGTACATTAATATGAATGCATGATTAAGATATGAACATGAAAGTATTTCTATGCATGTAAAGTATATGATTAATGAAGTTATAAGCATGTGCCTTTAGAGGTGTATATGTGAAGGTATATCTCACATATGTATGCACACACACGTGATTGTATGAATAGTAGAACTATGTGAAAGGACATTGTCACATAGTATAGGTTCTATGATGAAACAACATTCTTATCTTAGAAGCCTTTCAGCTATATGATGTATGAAAGAGAAAGCTCCTAAAGCCTTCTTTATGAATTAATGTATTAAAGGCTTAAATATGTTTAAAAAGGGAGTTCGAGCCTAGCACCGAGTGAACATGACAAATGAGAGTGGGGCTTCATGTTTACTAACTCCAGCTTCTCGAAAGAGAACCTTCACGTTTAGCAAGTTCGGATTCCCAAAATAGATGTGGTCTCATGAGATGGAAACCTCCACATCTAGCAAGCTAAGGTTTATAGTAGCAATCTCCATGTTCCATAAATACATGCCTCCTTAGGTTATAGCTAGTGGATTCCACCTATATAGCTATGTACGAATGGTTACACCTTAGGCAAGTGTTAACCCTCTCTTTTCGGTGTGGGAGGAGAACACCGAATTCTATGTAGCTCAAATGGTCTATGTCGGTTATGTCTATGTATTCAAAAGTTAAAAAATGAACTAAGATAAGATTATGGACTCTAACCACAACTTCTTGAGAGGATACTTAGTATAGGTAGGACTATGGATCCTACCCATACATTGCACAAGTGAACTTCAAGAAAGTATAAGATTAGTTCTTTTATGAAAGTAAGACTTATGTTATGTATGAATTGTATAAGTACATGTTAATGTGACTTTTCTATGTCAAGCCATGAAATATGATTATGCATGCGAATTATACTTGTGGCTTCTACATGAGTTTACTAGTATATGTGGGGGTATGGGACTCGATGTGTACATTGCACATGTAAGCTTGTGAAGGAGTTATGAGGGTGGTTTACCTATGTTATGAACTAAATGAGTTATGACTAAGGTTGTAGTAAAGGAATGATTCCTTATATGATGCTATGACGTATGAGCCTTGTGTTTATTAATAATTGAAGGTGTTATGACTTGTTGAGTATGTTATGCCTAGTTTAGGGTGACTTCTTTGGAGCACTTGGTGTTAGTAGTATTGTAGAATACTAGTATTGTCACGACCCGCAATTACACCCTAGAAGTTAGAGCATCCTTGTGTCGCCACATAGCAAATGAGACTTCAAGAAGTCTCATCTAAGCCACCCGTATCATTCATTGCATAAAAAACACACTAAAATGAGTAAGAGTTTAAAATTTTCTTCACACACTAAGAACTCTTTCCATAATCATTACACAAGCGAAATACATTCATTTAAAACATTAAGACCTTACAACATCTCCCTGAACCATCTAAAATACAATACTTGGGACTAATCCCATACAAGACATAAAATAAAGACTAATGACATAAGGGAACATGTGTGGATATTGTCCTCGAACCGATGAGGACTCACCCTTTGAAACCTATCCATCTCCATGGCACATCAACACTTACAATTACCTACACTTTAGTCAAAAAGGAAAAAGAAAGGGTTAGCACATTAGATACACTAAGTATGGAAGCCATGCAAAAACCATGAGAACATGACATTTAGTAAATAACATGTTTTTATGATTTTTGGTTGAATCATCATACTATAATCATAAGAACAACATTTAACAACTTATAAACACATAAGGAATCATTTAAGCAAATAGTCACATTCTTAGGAAATGTTATAGTGAACTCACTTCACTGTTGCAGTGAAGTTCCTTAGCTTCACTTTGCCCACCTTTTCGCATATAATTTCTTCACTAAAAGCTATTCTAAGACTCACTTAAGTAAGACAAATGGAGACCGACCATACACCCTCTCTAGGCACACCTAAATGATCTTTAAGACCCCCCATAATGAGATCAACATACATTTACAAGATATCAAACATATGAACATGATATCGTCCTACCAAAGGTAATTCTAAGGTTCACTTGAGTGAATTGTGAAGCGATCTCCCATACAATCCCTTACACACACACTTAAGAGATCCTATATACTACCTAAGATAGAATCATTCTCACTTAATACATTAGCATACATATAACATGACATTCTCCCCTACAAAGGTTATCAAAAGAATTACATAAGTAAATTAAGAATATAATGTACATGATTGACCACTTCAATATTACCTAAGTAATTTGTAAGAATATTTAAGTCTGGATCATGTCTACATAATCAACCATCTTCCGTAAGGAGAGTCATTCTTAAGTCTTATCTAGGCAAAATAAGAAGTGACCATTCCTATGCCCCCTTCACACCTTAACTAGACAACCATTAACTACTCTAGATAAATACGTATTCCTTTAACATACTTTCTTTACTTAAGTCATGACATTCATTAGTTCATTTAAGACTCATTCATCACATAAAGACATTCAAGTAATGGTCTTAGACAAGACCTAGGGACTCTCACTAACACTTTCAAAGCCTATTGTGCAATGCTAGATAGCATCTCATATCATCACCTGAACTTCATAGAATTTCTCTAATACTAGTTTGTATCCCATAAGAATATCCAATAACAGTTATAGACCATGGTAGCAAAGCATGGAATCCGGATGTCTAACCTACTCCGATGATGGTGTTCTACTTGCCAATGGTAGAACTTGTACACATCCCATGTAGACACATGATTAAAGAATATGAAGGGCGTGCTTTGTTTTCTAGTCTCATCCTTTAACTAGAACTACTTCCCTTACCATACTCACTCGGTGCTAGCCTTTGTTATCATAGGGTAATTTTCATTAAAGGTTCATATAAAGGGGACCCATATCAAGTTCATAACCCAATCACATTTACCCTACCAAAGAGGTCCTCTTAGTGATACCTTCCAATGGCGAGAAGAAGCTCATCATGAAATTCCTAAGGTTTGATATGATGCCATTCCATCCAATCAACCTTAAGTCTATCATTCCTTTACTTGAAGGATGCCATTACGACTTTCTACTTTAACATTCATAACCTTACCACTAGGTTCAAGGTTTCACTAAAGACCCTGTTAACATCATTCAAAGTCACATGTCATTCATACATTCAAGACTAAGAGTCTTTAGCATCCTAATTAAAGACATCTCATATTCATATTTCATACATGCATTAAGTCAGGGACACAAATAAACCAAGACAAGACACAGCATACTTCACTTTAACATATATTACATGTCATTCTTAAGTCACATGGGAATAACCATTATCATATTTAAGTAATCATATAAACTACCATATCATCATCAATATAACCATTATAGACTCATATAGTCAGGTAGGAACAACAATGCATCAACCCTAAGACTACTCATAGAAGCACATAGTCATAGTCTACATGATTTCCTATCAAATATAAAAAGAACATATGCTTTCACATTACTTTACATATAGATATATATACTCATACTTCACACAAAACAACTACACAAATCATCAAAATACTTCAAGTAATACCGGCAAGGCCATTATCATCATATTGCATAAAGTAACGCCGACAAGGGCACATCAATTCACATAGCACCACCACCATAAGTGGACCATACCAATAACAACATAATTAATGTCTAATTAACATAAAATAAAGTGTATTTGGGCAGCATACCCCCACTCAATCTTAACATTTCAATTCCAAATATAAATCATCCAATTCAATATTATAAGGCCCTTATCCATATCCATAACAAATAATTCAATGTGATCATAACAATACTCAATGGAACTAGGTCAATTAACTACAAATTCATCAATCTAATACAACCTAGATATCAATTTACCACAATTATCGCATCAAGTAATAGACCATAGAAAACTATACTAGAATTCATAAGCCTCAAGTCAATATCAATTCAAGAAGCTTAATATTCGATGGATCTACGAATACAAAATACTCAATTGATCTAATTGAAAGAACTTATAAACCAATTAATCATAATCTATATATGAATCAAAAGCCCATTACAATCTACACTTTAATTCGTTAATATCAAAGCATAATCATATAACCCATATTTTATTCAATTGAGAGATTTGTGAAGGTCAAGGGTTCATGGAGAATTTCATTGGAAAAAATCAATTATACATCACTAATATCATATCTTAATGTTTGAAAACTTTTCATGCAAGAACCCAAGACTTAGAGTAGAAATTGGACTTTTCATCTCTTTGAAATCTTTGAAAATCATCTTTGAAATTGACTCTAAGGTGATAGCAAGCCTTAGATGAAGAACTCCCATACCATATTAGAAGAACCCAATGATAATTGAAGAATAAACTCCATTTAAGAACCATCTTCAAGCTCCATGTTCACCTTGAATTCTCATGGAAGTTTTTGAAGAAACTTTGGGAGGGAATGTGTTTCGATTTAGGTGTTAGGGATTAAATGAGAGTTTAATGACTTAAATAATCTTAAAATACCAATAAACACTCAAAACAACTTCCTCCTATTTTATTAGACTTGGTTTGAATTTTCCAAAACCCCCAAGCCTTAACATAAAACTGGCAGGAAAGTCACAACACCATCAACTCCCATCATCGACGGTCCGTGGACTCACCCATGCCCCGTCGATGGGGTCTCGTTAATTGCTACTGATACTCCTCAACCTGCAATAAAAGTATCTCCATTGACACCACCCATAGACGGGCCGTGTCCAGGTCGACTAGCCGTCGTTTGGGTCAGTCAATTGGCACTACCTGGCAGTGTTGAGCTCCAAGTTGAGGTCCTCCTTTAGAGCATCTTGTGGGTCCTATGTGGAGTCGTACCCGAATGTTTCTAACTAATATATGTTTTTACAAAATTTTAGGACCTTAAATATCAATTTTATCCAAAACAACACGTAAAAATTGATGAAACATACATAGACATGCAAGGTCGTTTCAAGGCAAATATTTCGAATGTCATGGACGTTCTTGGATGTTTGACCTCCAAACTTCACAAAACTTGAAACACCACCTATATACACTATATTAACTCATTTAAGGAACTTATAACGTCATGAATCACACATTGACACATAAGAGGCACTTCAATGACTTAGTCATCAAACGTCTTTGTCGTCCCTTGATGTTTAACTTCCAATGCACCTAAACTCTTAGACACTACTCAAAACCACGTTATAAACCATTTAGGAACTTATACCATCATGAAAACCTTGTTAGGATCTAGATTCACCTAAGTCATTTTCGGCGTTTTACATTCTCCCCCACTTAGACAACATTCGTCCTCGAATGTCACTTGCCACTCTCTAAACACTTCCAAGTGAAAAGACTCAATTAGTAACTCATAAACATATCATATAACATCGCATACAATAAAAAAAATCTAGGAGAAAATCAATTTCACATAACCTAGAGAATCACAACACAACAAGAAACTACAAAATATTCTATAACTTATCATGCTACAAAACTCATATGTTTCATTCCAAATAGCAAAAACTCATTTTATATTAAATATCATGCTTATATACATCAATTCTAACCACATTACAACAATTTTCAACCAAAGAATGAATTTTGTTAATCTTTGCAAAATATTACAGTGAATAGAAATCCCTGGCAACCTTACAGTGAAAATGCTTCACAAACAGAAAATGCAACACTTAGGAAATTCCTATAAATGCTCAACAAATTAATCCCATATAACCATTTACATATGATCACTATTAAACTATGTAAAACAATTAGCAACCTACACTAGATGCACATGAATCATAAGGAAAATACCATGCATGCAAACTCATTTTCTCATTCAACAAAACTTCAATCAAAACATGCATATCATAAGGAGAATGTTTGGAACTCATTTGTCATAAAAGACTCCTGCAAAATCAAGTTACTAAGAACTCTTTGTTTTAGGCTTCAGTAAACATATAAAGAAAAGTTAAGTACCTCACTCCCAACAACCATACTCACCCACTTAGGAGAAACCCATTCTAAGGTCAACATAACATTTACTACAAGGAACTCCCTCAAGTAACCTTAAACTTTACCAACACTTTCTTACCAAGGTCTACCTCATTAAGACTGAAGACTCTTAAAGGCCTCATCATCTAATCACTACACCCCCCTTCCTGAGAGAACTCACCTTTACTCTTTCAAATCTCATCACCTCCCTTCCTATGGTTGGGGTCTTAAACAAATTCAAACAATCTTCAAAAACCACTCCTTCACATTTTCACGCTATACCTTACCATATTTTCCCAACTTAACTACCCTTAAAAAGGAAAAACTAAACCCGTCTAAGGTCAAAACACCATTTATCACACCTCATCTAACAAGTCACATCTCATCTTTTCTTTCCCTCAACCAAAACTTCATAAAGTTACCCTCAAGGGACTAACACATAAGGGAAACAAGCGTAAGAAACCATACATAAAGCTCTTAGGCACGATTAGATGAATGAAGAAGTGAAGCTTTTCCTAGCACCCAATAGCCTCCTATTCATAATGTGGTGCGCTTCACATTATAAACAAGACTCTACTAGATGTGTTTCATGAGACAACTGAGACACTCCCTAAACATTATGCTCTGATACCAAGCTTGTCATTACCCGCAAGTAAACCGTAGAAGTTATAGTGTGCTTCTGTCACCGCATGGAAAATGAGACTTCAAGAAGTCTCATCTAAGCCACTCTTATTATTCATTGCATAATAAACATACTAAAATGAATAGAAATTTAAAACATTCTTCACACATGAAAAACTCTTTCCGTAATCATTACACAAGAGGAAGACTTCCATTTAAAACATTAAGACTTTACAATATCTCCTTGAATCATCTAAACTTTAGAGTATACAATACTTGGGACTAGTACCATACAGGACATAAAACAATGACTAATGACATCAGGGAACACATGTGGATATTGTCCTTGAATCGATGAGGAATCACAAATGATTCATATTCAACCCTTAGAAACCTATCCATCCTGCATAGACATCAAAACTTCCAATTCCCTATACTTTAGTCAAAAAGGGAAAGAAAGAGTTAGCACATTAGATGCACTAAGTACGAAAGCCATGGAAAAAACATGAAAAAGGGACCTTTAGTAAATAACATGATTTTCGTGAATTTTGATTGAAACATCATACTATAAGCATAACAACAACATTTAACAACTTAGAAACACATAAAGAATCATTTAAGCAAATAGTCACATTTCTAGGAAATGTTCAAGTGATCTCACTTCACTTTTACAGTGAAGTTCCTTAGATTTACTTTTCACACCTTTTATCATATAATTTCCTCACTAAAAGCTATTATAAGACTCACTTAAGTAAGACAGAGAGACCGCCCATACACCCTCTCTAGGAACACCTAAATGATCCTTAAGACTAGCCATAATGAGATCAACATACATTTAAAAGACATCAAACATATGAACATGATATCCTCCTACCAAAGGTGATTCTAAGGTTCACTTCAGTGAGTTGTGAAGCCACCGCCCATACAACCCCTTACACACACACTTAAGAGATCTTATAAACTACCTAAGATAGAATCATTCTGACTTAATACATTAGGATACATATAACATGGCATTCTGCCCCACAAAGGTTATAAAAAGACTTACCCAAGTAAATTCAGAAGATAACGTCCATGATTGACCTCTTCAAGATTACCTATGTAATCCTTAATAATACCTTAAGTTTGGATCATGTCTACGCAATCAACCATCTTCCCTAACTAGAGTCATTCTTAAGACTTATCTTGGTAAGATAAGAAGTGACCATTGTTATTCCCCCTTGAGACCTTAACTAGACAACCCTTAACTACTCTAGATAAGTACTTATTCCTTTAACATACTTTCTTAGCTTAAGTCATTACATTTGTTAGTTCATTTAAGACTCATTCATCACATAAATAAATTCAAGTAATGGTCTTGGACAAGACCTATAGACTCTCACTAATACCTTCAAAACTTATTGTGCAATTTCTAGATAGCGTCTCATACCACCACCTAAACTTCATAGAATTTCTCTAATGCTAGTAGGTATCCCATATGATGAGAACAGTCAATAATCAACATAGACCATGGTGGAAAATCATGGAATCCAGAGTTCCAACCTTCTCCTATGAGAGTGTTCTACTTGCCAATGGTAGAAATTTGACACATCCCATGTAGGCACGTGGTTAAGGAATATGAAGGACTTGCTTTGTATTCTAGTCTCATCCATTAACTAGAACTACTTCTTTAACATACTCAGTAGGTGCTAGCCTTTGTTCTCATAGAGTAATTTTCTTTATAGGTTCAGATAAAGGGGTTCCATATCAAGTTCATAATTCAATCACATTTACCCTACCAAAGAGGTCCTCTAAGGGCTACCTTTCCAATGGAGACAAGAAGCTCATCATGACATTCCTAAGGTTTGATATGATGTCGTTCAAGCCAATCAACCTTTAGACTACCATTCCTTTACTTGAAGGATGCCATTAGGTCTTTCTACTTCAACATTCACAACCTTATCACTAGGTTCAAGGTTTCACATAAAAGACCCTTTCACATCATTCAAGGTCACATCTCATTAATATATTCAAGAATAAGAGGCTTTACCATACTAAGTCAAGACATCTCATATTCATATTCATACATGCATCAAGTATGGGACAAAAGTCAACCAAGACAAGACACAACATACTTCACTTTAACACATAACATGTCATTCTTAAGTAACATAGGAATAACCATTATCATCGTTAAGTCATCCTATAAACTACCATATCATCATCAATATAAACATTATAGAATCATATAGTCAAGTAGTAACAACCGTGCATCAACCCTAAGACCAGAAGCACAAAGTCATAGTCTACATCATTTCCTAACATACATAGAAAAAACACATACTTTCACATTACTTCACGAATATATATATACAATCATACTCCACATAAAACAACTACAAAAACCATCATAATACTACAAGTAGTGCCAACAAGGACATGATCATCATATTGCATAAAGTAACGCCGACAAGGCCACATCAATTTACGTAGCACCGCCACCATAATTGGACCATACAGATAACAACGCAATTGATGTCTAATTAACATAAAATAAAGAGAATTAGGTAATCATAACCCCACTCTACCTTAGAACTTCTATTGCAGAGCTAAACCATCCAATTTCGATACCATAAGGCCCTTACCCATGGCCATAACGAATAATTCAATGCAATCATAAGAATATACAATGAAACAAGGTCAATATGCTACATATTCATAAATCTAATACAACCTAGATATCAATATACCATATTTATCGCATCAATTAATAGCCCATAAACAACTACACTAGAATTCATAAGCCTCAAGTCAATATCAATTCAATAAGCTTAATATTCAATAGATATAAGAATATAAAACACTCAATTGATCTAATTGAAACAGCCTGTAAGACAATTAATCATAATCTACACATGAATCAAAAGTCCATAACAATATATACTTGAATTCGTTAATATCAAAGCATGATCATATAACCCATATTTTATTCAATTGAGAGATTTGTGAAGGTCAAGGGTTCATGGAGAATTTCATTGGAAAAAATCAACTGTAAATCAGCAATATCATATCTTAATGTTTGAAAACCTTTCATGCAAGAAACCAAGACTTAGAGTAGAAATTGAACTTTTCATCTTTTTGAAATCTTTGAAAATCATCTTTGAAATTGGCTCTAAGGTGATAGCAAGCCTTAGATTAAGAACTCACATACCTTATTAGAAGAAACCAATTATATGTTGAAGAAGAAACTCTATTGAAGAACCATCTTCAAGCTCCATCTTCACCTTGAATTCTCATGGAGATTTTTGAAGAAACTTTGGGAGAGAATGTGTTTTGATTTAGGTGTTAGGGTTTAAATGAGAGCTTAATGAATTTTATACTCTTAAAATACCCATAAATAGTCAAAACAACGGTTCCCTATTTTATAAGAGTTGGGGTGAATTTCCCCAAAACCCCAAGCCTTAACAGAAAACTAGAAGGAAAGTAACAGCACTATCAAAACCCAATATCGACGGTTCATGGTCTCACCCACGCCCCGTCGGTGGGGTCTCGTTGGTTACTCCTGCAACTACTCAACCTGCATTAAAATTGTATCCATCGACACCAACCATCGATGGGACGTCGCCTGGTCGACTGGCCATCGTTTGGATCAGTCGATTTCCACTGCCTGGCAGTGTTGAGCTCCAAGTTGGGGTCCTCCTTTAGGGCCCCTTGTGGGTTCTATGTGGAGTCATAACTGGAGGTTTCCAACCCAAATATGTTTGTATACGATTTTTGTACCTTCCACATGAATTTCTTCCAAAACAAACACGTAAAATCTCGACGAAACATACATAGACATGCAAGGTCGTTTCAAGGCAAAAACCTTTTGAAAATCATGGACGTTTGACCTCCAAACTTCAAACAACTTGACACACTGCCTATATAAACTATTATAAATCAATTAAGTACCTTATAAACTCATGAATTACACAGACACATAAAACCACATATGAGGCACCTAGTGACTTAGTCGTCGAACGTCTTGGTCGGCCCTTGACATTTGACTTCCTATGCACCTAAACTCTTAGACACTTCCTCAAACCCACATTATAAAACATTTTAGGACCTTATACCATAATTACAACCATGTCATGCTCTATCTTCACTTAAGTCATTTTCAGGGTCTTACATTCTCCCCCACTTGGACAACATTCGTCCTCGAATGACACTTGCCACTCTCCGAACACTTACAAGTGTAGAGACTCAATTAGAAACTAATAAGCATACCATATAAAATCTCATACTATACAAACATCTAGGATAACATCAATATCAAATAACCTAGTGAATCAGAACACAACAAGAAACTAGAAAACATTCTCTAACTCATCATGCAACAAAACTCACATGCTTCATTCCAAATAGCAAAAACTCAATTTATATTCAATATCATGCTAATATACATCAATTTAAACCAAATTATAATAATTTTCAACCAAAGAATGAATATTTTAATTTTTACAAAATGTTACAGTGAACAAAAATCCCTGACAACTTTAAAGTGAAAATGCTTCACAATCTAACAATGCAACACTTAAGAAATTCCTTTAAATGCTCAACAAATTAATCTCATATAACTATTTAGACATGCTCACTACTCAACTATGTGAAACAATTAGTAACATACACTAGATGCACATGAATTATAAGGAAAATACCACACATGAAAACTCGTCTTCTCATTCAACAAAACTTCAATCAAAACATGCATATCATAAGGAAAATGTTTGGAACTCATTTGTCACAAAAGACTCCAACAAAATAAAGTTACAAAGAACTCTTTGTTTTTGGCTTGAGTGATCACATAATGAAAAATTAAAGGGTACCTCACTCCCAAAAACCATACTCTTCACCATACTCCCCCACTTAGGAGAAACCCATTCTAAGGTCAACATAACATTTACTACAAGGAACTCACTCAAGGCACCTAAAACCTTACTAACACTTTTTTACCAAGGTCTACCTCATGAAGACTAAAGACTCTCAAAGGCCTCATCATCTGACAACCACATCTCCCTTACTAGGAAAACTCACCTTTACTCTTTCAAATCTCATCACCTCCCTTCCTATGGTTGGGGTCTTAAACAACTTCAAACTGTCTTCAAAAACCACTCTTCACATTTTCAAACTTGCATTACTATTCTTTTCCAACTTAAATACCCTTCAAAAAGGAAATTAAACCAACCTATGGTCAAAAACACCGCTATAAAATCTCATCTAACAAGTCACATCTCATCCTTTTTCTCCCTCAACCAAAACACAATAAAGTCACCCTAAGGGACCAACACATAAGGGAAACAAGGGAAAGAAACCATATACAAAGCTCTTAGACACGATTAGATGAATGAAGAAGTGAAACTTTTCCTAGAACCCAGTAGCCTCCTTTTCATAATGTGGCGTGCTTCACATTATAAACAAGAGTATACTAGATGTGGTTCATGAGACTATTAAGACACTCCCTAACCTTATGCTCTGATACCAAGCTTGTCACAACTCGCCAATACACCCTAGAAATTATAGCGTCCTTGTGTCACCACACGGCAAATGAGACTTTAAGAAGTCTCATCTAAGCCACTCATATCATTCATTGCATAATAAACAGAATATAATGAGTAAGAATTTAAAAATTTCTTCACTCACGTAGAACACTTTCCATTATCATTACACAAGAGAAAGACTTTCATTTAAGACATTAAGCCTTTAAAACATCTCCTTGAACCATCTAAACATTAGAGTATACAACGCTTGAGACTAATCCCTTACAAGACATCGAATTAAGACTAATGACATAAGGGAACACATGTGGATATTGTCCTCAAATCGATGAGGTCTCACATCAAGACTTCCAATTCCCTACACTAGTCAAAAAGAGAAAAGAAGGGGTTAGCACATTAGATGCACTAAGTATGGAAGCCATGCAAAAACTATGAAAAGGGATATTTAGTAAATAACATGCTTTTCATGAATATTGATTGAAACATCATACTATAAGCATAAAAACAACATTTAAAAACTTAGAAACACATAAGGAATCATTTAAGCAAATAGTCACATTTTTATTAAATGTTACAGTGAACTCAGTTCACTGTACACAGAACTCAGTTCTTAGCTTCACTTTGCACACCTTTTAGCATATAATTTCCTCACTAAAAGCTATTCTAAGACTCACTTAAGTAATACAAAGAGAGAACGCCTATACACCCTCTCTAGCCACACCTAAATGATCCTTAAGACCACCCATAATGAGATCAACATACAATTACAAGACTTCAAACATATGACCATTCCTATGCACCCTTCACACCTTAACTAGACAACCATTAACTACTCTATATAAATACGTATTCCTTTAACATACTTTCGTAACTTAAGTCATGACATTCATTAGTTCATTTAAGACTCATTCATCACATAAAGACATTCAAGTAATGGTCTTAGACAAGACCTAGGGACTCTCACTAACACCTTCAAAGCCTATTGTGCAATGCTAGATAGCATCTCATATCATCACCTGAACTTCATAGAACTTCTCTAATACTAGTTAGTATCCCATAAAAATATCCAATAACAGTTATAGACCATGGTAGCAAAGCATGGAATCCGGAGGTCTAACCTACTCCGATGAGGGTGTTCTACTTGCCAATGGTAGAACTTGTACACATCCATGTAGGCACATGATTAAAGAATATGAAGGGCGTGCTTTGTTTTCTAGTCTCATTCTTTAACTAGAACTACTTCCCTTACCATACTCACTCGGTGCTAGACTTTGTTATCATAGGGTAATTTTCATTAAAGGTTCATATAAAGGGGATCCATATCAAGTTCATAACCCAATCACATTTACCCTACCAAAGAGGTCCTCTTAGTGATACCTTCCAATGGAGAGAAGAAGCTCATCATGAATTTCCTAAGGTTTGATATGATGCCATTCCAGCCAATCAACCTTAAGTCTATCATTCCTTTACTTGAAGGATGCCATTACGACTTTCTACTTTAACATTCATAACCTTACCACTAGGTTCAAGGTTTCACTAAAGACCCTGTTAACATCATTCAAAGTCACATGTCATTCATACATTAAAGACTAAGAGGCTTTAGCATCCTAATTCAAGACATCTCATATTCATAGTCATACATGCATTAAGTCAGGGACACAAATCAACCAAGACAAGACACAACATACTTCACTTTAACATATATTACATGTCATTCTTAAGTCACATGGGAATAACCATTATCATATTTAAGTAATCATATAAACTACCATATCATCATCAATATAACCATTATAGACTCATATAGTCAAGTAGGAACAACAACGCATCAACCCTAAGACTACTCATAGAAGCACATAGTCATAGTCTACATGATTTCCTATCATATATAGAAAGAACATGTGCTTTCACATTACTTCACATATAGATATAAATACTTATACTTCACATAAAACAACTACACAAATAATCATAATACTTCAAGTAGTGCTGACAAGGACATGATCATCTTATTCATAAAGTAACGCCGACAAGGGCACATCAATTCACATAGCACCGCCACCATAAGTGGACCATACCAATAACAACATAATTGAAGTCCAATTAAATTAAAATAAAGGGAATTACGTAAGCATACCCCCACTCCATCTTACCAATTCAATTCCAATGCTAAATCATCCAATTCGATACCATAAGGGCCTTACCCATGGCCATAACCAATAATTAAATGCAATCATAACAATACTCATTGAAACTAGGTCAATTCATTACATATTCATCAATCTAATACAACCTAGATATCAATTTACCACAATTATCACATCAATCAATACCCTATAGAAAAGTACACTAGAATCATAAGCGTCATGTCAATATTAATTCAAGAAGCTTAATATTCAATAGATATACGAATATAAAATACTCAATTGATAAAATTGAAAGAGCATATAAACCAATTAATCATAATCTATATATGAATCAAAAGCCCATTACAATCTACACTTTACTTCATTAATATCAAAACATGATCATATAACCCATATTTTAGTAAAATTGAGAGATTTGTGAAGGTCAAGGGTTCATGGAAAATTTCAATGGAAAATATCACTAATATCATATCTTAGTGTTTGAAGACCTTTCATGTAAGAAACCAAGACATAAAGTAGAAATGAACTTTTCATATTTTTTGAAATCTTTGAAAATCATCTTTGATGTTGGCTCTAAGGTCAAAGCAAGCCTTATATGAAGAACTACCATACCTTATTAGAAGAACCCAATGGTAACTGAAGAAGAAACTCCATTTAAGAACCATCTTCATGCTCCATCTTCAACTTGAACTCTCATGAAGGTTTTTGAAGAAACTTTGGGAGGGACTATGTTTTGATTTAGGTGTTTGGGTTTAAATGAGAGTTTAATGACTTATGTACTCTTAAAATACCCAGGAAAACTCAAAACAACCGTTCTCATATTTTATAGGACTTGGGGTGAATTTCCCCTAAACCCCAAGCCTTAACAGAAAACTGGCAGAAAAGTCACAGCACCATTGATGCCTAGCATCGACGGTCCGTGGTCTCAGCCATACCCCGTCGAGGGGGTCTCATTGGTTGCTGCTGCAACTCCTCAACCTGCTGGCCAAGTGGATCCATCAACGCCACCCATCGATGGGCTGTCGCGTGGTCGACTAACCGTCGTTTGAGTCAGTTGATTGCCACTGCCTTGCAGTGTTGAGCTCTAAGTTAGGGTCCACCTTTAGGGCCCCTTATGGGTCCTATGTTGTGTCGTACCCGGACATTTTAAACCCCAACATGTTTGTATACGATTTTGGGACCTACCACATCAATTTCATCCAAAAACGAACACATACACCTCGATGAAACATACAGAGATACGCAAGATTGTTTTAAGACAAACCTTTCAAACGTCATGGATGTTCTTGGACGTTTGACCTCAAAATTTCACGAAACTTGACACACTTACTATATACACTATAATAACTCATTTAAGGACCTTATAACCTAACGAATCACATATACAAACATAAAAACCACATATTAGGCACATAGGTGACGTAGTCGTTGAACGTCTTAGTTGTCTCTTGACATTTGACTTCCAATGCAGTTGAACTCCTAGACACTGCCTCAATACAATATATTAGACCTATTTAGTACCTTAGACCATATGACAACCATGTTAGGCTCTACTTCACCTAAGTCATTTTCGTGGTCTTATAGTCTCCCCCACTTGGACAACATTCGTCCTCAAATGACACTTGCCACTCTCCGAATAGTTCAAAGAATAAAGATTCAGCTAGAAGATAATAATACCATACAACACATAACCAAGAAGAAAACATCATTTTCACATAGTCAAAAGATTCACATCACAACAGGAAACTAGAAGACAATTATATAACTCATTATGCTACAAACTCACATGCTTCGTTTTAAATAGTAAAAACTCATTTTATACTCAATATTATACGCATATAAATCCGTTTTAACCACATTACAACAATTTTAGACCAAAGTATCAATTAGTTAATTTCTCAAAAATTTAACAATGAGCAATTTTCCAAACTACAGTGATTTTGAGGAAATTTTTCAGAAATGCAACTTTTACGCGACTCATGATATGAAAAATGCTAGTATGAAAGGTAACATCATATAAACACATCTTACAACATGATCTTAACTTCATAAAACACACAATGCAAGAAGTTAATGAAATTCAATTTCGATAAAACTCCTAAACATCATGCACATGCAACATACTTCTAGGAATTTCTATCCCATCTTTTAACCATACTCCCCTACTTTGAAGGAACTCATATGACTAAAACAAAATGCAAGGACTTACCCTCATCATTCTCATCTGGCTTTGATTCTAGTACGGAGTGCATAGAAGCGCCTCTTTGTTGGAGCATCATCCTTTGGAACACTAGGAGTAACTTGCTTACCCTCTCTTCCTCTAGAAGCAATCATAGGACAATCTCTCACCTTGTGTCCTTACTCACCACAACAATAGCAACTCCTAATACCCAATAGACACTCACCATAATATTACTTGCCACAAGTGACACATTTAGCCTTGACATTTTGAGAACCACCTCCTTTCTCCACTTTCACCTTAACCCTCTTAGGTTTTTCTTGAGTTTGAGCGCTCTTCTTCAACCTAGTTTGCTCTTGGTTACTAGAACCACCCCTTTTCAAGTTTCTAGATATCCTCCTAAGTTTACACTCTTCAATTGATTGTGCATACACCATGAGTCTATCTAGGGTCATATCATCAACATAGTATAGCGGTATGGTATTCCTCCCTCATTTAGTCGGCCACACCCGTCACAAAAAGACTCATTTCATCCCTTAGATTAGACAAAAGAGAAGGGATACGTATAGATAAAATGGAGAACTTCAAAGAGTATTCCTCAACACTCATATTGCCTTTCTTGAGATTGATAAACTCCTCAACCTTAAAATTCCCTCTTCTCACGGGGAAACTACTTACCAAGAAAAGTTTTTTTAAATTCATCCCACTCAATAAGACACTATTCCTCCGGCCTATTATCCTTCCATTGAGTGTACCATATTTGAGAAACATCCCTCAATTGGTACGAAGCCAACACGGCCTTATCACTAGATGTAACTCCCATAGCACTCAACACCTTGTACACTCCATCTAGGAACTCTTGGGGATCCTCTGCCACATTAGAGCCAAGAAAGATAGGAGGATTCATCCTCACAAATTCCCTCAATCTAGATGTCATAGTGCTCTCTACAACATTCACCCTAGGCACCATACTCAAATTCACTTGAGTAGTCACGGATCATGATAAAAAAAGGCAAAGCCTCTCTAATATCCCTATTACTCAACTCCGGGGGATGATTACCTTCACCCACAATAGGGACTTGATCACCTTGAGCACCTTGAGGAACTTGTTCAACATCCTCAACTTGAGGAGGAATCTCCTCTTGCACCTCATTATCCTCAACTCTCCTAGCCAGTATTTTCCTTGTATTCATCTTCCTAGAAACACAAGGAAAACCATAAGAAAAGAGTACTTATAACTTTTACTCTGCGTCACGACATAGGAGTAGAAAAGAAGTGAAACTCTATCGTCTTATAGCCTTTTTCCCATAGATATGTCGCGACTCATAACAATGGTAAATACTCTACTAGACGTGATTTGATGAGACATCGTAATTCCTAATACTACTTTCATAACCTGTGCTCTTATACCAAGTTTGTCATATCCCTAAACCACACCGTAGCAGTTAGGGGCAAATCTCGAATTTGCAATCGGCGTACTTTACCTCTTGGAGGTCTTGAACAATCCCTTACATATCAGTCATTGCATAAACATAGTGAAAAATAGTGCAGAATTAAAAATTTTCACAAAACATATCATAGTCTTTAAAAATCTCTTTCATATAAAGTCATAGAAAATACTAAGTTTCAATCTCATCAAACTTAAGACACGAGAATACTTGGGACACGACCCATACTTTAAAATATACAAATACTTAGTCTATTACAATATTTAATAAGAAACATAAAAGATATATACGCCCTCGAGTCAAATGAGAACATACTTCGACTTCTCTTGAACGATGCTACGATCCAAGTCTTCACTTCCCAAAAGCTCCTCACCTACCAACAACTATATAGATAGATAAAAACATGGATTAGTACAACCACATGTACTAAGAGTGACATAATGCAAAAAAATCATGAAAATGGACATTTATTAGAAATATGCATCTTTCATTTAAAAATCATATCATAATCATAAGAACAACATTTAACAACTTAGAAACACATAAGATAACATTTCGCCAATTATTCAGATTTTCGAGCTCACAATACAATAAGCTACTTTCACTGTACAGTGAAGCAATTCACTGTTACAGTGAAGTGTTTCTCCTTCCTTCTTAACACTTCTTAACGTGTACTCTTCTCACTAAAAGCTATCCTAAGACCCAAGAGAGACCGCCCATACAACCTCCCTAAGCACACCAAATGATCCTTAAGAATACTTATAATAAGTCACATAAAATTTACAAGACATCAAAGTACCAACACATAGATAACATGACATTTCCTCATGAAAGGCTATCAAAAGACTTACTTAAGTAAATCAAGAAGATAACGTCCATGATTGACCTCTTCAAGACTACCTAAATAATCCTTAAGATTTCCTAAATTTTGATCATGTCCACATAATCAACATCTTCCTCAACTAGAGTTATTCTTAAGACTCAACTGGGTAAGATACGAAGTGACCATTCTTATGCCCCCTTCACACCTTAACTAGACAACCCTTAACTACTCTAGATAAGTACTTATTCAATTAACATACTTTCTTACTTAACTTAAGTCATTACATTCATTAGTTCATTTAGAAGACATTTAACACAAAAAGGACATTCAAGTAATGGTCTTGGACAGACCTAGGAACTCCCACTAACACCTTCAAATCCTATTGTGCAATGTCTAGATGGCGTCCTATACCACCACCTAAACTTTATAGAACTTCTCAAATGCTAATAGGTATTCCATATAATAATAATGGGCAATAAACGACATAGACCATGATGGCAAGACATGGAATCCGTAGTTTATCCTACTCCGATGAGATTGTTCTACTTTACAATGGTACAACTTAGACACATACCATGTAGGCACATGGTTAAGGAATATGAAGGGCATGCTTTGTATTCTCTTTGACTAAAACTACTTCCCTTACCATACTCACTCTGTGCTATTCTTCTTTCTCATAGAGTAATTCACACTAAGGTTCGTTTGAAAAGGTTCCAAATCTAGTTCATAACCCTATTACATTTACCCTACAAAAGAAGTCCTCTAGGGTTACCTTACAATGGTTACAAGAAGCTCATGATGAGTTTCATAAGGATTAATATGATGTCGTTCCAGCGAATTAACCTTAAGTCCATCATTCTTTTACTTTGAAGGACACCATTATGGATTATGACTTCAACATTCATAACCTTACCACTAGGTTCAAGGTTTCACATAAAAGACTCTCTTAACATCATGTAAGGTCTAATGTCATTCATACATACAAGACTAAGAACTTTAGCGTCCTAAGTCAAGACATCACCTATTAACATTCATATATACATCAAGCAAGGAACATAAGTCAACCAAGACAAGAGACCATATACTTCTTTAACTTACAATACATGTCATTCTAGAAACAGATAGAAGTAACCATCATAATATTTAAGTCACCCTATATACTATCATATCAACATAATTGTGACCATCATATACTCATATAGTCAAGTAGGAATAACCAAGACTCAACCCTATGACTATACACACAAGGTCAAAGTCATAGTCTAACATGATCACCTAAGATGACATGAATAGAAATACACATATATGACTTCATATGTAGATAGATATTGTCATACATAACATAATAAACTATACAAATAGCCACAATACTTCAAATAGCTTGCCGACAAGGCCATGATCATTACATTACATAAAATAATGCCGACAAGGACACATCAATTGCAAGTAAATCACATAACACCGCCACCATAAGTGGACCATACCAATCACAATAGAATTGAAGTCTAATTAATTATAAATAAAAGGAAATAGGTCAGCTTACCAAGACATCATCCTCAACACATCAATTTGGTGCTAAATAATCCATTTCAATACCATAAGACCCTTACCAATGACCATGAATAATAATCCAATGCAATTACAACAATTAGCAATGAAACTAGGTCAATTCTGTACATATTCATCAATATAATACAACTGATATATCAACTTAACACCATTCTTACGTCATTAGATAACCCATAGGAATCTACACTACAATTCATAAACATTAAGTCAATATCAAGTAATCCATAACATAGTCCAAATCTGGGGTTCATCCAATTCATGGGTTCATAGGTAATCTAGGTTAAAATCATCAATACAATATCAATTAAATCATTATTCAATGTTAAGAAATTATTAATGCAAGAACCCATGGTAGAATCATGAATTGGACAATTCAACTTTGAAAACTTTAGAAAACATCTTGAGAATTAGGCTCCTTGATGAAGAGAGTTTAAAGGATCAAAATCCATGCCTCGATGAAGATAATTATTATCTTTGATGAATAATCTCCACTCAATTCGTCACACCAAGCTCTTATTTGACTTTGGACTTTAATGGAATCTTAGAGAGAATTCTAAGGGATTTGGGGTTCTGATTTTGAAGAATGAAATGTTCTAAGTGTTAAAATCTTATATACATGTTTAAAATACCCAAAATACCCCTTAAGAACCACAAAAACTTCTATTTGGAAGTGGGGTGATATTACAAGTTCACTACTCAACTTACACTGAACTGCACTTAGGGAGGAGTCCACCAATGGTTGGCAGTCGATGGACCGTTTGTCCACAAACGGACCGTATGGTCCTTCCGTTGGTTGGTTCTGAGACTCAAAATTGATATAATCCATCCCAATACTAAGTTACAATCGACGAGACCCTACCAATGGGGCGTCGATTGACCCACTGGGCGTCGACTGCCTCCGTGGTTTGAGCTATCTTGGGCAGCCTTGGCACCTATTTTTGGGTTCTTCCTCAAGGACCTTGGTTGATCCTTGGGGATCTTTTCTCAGATGTTTTAAACCCAAACATGATCGTATATTATTTTATCACCTCTCACATGAATTTCACCCAAAAAAACATTTAAAACTCGACGAAACATGCTTAGACACACAAGGTCATTTCAAGGCACATCTTTCAAACATCATGGACATTCTTGGATGTTTGACCTCCAAACTCCACAAAACATGACACACTGCCTATATTAGATATATTAACTCATTTAAGGACGCTATAACCTCACGAATCATAAATAAATACATAAAACCACATATGAGGAACATAGGTGACTTAGTCGTCGAACGTCTTAGTCGTCCCTTGACGTTTGACTTCCAATGCACCTGAACTCCTAGACACTGCCTCAATATCATATATTAGACCTATTTATGTCCTTATACCATCATGAAAACCATGTTATTCTCTATTTCATCTAAGTCATATTTGAGGTATTACATTAAAGATAGAAAAGAAGGTCATTATGTGGAACATTGTATGAAGGAAGGTTAAGATATCCTTAAAGTTGGAATTCGTAATGGTATACTTCTTGTGTGAATGGTCGAATAAAGGGTTGTTGTTTGGAACATCATGAAATCATGCTTAGCAAAGACATTGAGCTATCATCTTTGCCATTGTAGGCAGCCCTAGGGACCCTCGTTTGTAGGGTGTGTTATGATTTGGCTATGAATTATATATGGAACCTCTTCATACACACCTCTGTTTATTGAAATACTCTATGAGTAAAAAGGATAGCTCAAAGTGAGTATTCTTGGGTAGTAGCTCTAGATATGAAGGACGCTAGAGTACAAAGAAACCCTTGATATTCCTTTACCATGTGCCTACATTGGATGTGTCCTAGTTTTACCAATTGCGAGTAGAACAACCTTCATCGGAGTAGGTTGTGACTTCGAATTTACTAGATAGTATGGTCTATGTCGGTTATTGACTATTCTCATCATATGGGACACCTATTACTGTTCGAGAAGTTCTCTGAAGTTTAGGTAGTGGTATGGGACGCTATCTAGACATTACATGATTATGCTTTGAAGATGTTAGTGTGTGAATTCCCTAGGTCTTTTCCCAGACAATTATATGAAGTCTTCTAAATACTTAAATGAACTATAGTTGACTTAATGAGATTACGACTTAAGCTAATAAAGGTTGAATGAAAGTATACCTACCTAGGGAAGCTTTAAGGGTTGCTTAGGTAGACTTGAAGAGGGTGTATGGGCGGTCTCTTCATGTTCCACTCAAGTGAATCTTAGAAAAACCTTACGTGGGTATTTGAATGTTTGGAAGGTTAAAATCTTGTCTAAGGTAGTCTTCAGGATCATTTAGGTGTGCTTGAAGAGGGTGTATGGGCGATCTCTTCTTGTCCTACTTATTAAGTCTTAGGATAGACTTGGATAGGAGGCTTGTGTGTTACATAGTTTACTACGAAGTCACTGTAATGTAACTGTAATTTGATATTAATTGGATATGACTTGGAATATGTTTTAAATGTTATGTTTGGTGTTTAAATGTGATTCTTATAATTTTAATATGAAGTTTTAATCAAAAGGAGCATATTTCTTATAAATGATTGTTTGTCATGATTGATGCATTATGTCATACTTAAGACATGCATTGTACTGATTCCATACATTTTATCTATATCTTAAGGTGTAGGTGGAAGTGAGAGGCATCTTGAAGAAAAGCTTGGAAACTAGGACTCTTTAAAGAAAATTTGGGGTATGTCCTCACTTGATTCGAGTTCATTACTATCTTTAGACTTTTTTTATTCAAACTATTATAATAGGCTAAGTATTTCTACATTTCGATTGTATGGGCCGTGCCCCAAGTATTCTTGAGTCTAAGGATGGCGTACGTTGAGACTTAGTATTTTCTATCATTTTTTATGAAAGACGTTTTGAGATATTATTCCTATGAAAAGTTTTAATTCCGCACTAATAATCATACATGTATGAAATGAATGATGTCTAAGGGCTTGTACAAGACTTCCGAGAGGTCAAATACGCCGTGTTGCGATCCAAGAATACCATATGTTCTAGAGTATACTCTCAGGGTGTGACATGTGGTGTGTGTGTTCCCCACAAGTTTAAAATGCAATATTCCTAGTAATAGCAATCATTTCCTAGTGCATTACATTTTATGTGATAACTTAAGTATCTCTAAATCCTTGGTTCAACATCTAGAGAATTTCACCCCGCACCTTAGTCTGGCTTCATGTGTATAATTTAATAACCCATACCATTACCTCATATTAGACATCATAAGTAATGTACCTCTTGGTTACTACTTCACACCAATAGACACTAGTGTATTAGATAGTATCACACTAAATTTATGTTAATAATTATTTTTTTATTAACTACCTACTTTGTCCGTCAAGTAGCTATAAGTCAAAATCTAAAACGTGCACCTATTTAAAAGACTTCTAAATGAAAGAATTACAATGCATGCAAAAACACTATCCAAGAATTGCTTAATTACTAGTTATACGTTGACAATACCTCATGGTTCTCGCAACCCTAGTTATGGATTTACTTACCTATATTAGCAATATCACAATTCATGCTTTTAGATGAAGAAATCATGAACTTATTTAACAAGAAGAATAAACCTAGAAAGTGCAGTTAGAATTTCAAACGAAAAATCTTCAAAATAGAATCAAAAATTTGATAATTTTCTAAAATTTCAAAGAACAATTCTCAAAAGCAAGAACTAGAACAAAAATAATAATAGCCAACCCCAAAAAATTAGTTTTCTATCCTTTATTTATAGAAAACAAAGTCTTAATGATATAGGAATTCAAATAAGGAAAGCTTTGTCAAGCACGCGGCTTCAAACGATGAAACAATTGACGGGTCGTCGATCGATCGACAATCCGTGGTTTGCTTCCGTTAGTCAGGACTTAGAAAATATTTTAGCATTTAAATTTGCACCTTCTCTGAATCAAAAGACAGACCTACAATACGGTCTGTTGATCCATTTACGGTCCGTCGATGCTCATCCGCAGCTCCATACTTAGAATCTTAAATATCAGCAACTGGAACCCTTGCAGTCACAAACAACGATTCATTAGTACGGTCGATCGATTGACGGACAGTTGATGCCAATTGTTGTCCCACACTTTCCTCCATTGCCTGAGTTGCTCATCTACTATCACAACCTATGGAGCGTCGATTGAATGACTGTCCGTCAATTGCCTCCGTAGGTCTGTTTTTGCACTTTTTTTGGTTGTCTTATCCGTTTTGTTCATGAACATCATTCCAGCAAAACAAGACACAAATCTTGTCAAAACCCATACAAGAAGGATTTAGACACACACAACTCTTATGTGAAATGCATCAGAAATACCATAAAATCATGGTACATAAGGATAAGCAGCAGTTGAGGCTCAAGTTGCACAATTGGTTATTCTGACAAAGGATAAGCAGCGTAGGTATAAGAGATTTCAAAAGATGGACCCACCTTAGTTTTAGGGTGGGAAGAGTGAGGACGCTCATGAGTTTCTGACTACATGCTGAGAGTTTCTAAGGGTGGTTGGGTTATCTGATTCACATGGTGGTTTGGTATGTTACACTCCAACTTCATGGGCCAGCAAGAGAGTGGTGGAGAACTTATTCAGTGTCCTTGCCAATTGGATCTCCTTCAGTGAATTGGGAGATATTTTCTAGTTTCTTTCATGACTGCTTCATTCCTTGGAGTGTGATAGAGACCAGTCATTTGAGGTTTAAGCATCTGATACATGACAAATTATCTGTTACAGGGTTTAAGGCCATTTTTGCTAGTTGCCTAGGCATGCTTTGGCTATTATTGTTGACAAGATTGAGGAAATCCGTAGATTCGTGAGGGGCTAACTTTATCTATTAGATTTATTGTTTTTAGAGTATCTCGAGAGGGAGATTTCTTTTGTTCCATTGTGAGAATTGCTGAAGAGGGAATATTGATGAAGACAGGAGTTTGGAATACTAAAAGGGTTTGTACATCAGGTCAGTTTCATGGTGCTTTATCTAGAGGCAGGGGATCACACAAAGAGATTGGTTCCTTCTAGCATCGAGCACCATCCATGCTTCTATGCTGACATGTGAGGCTGGTTAGAAACCTACGGGTTCTTATAGCATGTGTCATGATTCACAATAATGATCTATGGGGTGAGGCAGTTATTGTGGGTTTTCAAGGTCTGCAAAACAGTTCCCGGGTTAGAGATCTTGCTTTACTTGTGTAGATCCCGATCACCTGATGTGACAATGTACATCCCAGAGGGGTCTTGAAGGCCCCAACCTAATTCTTCATTTAAGTCTAGACCACCAGTACCACAGGGTAGAGACTGAGCAAGAGACCCTCCTAGTAGTGGTTGCACAACTTGTTGTAGTTGTACTGCAGCTCAACAGAGTAGGGGTAGAGGTACAACCTAGGTAGGAGGTAGAAAAGGGGCCCACTAATATGATTACTCATGGATACCCAAGGCAGGGACCTCTGATGCTTCTATATAGGTATCATCCTCTTATGTCATCGATGTGCGTTTGTATTTTTTGATCGAGGGTCTACATTTTCTTATGTTTATACCTATTTTTCTATTGAATTTGATATGATATGTAATAGTATGAACGTACCTATTCATGTTTCTACAAATATGGGTGGACCCTTAGTGGTGGATCGTGTGTATTGATTATGTCTTGTTTCTTTGGAGGGTTATGACACTTGGGTAGACTTCAATCATTTTGGGGATGGTGGAGTTTGATGTTATGTTGGGTATGAATTGGCTTCCCCTTATCATTTTGTCCTTAATTGTAATGGTAAAACTGTTACATTAGCAATGCTTGGTGTTCTCAGGGTTGAGTTGAAGGGTGTTAGTGTCTTTTATCATAGCAATGCTAAATCCTTTATGTATGCTCTGAGATTAGTGGAGAGAGGGTGATTGTCTTAATTAGATTTTATTTGAGATAAAAGTTTTGAACCACCTTTCATGGATTCTGTTCCCGTGGTTCTGAATTTTCTCGATATATTTCCTTTTGATCTTCCACGTGTTCCTCCCGATAGGGATATCAATTTTGCTATCGGTTTGGAGACGAGATGCAGGATTTATTTAGTAAGAAGTTTAGTCACTTAGTGTGTCACCTTGGGTTACTCATGTGTTGTTTTTGAATAAGAAGGACGGGACTATGAGGATGTGCATTAATTACAGACAGTTGAATGAGGTAACATTGATGAAAAAGTATCCTCTGCCGTGTGATAATGACTTATTTGATCCGCTACAGGGAGCATCATTGTTCTCTAAGATTGATTTGAAAATTTGGTATCATTAGATGAAGATTAAGGCATCAATATCCCCAAAATAGATTTTCAGACTTGGCATGGAAATTATTTCTTACTAATGTCATTTTGTTGACTAACGCCCTAGCAGCATTCATGGAGTTGATGGACAAAGTGTTTCGGCCATACCTTGATTCTTTTATGATCATCTTCATTGGTGACATTTTTGTTTACTCCAGGACTAAGGAAGACCATGTCCGACACTTGAGAATTGTACTTCAGAGGTTGAGATAAAGGAAGTTGTATGCCAAGTTCTCAAATTGTGAGTTCAGTCTTAGTTTTATGGCATCTATGGGACATTTGGTTTAAAAGGAAGGTATTAGAGTATACCAGGCTAGGATTAAGGTAGTTAGAGGCTGGACGCTACATATTTCTCCTACCAAAATTTAGAGTTTTGTGGGATTACCAGGTTATTATACAATTTGTTCAGAATTTCTCTACTATTACAGCTTTATTGACCATATTGACATGATAGGGTGTTGGTTTTTCAGTTGTCTGATGTGTGTGAGGAGATCTTTCAAAAGCTTAAGACCTTGTTGACTTCAGCTCCTATGTTGACTCTACTGGAGGAGGGTGTAGACATTACTATGTATTATGATGCTTCAAGAGTCGGATTGGGTAGTATATTTATGAAGAAAGGGAAAGTGATTTCTTATGCTACCAGACAATTGAAGTCCCATGAGAAGAACTACCCCACTAATGGTTTAATGTTCAAGTTATGACGTCATTATTTGTATGGGGTGCATTGTGAGATCTTCACTGATCATTAGAGTTTTCATTGTATCTTCAGTTAGAGGGATTTGAACTTGAGGCAGAGGAGATGGCTTGAGTTGTTGTAATACTAAGATGTCACCATTCTATATTATCCAGGGAAGGACAATGTTATGGCCGATGCTTTGAGTAGGAAGACTCCTAGCATGGGGAGTGTTGCAACACTTAGTATTAAGGAGAGACCATTGTCTAGACATGATCAGATATTAGATGATAGTCTTGTCCGGCTGTACATTTCATAGGAGAGTGATGGGATGATTGCTTTTATTGACGCTCAATTTTCTTTAGTCGAGCATATCTGTGAGCACAAATTCGATGATGAGATATTATGTTGTATTCAAGACAAAGTGTTGAGAGGAGAGGCTACGGTGGTTGTTCTTGCTTTTGATGGTGTCTTGAGGATCTGAGGCAGGATTTGTTTGCCCAAGACAGTGAGTTGATTAGCTGGATTCTTGAGGAGGCCTGTGTTCTCGATATTCAATCCATCCGGGAGTAGAGAAGATGTTTTATGGTCTAAGTCAGCATTACTGGTGGTGTGGGATGAAGAGGGATATTTTAAACTTCGGTTCTAGGTGTTTTACTTGCCAACAGGTCAAGTGTGAGCACCAACATCCTGGAGGTGTATCTCATAGGATACATATTCCTACTTTGAAGTGGGAGCAGATCACTATGGACTTTGTTTTGAGTTTTCCTACCACAGAATGTGGTTATGACTCCATTTGGGTTGTTGTTGATAGGTTGAGCACGTCTGTCCACTTCATTCTGGTTTGGGTGAAGTATACGGTAGAGAAGTTAGCCGAGCTATTTATGTCACGACTGGAGAGAACCCCCTCGACCTGACACGGCGTACTCGACCTCTCTAAGGTCTTATACAAGACCTTAGACATCTCTCATCGTATATATATGAAATGTAGTGCGGAATTAAAATATTCATCATTATAGTCGAATTCTTTTATAAAATCATAAGGAAGAACTAAGTCTCAACATACGCCATCTTAAACACAACTCAAATAACATAGGGTAAAGGACCTTTCATAAGTTTGAAACGAAGCTATAGTCTATGACAAAGTCATTTAGAAAAGGAAACTAAAGCATGAGTCATGTCCTCAAACATATGAGGACATACCAATCTTGAGAAAAAATCTATATCCCAAGCTTCAACTTCTAAGAATATTTTCACTTGCCACCTACACTTGTAGAAAAAGAAAGCATATGGAATGAGCACATTAAAGCACTAAGTTGGTAACATGCAATAAAACCATGCAAAAATGGACATTTACTTAAAAGTATGTTTTTCATGCTCTTTTGATTAAACCTCATAAACAAGTATATGAACCATTTAAGATCAATCTTCATATAAAGACATATTCAAGAAATCCACAATATACAACTATCATCACTATAATATTCAGGAAAATTACATGTTTAGTGAAGAGCCCAATAGGTCTTTAAGAATGCGTATTGGGGATACATAGGCATTCCAATGCCCAATATTGAGAAATATTGGGCATAATATAGAAAATTGGCTAAGGGGTATTAGCCAATTTCTATATAATACCCAAATACGCAAAATATTGGGCATACTAGAAAATATTGGCATAAAGGGTATTAGCCAATTTTTCTAAGTATTAATGAGCTTGTTTAAGAAATGTAACTGCAATGAAGACCCTAAGTTAATAAAAACGATGAGTTGTCAACCCAATGCACTATGTACTAGGCATCCAAGTGTCAAGCCTAGTACTATAGCACATGACCATTTAAAATGATCATCAAAATTAAGCAGTGCCCAAGGACATAATGAGGGTCCTTGGGACAATAAGTAAATATTAACAATAGTACATCAATAATAGTTAGTTAGGAATGTACAACCAACCCATGTGCAAGAACATGGGCAAAGCATATGGGAATCGGCCATAGGAGGGGACCACCCTAACCGAATTTGGTTAGGTTAGTTAAGGGGCAGCATGTGTGGACGGGTCCCTCCGTGTGGGGCTAACTACCTAACAAACTCTAGGCTCTAACTTAATGTACTAACTATATAAATAACCTAGGACTATCCAAAATGGACCCATTAGGGCACCCGAAAACCTAGGACAAAATCAGGTTGACACTAACCTAGTACTAGTTAAAGAGACAACTTAGTACCTAACCTAGGATGGTCCAAAAGGTTTGTTATGTTCATAACAACTTAGAGATATTTTAGTAATAACCCTAGGTTACTTATTTAATTAACTTATAATCCTAATTAATTAATTTAAAAGGGCAAAACCGAAATCACAAAGCAATTTCTAGATTTCAATTAAGACAAGAAAAAGAAAACCTAGTACCTAACCTAGGATTGTCCAAAGGAATGGTTATGGTCCGAACAACTTAGGTATACTTTAGTAATTACCCTAAACTACTTAATTAATTAATTTAGAAGCTTAATAATTATTTAAAAGGGAAAATTCAAAATCACAAAGCAATTTCAAGATTTCGGCTAAGAAAAGAAAAAGACAACCTAGTACCTAAACTAGGATGGTTCAAAGGGTTAGTTATGGTTATAAAGACTTAAGGGTAATTTAGTAATTACCCTATGTAACTTAATCAATTAAATTATCCATTTAATTAAATTAAATTAATGGGGTCAAATCGAAATTCTTACTCTAACCTAGTATAACCCAAGAAACATCCTAGTACTTAACCTAGGATAGTCCAAAAGGGTTAATTATTGTTCCAATAACTTTAGGGTACTTTATTAATTGCACTAGGTCCCTTAGTTAATTAAATTATCCATTTAATTAATTAATTCAAAAGGTTCAAAATGAAATTCTTAGGAAAAAATTCAGATTTGACTAAGTGTTGTGTTTTGCTAGTTCTAGTCAATCTAGGAGTGGATTTTTAGTAATTAATTAATTTAATTAACTTATTAATACTTAGTTGATGAGTCAATATCAGTTCCTAAACCTAAAAACTCACGATCAAACTCATAGAAAAGGCGACGCAAAACATTAAGCAACCGAATGAAAGAAAAACAAAAAATTCCATTGATTCTCTTAGGCGATTTCGAGGGTTTCTTCAAGATTTCGTACAAGGTGGTGTTCGTAGATTAAATTCTACAATGTATGGGTATATCTCCTGGAAATCTTTCTCCATGAGAACTTTCTTTCGAACGATTCAAAGATCTTGAAAACTAGGGTTGTTCCCACATTCTCGTCAAACTCTCTTGTCCCTAGTATCCTTTTCGATTCAATGATGAATATGTTAGAGACCATGTTATTGGTAGGTGGTGATGGCTGTTCTTAACGTGTATTGTTCTTGAATGATGAATATCGAATGAACCTATGAACTTGTAGTCATGTAAAGTTAATATTATCATGTAAATTAAGAACCGATCATATGTTAAGTTACGTCCGTGATGTGTTAAGTGATTTATGTGTTTTGGACGAATGTTGACTTGCTGTTGTTGTGATGTTATGAATATTCTAAGTTCATCGAATATTAATATGATGCTGTACAATAGGTTTTAAAATTTTATCACTAAAAGCCATAAACTAAGATTGGCTTAAATGACATCTATGCAATCACATCTTGAATGAATTACCTATCTAATGCCAACAAATTGGTTAACACTACTTTGTCAAAAAGGATGCATGCAAATGACTTTAAGTTTATGTAAATGATTGAGATATTGGCTAATTGTTCATACATATTCTATTTAAATATGAACATACATAAAATTGGCTTATGCCAACAAAAATGGTTATGTAGTTTAATATCCACATGTTGAGGCAAATACTAATCATATGTCAATCTTGTGTAGTTAGAGTATCAAATGATATTATAAGCACTTCTAAAGTAATTCAATGAATCCATAACCAAGGGCATGCCATTCATTTGGAAAACTCCCAAAATGCTCTAAAAGAATGAACTATGAACATATGTAACTCATTGAAAGAAGGGTTCATCGTCCATAAACGATGAAATGAAGCTACTACACAAAAGTAAGGAAGTAACGTGAGTTGTAACATAATTAGAGGGGTCTAAATTAAGTAAGTGACCAGAATGGGGTGTTAAAGGAAGTGAGACAAGTCTTACTTACATCTAAGCTACTTTGTTAAAATAATACTCACGAATGAAGGAGTTAGAATGTGTCAGACTAGTCTCATTAACACATAAGGATGATATGTAAGGACAATTCGCATTTCATCAATGTAAATTAAGGATTATATGTAAGGATAATTCACATTTCATGAATGTAAAGTAAGTATGACAATTCATCAAAAGAGTAAGCAAATCTCAATCTAGAAGCAAGCTTCCATAATGCTTGAGTTAACTCTAAAAGATAAAGAAGATAATGAAAGTGAGAACAACATCGATAGACTAGTTATGACCATGTGCTTGCATGTGTAAGTCTCATGAGATGAGGCTACCAACGAGGTGGATAATTAGTCTTATTAAGTCTCTTGTCTTTGAACTATGTCTAGCCAACATAGGAACTAGCCAATGGTTTCCACCTAAGAGATCTAGGTATGTTTCGATTTTACCTTGGCTAGTGATTCTACCTCTTTTCGGTGTGGGAAAGACACCAAATTTCATGTTTAGCTCACATGATCTATGTCGGTTAATGCTCACGACATGTTCTTTGTTCACTGTAGTCGTGAGCCACTCCTTTTTGATGTGGAGTGAACACTTGAGATGGATTGGCCTTAGCTGGGAATCACCCCTTCTCGATGTGGGGCAGACACTGCATTTCATGAGTAGCTCACATGATCTAGACTCATTTTAATCGATGAATCACCTCTTTTTGAGATGTGGGGAAGACACTGGATTTCATGTTAGATCACATGATCTTACTTCTAAAGATGTCTCTATGAAAGTAAGAAACAATGATGATGGAACATATGTTCAAAGTGAGCTATGAAGAAGATCTTAAGAATGTCAATTGCCAATATCAATACTCATGAAGTTTCAGCAAATAATGGGCAAAGCCAAATAATATTGGCTTACAATGACTTCTTATATGATTCCAAGAAGAGAAGTAGGAATATCATGGTAATTAAATAATTTATATCTTCCCTAACATGAAAGTAATGAAACATATGGCATAGCCGATAAAACTGGCCTATGAAATGTTAATCAATACATAGTGTAAAGTATAAGATAGGAAAATCATTCCATAGTCCTTGGATTACTTACTTGATTTGTTGTGGATATGGGATTACAATAAATCATTGCACTTCTAAGTAAAACATAGGATCAAATAAATCATTGATCTACACAACAAGAAGAAGGAAAAAACTTAAAAATAAACTAAGGCTTGTGCAAACATTGGAGTACGAATAGATGCCTCAAGGTATATAAACAGGGTTAATAACCAATTAATGGGCATATCCAATAAAGATTGGCCTATAAATACATTCATACCCAATTTAAGAATGAAATATTTAACTTTTATGTTTAGTAGACAATAATGGAGCATGGATTATGAATAAACTAAAGAATGGGCATAGCCAACAAATATTGGCATATATATATAATCATAACCAAAGGAAATAAGAATGAAGAATCTAAAGTAGTGTAGCCAAATCATCTCCTTCGTCTTGTGAATTGCTTACTAAATTCATTGTAGGTATGGGACTACAATGAATCATTGAAATTGTAAGTGACACATGATACTAAAGGATATCACGAACTACACAACAAGAAGAAGAAACATAATGAAAAGTGATCTAAGTGTCAAAAATAGGGCTCTCGGGTTTGGACTATCAAATTTCCAAATCTTCGCTCGAGTTGTTCAAAAATTATGTTGATGATTCTAATGTCTTGTAATAAAATAGAAAATGAGTTGTGTGCTTTGAATGAATTAAAATAAATTATATTCATTCCACAATTCACAGCTAACGATTAAGGAAAGTCTATTGATTATACTTTGTTGTTTAGGAAGAGCTTTCCTTGATCATGCATAGCCTTATGTGTATGTGTGAATACACCCATACTTAGTACAAGTTGTGTACTAACCCTATACAAAATTTACTATTTTATAGGTGCAGGTCAGAGGACAGATTGAAGACAGTTGAAGCGGTTTGGACATCAGCGTTCTCCAGACCATTTGATAGGTCCTCTGGATTTCAAGGATGCTACAATGCTAGTCTTGTAACATTCCGGAAAATTACATGTCCAGTGAAGAGCCCAATAGGTCTTTAAGAATGCGTATTAGGGACACATAGGCCTTCTAATTCCCAATATTGAGAAATATTGGACATAGTATAGAAAATTGGCTAAGGGGTATTAGCCAATTTCTATATAATGCCAAAATAAGCACAATATTGGGCATATTAGAAAATATTGTCTTAAAGTGTGTTAGACAATATTTATAAATGTTAATGATCTTGTTTAAGAGATGTACTTGCAATAAATAACCTAAGATAAAAATCTTAATTTTTCATTTCTCACATAAAAGGTATGAGGCATCCAAGTGTCAAGCCTAGATACCATAGCAAATGATCAATTAAAATTATCATATAGATTAAGCAGTGCCCAAGGACATAGTGAGAGCCTTGGGAAGATAAATAAACATTCCCAAATAAACCATAAATAATATTTAGTTAGGAAAGTGCAACCAAAACATGTGCAAGCACATGTGCAAGATATATGAAGAAGCTGCCAAAGGAGGGGACCACCCTAACAAAATTTATGGTTAAGGTAGTTAGGGGGGGTAACGTGCACAAGGGAACACTCCATGTGGGGACTAACCTTTCTACAAATTCTAGACTCTAAAATACTGCCCTAAATGACAAAATAACCTATGACTAACCGAAATGGACCCATTAGTGAAACCGACAACCTAGGACCAAAACCGGGTTGACACTAACCTAGTACTAGTTAAAGAGACAACCTAGTACCTAACCTAGGATGGTCCAAAAGGTTATTTATGGTCCTAAAAACTTAGGGGTACTTTATTAATTCTCCTAGGTTACCTAATTAATTAATTAATTAAAAAGGTCTAAAACTTAAAATAAAAAGGAAATTTTAAGATTTCGGTTAAGACCAGAAAGGGACAACCTAGTATCTAACCTCGGATGGTCCAAAGATTTAGTTATGATCCTAAATACTTAAGGTTAATTTAGTAATTACCTTAGTCTAGGGGCAAAACTTAAATCACAAAGCAATATCAAGATTTCGGTTAAAACAAGAAAAAGACAACCTAGTACCTAACCTAGGATGGTTCAAAGGATTAGGTATGGTTATAACGACTTAAGGGTAATTTATCAATTACCCTAGGCAACTTAATTAATTACATTATCCATTTAATTAATTAAATTAAAGGGTTAAAATCAAAATTCTTACACTAACATAGTACAACTCAAGAAACATCCTAGTACTTAACCTAGGATGGTCCAAAAGGGTTAATTTTTGTTCCAATGATTTAGGGTAACTTTAGTAGTTACCCTAGGTACCTTAATTAATTAAATTAGTCATTTAATTAATTAATTTAAAGGGGAAAAACGAAATTCGTTGGACAAGTTTCAGATTTGACCAAGTATTGTGTTTTCCTAGTTCTAGTCAATCTAGGAGGGGATTTTTAGTAATTAGTTAATTAATTTATTTAATTAACATATTAAGACCTAAGTTTAATGAGTCAATATAAGTTATTAAACCTAAAAATCACGTTCAAAATCATAGACAAAAAGGATACAAAAAACAGTAAGCAACAAACGCAAGAAAAAAGGCAGAAAATTTATCGATTTCTCTAGGGCAATTTCAAGGTTTCATTCAAGGTGGTCTTTGTAGATTAAGTTCTACACAAGGCATGGGTTTCTCTCCTGGACTTGTTTCTCCAAGAGAACTTTCTTTCAAATGATTCAAAGATCTTGAAAACTAGTGTTGTTTCCCGTCGTTCTTATCGAACTCCTTTCCCTAGTATCCTTGATACAATATCAATGTTGAATAGGTTAGAAATCATGTTGTATTTATGTGGTTCTGGCTGATCTTAATGTGTATGGTTTTTGATTAAATTATGATTGAATGAACCTATTAATTGGACTAGTTTGATGATAAGTGTTAATATGTGAATTAAAAGAATGATACTATGTTAAAGATATGTCCAAAAATGTTATGTATGAAGATGTTACGGTCTATTGTGCATACTTGCTGTTAATATGACGTTATGAAGATGTTCAAGTCATAAAATTTTAATATGATTTTTTCCATTACGACTTTAAAACGTTACTCTAAAGTCATAAATTAAGATAAGCTTAAGAAGGCTTCTATGAAATCATATCTTGAATGAATTGGCTATCTGGTTCCAATAAAATTGGCTAACTGTATTTGTCAAAATGAATATATGCTAATGGCTAGAAACTTATGTAAATTATTAAAAGAATGTCTAAGGGTTAATATATATGGCAAATTAAATATGAACATACGTAAATTTGGCTTATGCCAATAAGAATGAATTTGCTAGTCTAACATTCCAAATCTTGAGCCAATACTAATCATATGCTAAATCTTTTGTAATTAGAGTATCAAATGATAATATAAGCACTTCTAAAGTAATATCAATAAATCCATAACCAAGGGCATGACACTCATCGGGACAACTCCCAACATGCTCTAAAAGAATGACATTTGAACTCATAAAACTCATTGAATGAAGTGCTCATCGTCCATAAACGATGATTGAATATTTTACACTAAAGTAAGTACGTAACGTGAGTTATAACAAAATTAAAGGGGTCTAAAGTAAGTAAGTGACAAGAATGGGGTGTCAAAGGAAGTGAGAAAAGTCTCACTTAGACCTAAGCTGCTATGTTAAAAGAATACTCGCGTATGAAGGTGTTCAAAGGTATGATATGTAAGGAAAATTCACATTTCATCAATATAAAGTAAGGATGACCAATAATAAATAGAGTAAGTAAATCTCAATCTAGAAGCAAGCCTCCATAATGCTTGAGTCAACAGTAGAAGATAAAGAAGAAATGAACATTCACGTAAAGGGGTGTGTAATTATGAAAAACAAATGTTCTACTTTTAATTAATGTGGTGACAACATGATAAGAGGATAATGTGAAAGATGAGAGCCATAACAAATGAGCCTAAGTAAATGTTATAAAAATGTACTGACCTATGAGAGTGTAAAGCTAAAGAAGAGACCAGTCCCTATGAACACTCTAACGAAAGTATTGAGATTAATTTATACTTAATAATAATGATCAGATGAGAAATCATCTATTGAGATATGATGTCCTCATACTAGAATCAAACTTTCATGATGTATGAGTTGAATGTAATGGAACTTTATACTGAGCACCGGCTGGCAAGCTATGAGCAGTGATGCCTTCTTTTGGGAAGGGCAGAGGTTCACGTAACTCTCATGAGATGAGACTGTCCGGCATGACGGGTATGGGTTTCCTTATATCTCCTAGTCTTTAAACCTATACTGCCAATATAGGTATCTAGCAGGGTTCAATTCCCTATGTACGCTAGCATGTTTTGGGTCACTTTGGCTGGTGATTCCACCTCTTTTCGGTGTGGGGCAGACACTGAATTTCATGATGCTCACATGTTCTATGTCGTTAAAGTTAAAGTTCCCAAATAAAGAATGAGGTCAGCCTCAAAGTATGAAAGATAATGAAATGAACGATATCGAAGGTGTTTGTGCAAGACAATTAGGAGGTGAAATCAGATTCAAGCAATGACATTAGGTCATTCGTGGTCATTTCACTTCATGATCCCGATGAGAGTGTTAAAATTCATCATAGGTATAGCTAGTGTATACATTAGCCTACGAATGAATGAAATGAATAATGTCAAGTACGAATGAACGAATGAAGCAGACTTTGTGTTTGCTAAAGAAGGCCCTCGGGTTGAGGTCCCATATGTTAGGCCCCCACTTGAGATGTCTTAATGCTACATCAATGATTCCAAAGTCTCGTGTATATGAAATGTATAATATATAAAACATGAAAGTAATGAAATAAATGGCATGATCAATAGAGAATTGCTTTTGAAAGGTAATGAATATATAATGTAAAGAATGACTCACTATAAGGTAGGGAAATCATTCCTTAGTCCTTGGATTACTTACTTAATTCATTGTGGGTATGGGACTACAATGAATCATTGCACTTGTAAGTAAAACATAGGATCAAAAGAATTATTGAACTACACAACAAAAAAGAAGAAAAAGACTAACAAATAAACTAAGGCTTGTGCCAATATTGGAGTATGAATAGATGCCTCAAGGTATATAAACAGGATTAATAACCAATTAATAGGCAAAGTCAATAAAGATTGGCTTATAAATACATTCATACCCAATATAAGAATGAAATATTTATCTTGTAAGTAACGTAGCCAATAATGGAGCATGAATTATGAATCAACTAAATAATGGGCATAGCCAATAAATATTGACATATATATATATATATATACAATCATACCCAAAGGAAATAAGAATGAAGAATCTAAAGAAGAGTAGCCAAATCATCTCCTTCGTCTCGTGAATTTCTAACTTGATTCATTGTAGGTATGGGACTACAATGAAAAATTGCACTTGTAAGTGAAACATAAGATTAAAGGATATCATTGAACTAAATAACAAGAAGAAGAAACATATTGAGAAATAATAGTGTCAAAAATAGGGCTCTCGGGTTTGGACTATCAAATATCCAGATCTTTGCTCGAGTTTTTCTAAAATTATGTGGATGATACTAATGTTTTGTAATCATATAGAAAATGATTTGTGTTCTTTGAATGCATTAAAATACATCATGTTCATACCACAATTCACATCTAACGATTTAGGAAAGTCTAGTCACTAGGCTTTCCAGAAATAGCATGATGTTTATGAAGAGCTCTCTTTGATCATGCATAGTCTTATGTGTAAGTGCATACACCCATACTTAGTGCAAGTGGTGTACTAACCCCTACTATTTACTATTTTATAGATACAGGTTAAAGGACAGATTGACGACTCTTGCAACCGTTTCGACATCAACGTTTCTCCATGCTATTTGGTAGGTCCTCTTGATTCCGAGGATGCTACAATTTTAGTCTAGTTTTAGACAAAGCTAGTAGATGTTGTCCCTAGCGTTTATTTCGTACTTTCATTTCAAAGATTTTGTAATAAGGCCGCATTTTGCAAACGTATTTATGATATATTCTTATTCTGTTTCGAATTGATTCTTATGATATATGGTTGTTACATTTATGTTGAGCTTAGTATATGATGAATTCATGAAATAACTATATTAAGTCTATGTATACTTCATACGTTTAGAAGTTTTAAAGTTTCTGCTAAAATTAACCATATGAATGTGATGAATGCATGATGAGGCTTGTCTGCGACCTCTGAGAGGTCAATGACGCCGGTAGCGATTCGGATTCCAGAATCTAGATCGTGACAAGTCTAGCCATAGTTTTAGAAATAGCTAGTGGATGTTGTCCCTAGGGTTTCTTTCATACTTTAATTTTAAAGCTTTGTATAAGGCCGTGTTTTGCAAACTGTTTTTTTATATTAATTCTTTGTTTCGATTTGATTCCTTATGTTAGATGGTTGTTTCTTTACTTTGAGCTTAGTATATGATGTTACTATCTAATAACTATATGAAGTCTATGTATACTTCATAAATTTAAAAATTCTTAAATTTTCCGCTAAAATTAACAATATTATTGTGATCGACCTCTGAGAGGTCAACGACGCCGGTTGCGATTCAGATTCCAGAATCTGGCTCGTTACAATCACTTAGTAACCATATAAACATATAGACCTCCTACCGAAGGTCATCCTGAGACACACCTATGTAAGAGATGACGCGACCGCCGATACAACCCATTCACACACACTTAAGTGCTCCTCAAGACTTCCCAAAGTAAGATTATTTCCTTTTCATCATTTAGACTCTCTACGTGAGGTTACTCTAAGAATCATCTAAGTAAGACATGAAAGACCGCCTATACACCCTCTTCAAGCCTACCTAAGTAATCTTAAAAGATACCCTAGATATGACCTTTCTATTAAACATACATTAACTTAAGTTAACATTATTCATTAAGCCATTTATGAGGCAATTAAGGATTTAGAGAACTTCATATAATGGTCTTGGAGGATATAGGGAACTCACCTAGCATCTTAAAAGCTTACTTGTGCTATCTATAGATAGCGTCCCATTCCACTACCTACACGTTGTAGAACCTATCCAATGACTAGAGTATACATCCCATATGATGAGAATAGAATTAACTGACATAGACCATACTAGCTAGGTATGAATCCGGCGTCATAAGATCCCACAGCGTGGAAGGTGTTCCAATTTCCAAAGGTAGAACTATTAATCATCCCATGTTGGCACATGGTTCATGAATATCAAGGGTTCTTTTCTACTTTATTCTTGTCTAAAGTAGAGCTACTACCACAAGCATATTCTCTCAGTGCTTTGCCTTTGTTCTCATAGAGTAATTCATTCATGTACTAGTATTTGAGAAGGTACCATCATGAAGGCCTACAAACTTATAAAACTCCTTCTTCCAAGCATGGGTTCACTAGGGCTGCCAACGAAGGTCTATTAGGATAGCCCTTATTAATTCCTTAGAGAAGGTTTCATGCCTTTCCAACCAACCTACCCCTAAGTCCATCATTCCATTTAAAAAGGACACTATTATGGTCATTCACTTCAAGGCTTCTGTTAACCTTCTTTTTATTATTCAAGGATTCACATTCACTTAAGGGTCTAGACCTATCAAGAAGGGGCACCATGCTTAGGTCTACAAGTTTAACACATACTCTAGAGGACCTCATTTAATCATTCAAGGAAAGGCACCAACTTACGTATACCTATACTAGACTTCCATTCATTCATTCATTCAATATCATTCAACTGCCACGTAGGGATAACTAGTCTGCCACACAAGATACCACATCATTCTTTAATGTCTCTCCCAGTCCTTCACATTATATATCATCAACTAGAGAGGAAACATATCAAATCATAGAATTGTAGACTCATACAAGATCATAAAGACATCTCAAGAATATTTTCACTTTATACCTTCACATATACCATATCATGATCATACCATAATTCACAAAATAATGCCAACAGGGTCAGATTCATAACGATTATATCAAGTAAATACCGCCACCATAATCAAACACCAACAATTCAATATCAATTCAAAGCTCAACGAAGGAATTAGGACACATAATAGAGATATTACCCATAACAATATACATAAGACTAAGCCAATAATTCAACTTAATAAATGATACATCAATACTCAATATAGATATAAACATTATTAGGCAGCCATGAACAATCCTCACATTAATCAATACATACTTCAATATCCCAATATAATCTACACATGAATTCAATACAATTCAGTCATGATCAATTCACCCACATTAGAGCTAAAATTAGGAATTCATGTAATACATGGGTTCATGGATTTTATGGTCTTAAAACATACAATTAACATCAGTTACTTCGTAAAACATTGATTTAACTCCTTTCATGCAAGAACCCATGCTTAAAATTCAAAATAAGATTTTATGGTTTTTGGAAGAATCTTTGAAAAGCCGTTGGAATTTGTCTCCTTGAATGGAAGAAGTGTTAAGGATGAAACACAATTCCTTTATTGGACAATAGACACGAAATTGAAGGATAAATCAATGAATAACTTCAATCTTATCTTCAACCTTGCTCCAAGCTTCAATGGAGTCTAGCAAGAATTCTATTTTGATCTTGGATTTTGATTTTGATTTTGAATAATGAGGTCTAAGTCTAGGTTATAGTCTTAACTAACTTAATATACCATAAAAGACAAAAATAATTGTCCATGAATTAGTGAGTACCCTATGTGAATTTCCTAAAGCGTCGTTGCATTGGCCGAGACACCTGCAAAATATTGCAGGTGTAAATCGACGTTCCAGTCAATGGGGAATTGATCAACAAACGGACCTTCCAGCTGGTCCGTGGTTTCGATCAGAGAGTGAAATTTGGGGGTTTATCTTTCACAACCATGTGTGGAGAAATGGCCCCAGACGACAAAGTGTACACTGAACAACGGGGCGTCGTTTGGTGCTTCTGGTTTGGGACTGCATTTAGCAGTTTCTTGTCAAGGTTTGGATCCTCCTCAAGGACCCTTTGAGTGGTCCTTGGGGATTCATTTCTGGAATTTTTGACCCTAAATAGGTTCATTTAGAATTTAGGGTCCTCTCTTATAAATTTAGACACCAAACAACACGAGAAACATGTAAAGGCTCACTAGCACACACAACAACTTGTTTCCAAAAGTCTTGGACGTTCTTTGACGTTTGACTTCCAAGCTCTTCAAACTGACTTCTAGTATTATAATTCACCATTTTTATGCCTTATTAACTCGGTACACACATTTTACGCTCTAATTTAACCAAGGTCATTTTGAGGGTTGTTACAATTTATCAGTCAGATTGTGCGACTACATGGGGTTTCAATATCTATCATATCAAATCAGGGTTCATTATTTACTTCTAATTTTTTGAAAGCATTACAACATGGTTTGTGTACTTAGTTAGATATGAGTATGGTTTTTTCACCCCACACAGATGGTCAGTCCGAGCGGACAATTTAGGTGTTGGAAGACATGCTTCGAGCTTGTATCGTCGATTTTAGTGCTAGATATGATCGTCATTTGCCCTTAGCAGAGTTTGACTATAATGATAGTTATCACTCTATTATTTTGATGGACCTATTTGAGGAGTTGTATGACAGACAATGTAGGTCTTTGATCGGGTGGTTTAATTCAGCGGAGATGGACTCTTTGGATACAAACTTCTTACAAAAGTTATGGAGAAAGTCGGTATGATTTAGTATAGACTATTGACATCCCAAATTCGATAGAAGAGTTATGCAAACCGGAGAGTTATAAACTTTGTGTTTATGGATGGTGATCATGTTTGGCTCCGAGTATCACCCATGAAGGGTGTGATGAGGTTCGGAATAGGGCAAGGTTAGCCCTAAATTCATTGAACCTTTTGAGATTTTGAGTAGAATGGGAGAAGTGGCCTATAAGTTTTCGTTGCCTCCTTGTTTGTCGATAGTTCAGCCTCTTTCCATGTCAATATACCTTACAAGCATATTTCTGATGAATCTCATGTGCTTTCACTCAATTCTTGAAATTTGAGGATAAGTCTATAGCTATATTGGATAGGCAGAATCAAAAGCTTAGGACTAAAAGATTGCTTTAGTGAAGTGTAGTGGAAACACCGATCAGTGGCACAGGCAACTTGGAGACAGAGTTTGAGATGCGAGCCATATATCCTCATCTTTTTAGGCTTGAGGTACTTTCTTTCACCTTATAATCGAGGACAAACATGATTTTTAGTGGTTGATAATGTAACAACCCATAAGGTTATTTTTGGAAATTTTTAATATTCATTTAACTTGAGTAAATTAATTGATGGATAAATGTATATAATTGACTTAATCGATATATAGGCTAAGTTATTCAATTTTTTCATTTTGAGTACATAAATAATATTTCTTTAAGTAAAAGAAGATCTAACTGTAGAGAGAGATTACCTTTTTGTGGCTTAAACAAGAACATGACGAATACGGGTAATTCCAACCAAACTTCAAGCTTTGTTCATGTATATGTGATAGTTGGATGTGAATTAGTTATTGTAATTTGTATTCGATGAATTGTTTATGCACGTAGATAAAATGTCAATGATACTATAGAAAAGGGAATGGTAAGTAGAATATATCGGTTGCACCGTGCTCAAATTTTAATGAATATTATCATGAAACATTAATGATACACTACGCGGATAAAATAACCACTATATTGGGTGGTTGGAAATAATTTGGAGGGAATACATACATACATACATACATATATATATGTATATATATATATATATATATATATATATATCTTCAGCAAACTTTAGAACAATTAAGTGGCAACTACGCTCCAAAAAAAATCAGGTAAAATTTTTGTACTTTGATTTACCTTGTTCACAACCTTACCAATATTTTAGTGTTAGAAATATTATATTTTAGAATACGGAAAGTTCAAGTTTCATTCAAATTAAGTGGGGACAATTTTGTAATGTATATTTGTAGGGTTAATGCTAAGAGTGTTGAGGTAATCATTGGAAAATAATGTTTTGATGGAATAAGTTAGTGCTCTGAATATTTCTTGGGAGATCTGAACAATATTGGTTCGGTGTTATTATTTGGAAAATGATTCATTATTAAAGTTCATTGATTATGTATGAAACTTTGATTTCAGTCTTTCTTATAGTTATCACATTATGATTCAAATGTTTAAATTTTGATATATGAAATCACTGATTACATGTTTCTTACGAAAACTATTATAATTAATATTGGAAAAATTGAAACTTAACCTTAGGGTTGAAACTTATGAACTTGATCATAGATTTTGGCGAGCTTTTGGTTCTAGGTTAAACCTAGAGTAATATGAGTGATGATTAGTTTCAAAATCATATTTCCACGACTGGAATCTAGACCCCAGACGAGACCGGCGTCGTTGACCTCTCAGAGGTCGCAGACAAGCATACGTCATCCTTACTTCATCTAGGTTAATTTTAGAAAAAAATTTGAAACTTTTTGTTTCTTAACATACATGTATACATAATACTTAAAATCATATGCGTTCACAAATCAACAATCTAATAAAGAGATAATCAAATGAAAGAATCAGTTCATAATTTTATTAAACGTATTTTTACAAAAATAAAACCAATACAAAATTTGAACAAAAGTGAAAGAAACACTAGTGGAACATGCTGCACTAGCTATAGCCTACATATAAGCTAGATAATAACGATAGACATCCTCGAAAGCATGAGGGCCTACCAAGTCCGCATGAAAGCTCCACGTCCGATAGCTGCAACGTCAACCTGCAAGCTCTAGCGTCCACTTGTGCCTGCATCTAAAATTGTAGAATTGTATGGGATTAGTACACACTTGTACTAAGTATGGGTATATGCAATCACACACAAAGGACATGCATGAGTAACAACAACTCTTTCCTAACGACATGATTATGGAAAGTCAAGTCAGTGTACTTGCCAAAATGGGATTAGGAAAGTTAGTGAGCTTTCCAAATTTGGATTAGGAAAGTTATGCCATGAGAGTAACATGCATCATCATACTTATCATATTGCACACATCACATAACATTTGACACATAGCACATATTATTTTACATATAGCACATAACATCTTTCATATCATTCATTCATGCACCATGAGACCTTGGAATCATGGACTTGACATTAAGACTTCCCAAAATGAGGGCTCAACATATGGAACCTCAACTAGGGAGTCTTCTTTAGCAAATACATAGTCTTCTTCATTCATTCATACGTACTTCATTTCATTCATTTGTAAGCTAGTGTAAACACCAGACAGACCTAGGATGTAGTTTAAGAATTTCATCGGGTTCGCTATGCAATGACCAAGAATGACCTAGTGTCATTATTTAAGTGTATCTCACCTCTTGATTATCCTATCCTAACACCTTTGGTATCATTCATTTCATTATGTGCATTACTTGAGGCTGGCCTCATTCTTTCAATGGGAACTTTAACTTTAACCGACATAGATCATGTGAGCATCATGAAATCCAGTGTCTCACCCACACCGAAAAGAGGTGGAATTACCGGCCAAAGTGACCCAAAATATACTAGCGTACATGGGAATTGAACCCAGCTAGATCCCTATATTGGCATGATAGGTTCGAAGACTAGGAGATATAAGGAGACACATACCCGGCATGCCGAACAGTCTCATCTTATAAGAGTTATGTGAATATCCTCCCTTCCCAAAAGAAGGCATCACCGCTCATAGCTAGTCTATCGGTGCTCAATATAAAGTTCCATTCCATTAAACTCATACCTCACGGAAGCTGGCTTCTAGTATGAGGACATCATAGCTCAATAGATGATTTCTCATCTCATAACTAGTATTAAGTATGCATTAACTTCAATACATTCATTACAGTGTTCATAGAGACGGTTCTCTTCATTAACTTTACACTCTCATAGGTGAGTACGCTTTGATAACATTCACTTAGGCTCATTTGAGATTTCTCTCATCTTTTACATTAGAATCTTATCATATTGTCACCATATTCATTAACTTTTGCACATTTTCTCTTCATAGTTACTCACTTCTTATTACGTGAACGTTCATTTCTTCATATGTCAATGCACTCGGCCATTTAGTCTGTTTCACACTCTTACTTAACCCTTTTAGGGTTTTATAATTTCACTGTGCATTTCATCATTTCATTACATACATCTTAGGTTCACTTACTTCTAAACGTATGCTATACTTATGGGTCTATACATACAAGTCATGAGGTTTCATTCATAGTTCGTTTAAGTGATTTATATCTTCCTAAGATTATGTGATATAAGACTTATGCATCTTGTATGTATGCCAACATATCGATTTTGATCTAAGTAGGTAGTATTATTCTTGAACATTTAATTCGCGTATGACTTACGTATCAATACACATTGAACACACATAAACACATAATTTATGACAGCATGCTTAACATTCACATAACTCCAAACATACATACATGAACACAATCAACAAGAAAACACATTACACTCCTAAATTCTACAAGCAAACATACCCAACCTACAAATCGATGGGAGCTAGTGACAGGGAACATGTAAAGGGGAACAACCCTAGTTTTTGGATCTTAATATACTGAACCTTATGGGGTCTGTTGAGAAACGTTCAAACCTTGACCTGCTGTCCAAAGTTTCTCATCCAAATTCATGTCCAACACCAAAAACCTCAACCCCAATTCGACGAACAACCCTCTGTTTGCCTAACGTGATTGAGTAGTTGTTTGTTTTTATCTTTCACTGTGTTCTTCAGGTGTGAAGAACTTTGGTCAATTTTTTTGTTCTTGAAGTTATGTTGGAAGAGAATACGTGAATGAGAGAAGAGAGAATGATTGTGAAGTTAGATAGACGTGAGAGAGTGAAACGTGAAGGTAGTTTAGGCTTAGGTAAGGACTTAGTCAAACTAGGACTCTCCTTAACTTTTTAAAAAGATCTGATTTTCCTTTTTATTAAATCAGCTAATAAATATTAATTAATTAAGTTAATTTACCAATTAAATCATTGCTTACACCTAGGTTCGAACCCGGGTGGAGCAAGACTTCACTCAAAAAACTAATTTTCGGCCCTCTCTCCCCAAATTTTCCCTACACCTTATTGATTAACTGATTAATTACATATTTAGGGTAATTACAATACTAACCTTAGCCAGGAAAAAGACCAGTTTACCCCTAGACCCTCCAAACTTAAGATTTCCCCTTTTTAAGTCCGGTAAAGACTCATCCGGGTAAATCTTCATATTCGGGAGCCCTACATGGCTGGACCCAACCTTTCCTAGATCAACTAACTCCCTAAGTTAGTTAGCTTGGCTGTTGCAAGGGTTCAGAGTTCTGGTTCTACGCGCATCAATTTTTATTAACCCGGTCTAATCGTAGGCATTCTAGACACATTAAGCATTACTTAGCATGTCCATTTTTAGGTTTGTTACATTATCACCCCCTTAGGAACATTAGTCCCCGAATAACACTAGTAACTATCTAGCGTAGTTCTAGTCAAATCATAACATAGTTACTATACACAATCAAGCAATAGAAACAAAGAATGGAGAGTAAGAAAACTTAGACTTAAGAGTAGGAAGTCTAACCTCAAGAGCTGAAAAGATGAGGGTAGAGGGATCTCATATCGGCCTCAGCCTCCCATGTAGCACCCTCAACAAGATGATTCCTCCACATTTCCAAGTCAGATTCTCAATAATTTGAGTAAGACCGTCAGGCTTAAGATGTTCTGCCTTAACCTGTTTACAATTAGGACACTTGGCCACATATTAAGCAATGTCCTTCTTCATGACATCCCACCAATAGATATGCTTAAGATCATGATACATCTTATTAGAACGTTGATGTATGGAATATGTGGAACCATGGGCCTCTGCAATGATCCTGGTCCGCAAATCATCCACATCTGGTACATACAACCTGTCTTGGTACCTAAGTATGTCGTCATCTCCCAAAGTAAAGACTCATTCATCTTAACCAACACTAAGTCCTTCAGCTCCATCAACACTGGTTCAAGATGCTGACCCTCCTTGACTTCAACAACTAAGGATGATTCAGAACTAGGATGAACTGAAACACCCCTACTAGTAGAGTCAACTAACTGCACACCCAGTCCGACAGTCTATGTATATCTTTTACCAACTCCTTCTTCTCATCCTCAATATAGGCTGTAGTTCCCATGCTCATCCTACTCAAAGCATCAGCTACAACATTAGCCTTACCTGAATGGTAGTGGACATTCATGTCATAGTCCTTCAACAACTCCAACCACCTCCGCTGATGTAGATTCAACTCCCTCTGTGTGAAAAAATACTGTAAACTTTTATGGTCTGTGAACACATCCACATGAACTCCATACGAGTAGTGCCTCCACAATTTTAGTGCAAACACCACAGCTGCCAACTCCAATTCATGAGTGGGATAATTCTTTTCATAAACCTTGAGATGTCTGGATGCATAAGTTATCACCTTACCACCCTGCATAAGAACACAACCCAAACCAACCCTAGATGCCTCAGAATAAATAGTGTAATTCTCACCACACTTAGGCAAAGTAAGCACCGGGGCTGAAGTGAGTCTGTCCTTGAGCTCCTGGAAACTCTTTTCACAAGTCTCCATCTATTCAAACTTGGCCTTCTTCTTAGTCAAAGATGTCAGCGAGGCAGCAATCAAAGAAAAACCCTCCACGAACCTATGGTAGCAACCAGCCAATCCCAGAGAGCTATGGATATTAGTGGGAGTAAGAGGTTTTTGCCAAATCTTAACAGCGTCAGTCTTCGTGGGATCTACCTACACAGCTTTGTTGGACACAACATGACCCAGGAAGGTCACTGATCTAAGCAAAAATTTAAAGTTGCTGAATTTGGCATACAGCTGATGTTTTCTAAGTACCTGCAAAATAAGTCTCAAATGTTGTTAATGCTCTTCCTTGGTCTTATTGTAGATGAGAATGTCATCAATGAATACTATGACGAAAGAGTCAAGGTATTCACAGAAGACCCTGTTCATGAGATCCATAAATGCAGCAGGTGCACTCATAGTGACCATAACGGGTACGAAAGGTTGCCTTTGGGATATCTCCATCCCTAACCCTAAGTTGATGGTACCTTGAAAAAAGATCAATCATCAAGAAGAAACTAGACCCTTGAAGCTGATCGAACAAGTCATCTATTTTAGGCAGTGGATACTTATTATTGAAAGTTACTTTGTTGAGCTGCCGATAATTGATACACATTCTAAGGGTTCCATCTTTCTTTTTCACAAACAACATTGGTGCGCCCCAAGGGGATATGCTCGGCTAAATGAAACCCTTATCAGTGAGATCTGTTAACTGCAACTTTAACTCTTTGAGTGTAGCTGGAGCCATTCTGTAAGGAGGAATTGAAATTGGTATCGGGTTCTAAGTCGATACCAAAGTCAATCTCTAGAGGGGGAGGAACTCCATGCAAATAATCAGGAAATACATCTTGGAACTCATTCACTACAGGCACTGAGTATATAGAAGGAACATCATGATCTAAATCATTAAAACTCACAAGATGACATAATAACCCATTGGACATCATTTTATTGGCCTTAAGGTTCGAAATCAAGGGATTAGGACGACTCGAGTTGTACCCCTCCCAGACTAGCTCTTCTTCATTAGGGAAACGAAATCTCACAAGCCTACTATGACAATCCATGCAAGCATAACAACTATGAAGCCAGTACATACTAAGAATAACATCAAAATCATGTATGGGTAACTTAACCAAGTCTGTACACATAGTCTTACCACATACAACTATTGGGCAATCCTTGTATACTCTATCAGTTCTTACGTTTTCTCCTAAAGTTGTACTAACCACTATAGGATCATGCAGAACTTTAGGCAATATCTCAAAAGTGAGAGAAAGAAAAGGAGTTACAAAGGAAATCTTAGACCCTAGATCAAGTAAAGCATAAAGAAATGTTGAGAATACTTACAGCATATCTGTGACCACATCAGCGGACTTTTCCTGCTCCTCCCTGCCCTTAAAGGCGTAGAACCTATTCCTCTTAGGAGGCTCGTCTGCTGCTGCATCCTATGGATAAGTCCTAGGCTGAGCATTACCTCCAGCATGACCCCTGTTCTGTGGGCAGTCCTTAACCATATGCTCGCTCTTACCGCAATCGAAACAGGAATTAGTGCCCTGTCTGCACTCTTCACTGTGAGCACGGCCACACTTAGCACATTTCTTTCTAGGACGCTGCATATCACCTCAATTGCCCTTCTTGGGCTAGCTCTGCCTCCTCTAGGTGTTTTACTCCTCTGAAAGTTAGAGTTCCCTGAACTCTGTTGCCCCTTTTTGAATATAGGCTGCTCACGAACGCCAAAGTTGTTCCCATTGCCCCCATTGCTAGGACATGTCTGTTCATGAGGCTTATGCCTCCTAGTATCATGGACGCCCCTCTTCTTACGGCTTTCCTCTACCTACTGGACATGCACCATCAACCTGGAGAGGTCCATGTTATCGTGGAGCATCGCAGACCGACAGTCCTCCTCCAAATCTCCGTTGATTCCTGTAAAAGCCTGCATATCTCATCCCTGTTGTTAGATATAAGAGAAGTCGAATACCTGGACAGTGTAAGAAACTTCAGGGAATACTCCCTGACTGTCATGGATCTCTGCTTAAGGTTAAAACTCCTCAACCTTGGCCTCCCTCATCTCCCTGGGAAATAATCTATCTATAAAGGATGTCTTAAAAAGCTCCCAAGTGACTGGAACTCCGCCCAGAACTAGACTATTTTTCCAGATCTTGCACAAAGTTTGTGCAACATCCTTGAGTTGATAGGAAGCCAACTCTGCTTTCTCAGTATTTGTGGCCCCCATATCCACCAAAATCTTATGCACCTCATCCACAAACTCCTGAGAATCCTCTGAAGTCTTAGACCCTTTGAAAATAGGAGAATTCATCCTAGTGAACTCTCATAGCCTGTCAGCCATGCTACGAACCGGTGGGTTCTCCCTTTGAACATTCTGTTAGTGGACCTGGTCAGTCATGGCCTGGGCCTGCATAGTGATGGCATGTGCCATCTGTACCAAAGATTCCCTCACCTCCGGTTCAGTCACCCCAGCAGGGTTAACTGGCATAGCTACTCCTTCAGGTGAGCCTGGGGCGGAACCTGATTGTCCACAACAGCCTATTCTTCTATCCTCTGACCAATTATTCTCCTAGTATTCATTCTCTGAAAACAACAAGTATTGATGTTAGACACACTCATAACACCAACGAAATTAAACATTAGGAAAGGCATGATAAATCAGAAGAAGGGAAATTTTAATACGCATCATGCCGTCTCTAATTCAGGATAGTGGTGCACTTCATTTACATCACTTAGAAACTACTCGATGTGGTTGATGTGAACTTATTATATAAGTAATTTAACCTAGGGCTTTGATACAAACTTTTTCACAACTGGAATCTAGACCCCAGACGAGACTGGCGTCGTTGACCTCTCAGAGGTTGCAGACAAGCACGCATACGTCATCCTTACTTCATCTAGGTTAATTTTAGCACAAAATTTGAAACTTTTTGTTTCTTAACATACAAATATGCATACTACTTAACATCAGGCGTTCACAAATCTACAATCTAATAAAGAGATAATCAAATGAAAGAATCAACTCATAATTTTATTAAACTTATTTTTTCCAAAACGGCACCAATACAAAGTCTAAAAAAAAGTGGAAAGAAACACTAGTGGTACATGCTCCACTAGCTATAGCCTACATCTAAGCTAGATAATAACGATATACATCCTCGAAATCATGAGGGCCTACCAAGTCCGGATGAAAGCTCCACGTCCGGATAACTGCAACGTCAACCTGTAAGCTCTAGCATCCACCTGTACCTGCATCTAAAACTGTGGAATTGTATGGGATTATTACACACTTGTACTAAGTATGGTTATATTCAAGCACACATCAAGGACATGCATGAATAAGAATAGCTATTTCCTAACGACATGATTATCGAAAGTCAAGTCAGTGGACTTGCAAAAATGGGATTAGGAAAGTTAGTGAGCTTTCCAAATTTGGATTAGCAAAGTTATGCCATGAGAGTAACATATATTATCATACTTATCATATTGCACATAATACATAACATTTTACACATAGAACATATCATTTTACATATAGCACATAACATCCTTCATATCATTCATTCATATAGCATGAGAACTTGGAATCATGGACTTGACATTAAGACTTCCCAAAATGAGGGCTCAACATATGGGACCTCAAATAGGGAGCCTTCATTAGCAAACACAAAGTCTGCTTCATTCATTCATACGTACTTAATTTGCATTTCGTTCATAGGATAGTGTTAACACCAGCTATACCTAGGATGTAGTTTAAGACTTTCATCAGGTTCGTTGTACAATGATAAAGATGACCTAGTGTCATAACTTAAGTCTAGCTCACCTCTTGATCATCCTATCCTAACACCTTTGGTATAATTCATTTCATTATGTGCATTATTTGAGGCTGACCTCATTCATTCATTGGGATCTTTAACTTTAACCGACATAGATCGTGTGATCATCATAAAATTAAGTGTGCACACCGAAAAGAGGTGGAATCACCGACCAAAGTGACCCAAAACATGCTAGAATGCATGGGAATAGAACCCCGTAAAATCCCTATATAAGGAGTATAGGTTCGAACACTACAAGATTTAAGGAGACCCATACCCGACATGGCGGAGAGTCTCATCTCATGATTGTTACGTGAACCTCTGCCCTTCCTGAAAGAAGTCATCACCGCTCATAAATAGTCTATCGGTGCTTAGTGTAAAGTTCCATTGAATTAAACACATACGTCACTAAAGCTGGCTTCTAGTATGAGGACATCATAGCTCAATAGATTATTTCTCATCTCATCACTAGTATTAAGTATGCATTAACTTCAATACATTCATTAGAGTGTTCATCAGTACATTTTGATAACATTCACTTAGGATCATTTGAGATTGCTCTCATCTTTTACATTAACCTCTTATCATATTTTAACCAAATTCATTTATTTTAGCACATTTGCTCTTCATAGTTACTCACCCTTTATTACGTGAACGTTCATTTCATCTTATGCTAATGCACTCGACCATTTAGTGTGTTTCACACTCTTACTTAACCCTTCTAGGGTTTCATCATTTCATAGTTCATTTCATCATTTCATTACATACATCTTAGGTTCAATTACTTCGAAATGTATGTTAGACTTATGGGTCTACACATTCAAGCCATGACGCTTCATTCATAGTTCGTCTAAGTGATTCATATCTTCCTAAGATTATGTGATACAAGACTTATGCATCTTGTATGTATGCCAAGATCTCGATTTCGATCTAAGTAGGTAACATTATTATTCAACATTTAATTCACGTATGGCTTACATATCAATACGGTATTTGGGCAAGGGAACCCGGTTTCTAATCCCTTTGTTAACACTTACATCTTTTTTTTGTTTATTCTATTTTGATCCATACAGCTTGGGGACCCGAGATAGAGCCCAACGCCTTTATTTCATTATTTTCCTTATTTTTCATTCTTTCTTATTCACTTGTCATGGGACCGAGGTGTTGTGGGATCGATCCCCCACAACCTCATTTCTTTTATTTTCTTTTTCCTTGACTTTTTCGTGTTGACCTTGAGGGTATGGGATCGAATCCCCACAGCCTCACTTTATTTTTCTCTTTAATTCCCTTGATCAGCCTAGAGGTCGTAGGTTAGATTCCCACACACCTCAACCTTTATTTTCTTTTAGTTCCTTAAGTCTTACCAAGAGGTTGTAGGTTCGAATCCCACTCCTCTCATTTTTATTTTCACAGATTCATTTTCTAGTGAATGTCCATGTTTGAATCCCCCTTACAACATTCTTTTAACTTAAATTATTTTATGAATTTTAACAAGGTGAGGTCACGGGTTCGATCCGCACTGACCTCACTTATTTTTCTTCATTTTTTCATAACATGTTAATCAACTTAACTTGAACGAAACTAACATCAGAGTGCTGGAATTTTTATCACATTTTTGCAGCTTATTTTCTCACCTCTTTCTCGTTAAATGTATATATATTTGGAGTAGTTTTTAGTGAGTTCTTGAGGTGAATTTTCAAGATCACATTCTATGAAGAGTTTGCACTCAAATCATCATTTTTACTTCGCCAAAACTGATCAACAAGATGCTGGAAATTTTGTACATTTTTCAGCTCATTTTCATCAATGTGTAGATGTTAGTTTTGAGGGTAATTCATGAATTCATTTAGCTAATAATTTCCATTCAAATTAGTCACATTATACTTCATATGAACATCATGATTTATACAAGTTTGTTCATGTAATAATACAACCATAACATGTCATTTTCGAACTTCAAACCAAGAGTATATGTACAGGCAACACATTGCACACACGTAAACACATAATTTCGGAGAGCATGCTTAACATTCACATAACTCCTAACATACATACATGAACATAATCAACACGAAAACACATTACACCCCTAATTTCTACCAGCAAATATACCCAACCCACAAATTGATGGGAGCTAGTTACAGGGAACATGTAAAGGGAAACAACCCTAGTTTTCGGATTTGAATATACTAAACCTTAAGGGGTCTTTTGGGAAAGGGACCAAGAGAGAAGAGAACACATACCTTTTTGACGTTCAAATCTTGACCTGATGCCCAAAGTTTCTCCTCCAAATTCATATCCAACACTAAAAACCTCAACCCCAATTTGACGGACAGCTCTCTCTTTGCCTAACATGATTGATTAGTTGTTTATTTTTATCTTTATTTGTGAGTTCTTCAAGTGTGAAGAACTTTGGTAAATTTTTCTGTTGTTGAAGTTATTTTGGCAGAGAGAACCTGAATTAGAGAAGAGAGAATGATCCTGAAGTGAGATAGACGTGAGAGAGTGAAACATGAAAACAGTTTAGGCTTAGGTAAGGACTTAGTCAAACTAGGACTCTCCTTAACTTTTTTTAAAAATCTGGTTCTCCTTTTTATTACTTCAACGAATATTAATAAATTAAGTTAATTTATCAATTTATATAAAAACTATTTAAATCACTGCTTCCACCTAGGTTCGAACCCAGGTGGAGCAAGACTTCACTCAAAAAGCCAATTTTCAGCCCTCTTTCCACAAATTGGCTCTCCACCTTATTAATAAAATTGAATAATTAATTGCATATTTAGGGTAATTAAGATACTACCCTTAGCCTTTATAAAGACCATTTTACCCCTAGACCCTCCAAACTTAAGATTTTCCCTTTTTAAGTTCGATAAAGACTCATCTGGGTAAATCCTCATATTCGGGAGCCCAACATGACTGGACCCAACCTTTCCTAGGTCAACTAACTCCCCAAGTTAGTTGACTTGGCTGTCGCAAGGGTTCAGAGGTCTGTTTCTACACGCATCAATCCGTGTGAACCCGGTCTAATCTTAGGCATTCTAGACACATTAAACATTACTTAGCATATCCACTTTTAGGGTTTTTATACTTATTGTGTTTATATACTTGAATAGATTGCATTAATTTTGAATCTCAACAAAAAGGGAAGGCTCAAGTCCTGGAGTGAATTGCTGATTAATTAAGGTAAATAGATTTATAAACCCTTCTTAACTGTATGGAATTCATGTATTTCCTTGTAATATGCATTTTGGAGTAATGAGAACTGGTGATGGTTTGACTTGTCTATGTTAATTTATTCTCATGATGAAAAAAGGGTAATAAAAGAAGGTACTATGATTAATTATTGGTGTGTGATGATTTGTAATGATTTGAAGGCTTATTACTTAATTGTTGATGTTGTATCACATATGCATTGTTTTGAATTGTGCATTATTATGAAAATGGTCATATCCTTATTATTTATGGGAAATATGTCATTTGTGTTGGCTCTAAAACATGGTTTTGATAACTGTTATATGCAAGAGGATGTACCATTTTGAGGGACTTATCACGCTTTGCGATGGATACTATAAATAAAGGGGCGTATCGTGCTCCGCAATTGATACTATTATCGAGAGATGTATCACGCACTGCAAAAGATGCATGGACAGATATGTCTCCGTGGGTCCCTGACTAAGAGAGAACGGGTGTGTATCAATAGGTCATACATGCATCACTATACTTACATTAAATTTCATTGCATTGCACATGTTTATCATTAATGAACTTGATCTTGTTAGTGCTTTCCTCTGAAACTTATTATTGATATTGAGTTGTTATTGAAAATATGTAATATGTTAGAATGTTGTTGTCGGGTTATGTGCTTCGTTAACTGTAAAATGTTAGGTTGGGCTTGTTTTATGCAGGTTGTAGTTGTGGAGGTTCGGATGGGGTGTAAGGAGTACCCGTATTTTATTCCCTTAGCTTGTCTTTAGAGGTTTTCTTGTTGTCTACCGTGTTGTTTGGTACTCACCCCTTGCTTCTACAATTTATTTTGTAGGTTACGAGGTTGGATCTTCGTGATTGCTTCTATTCCCTTTGTTTCCAAGGCTTTCTGTGGAGATTTGTGAGGTAGCTATTTGTTATTTCAGTAGACCTTTCTGCTTTTTTCATGATTTTGTTTTTACTTTAAAGACAACGTCATTTGAGACTTGCATATTTTATTTCAATTCAGGCATTTATATTAGAATCTTACGCACGTGACAATCAGGTTTTGGTGATTGAATTAAGTTGACTTGTTATTCATATTTGTAATTGTTATTGGACTTTTTTATTATTTCCACAGTTTATTGATATGTTCGGATATTAGGCTGACTTTTCTTGGTGGGATAAAACGAGGGTCATCACATCCATTTTTGTGTCTTGACATTGCTCTTATGTCGATTGGTGTTTAAATTTTTTTTGCATCCACATACTTTTCAATCAACATTACACCTAGCACACCACTAGTTGGCTCACACTTTGAATGAATATCTTCCTTCAATGGGAAAGAATGTGTATCACATAATTTTCTCAATTTGAATAATTTAGAATTATTCAAACATGATGATTTAGAAACTCATGAACGATTATATATAGCACATTTCAAATAATAATTGTAAAAACACAATCATTAATAGGTGTGGTAGCTTGTTGAAGTCTATATTTATATTTAATATCAAACATATATGTCTGAACGGGTAGTACTCGACCTTTTAGCAATGACCAAAACTCTCTCAAAAATTCAAATAATTTGCTTGTTTAGATAAACTTGATCCTAGGCCACCACCAAATGGTATTGAGGATTTGAGATTATTTTGGATCCTTCATATTCCTCAATATAATCATCCAAAATAGGATCTAGACCAGTCAAACATAATTTGTTGAGATCTCAAAAGTTTTTTCCTTGATGCTTGGACACTAGTTTGGTACTTTATAGATTTCGTACTTCTATATGATCTTAGGTGTATTTATGACTAGAAACCTAATAATGCATGCATTTAAGCCAAGTTTGAAATCTTTATCTTAACTTATAGTTGTGTTGAGTCTTTTATATATATACATATATATATATATATATATATATATATATATATATATATATATATAT